>NW_024426552.1:13101374-13164897 GCF_017311325.1 Ursus maritimus
TTCCCCATTCCTCTCAGCCTTAGGTGGCAGGAAAATCCTTTACCTCCGACCAATCCCACTGATGCCGAGCCGCGCGCGCGCGCCAACTCGAGCTCCTTCTCTGTACGTCATTGGCCACCTCCACCTATGCAGAGTGACAGGCAGCTTCGCCGACCTATAGCCGGAGGAGGCGGAGGCCGCTCGGCCCTCCCAAAGCTGCTTTGTTAGGGGCTCCCTCGCCGTTCCCCAGCCCGCCGCGCCTCCGCTGCCTTCCCCTGCTCTCCCCAGGCCGCGTCGCCTGCGCTTCGCATGGTGGCAGCGCCGGAGCGCGCGGCGCCCGCATCCTTCCAGCCGGGCGCCACGGGCCGGGATGCAGTGCGGGTACCCAGCGTGCTCCTGTTGTCACTCTCCAGCCCAACTCCGAACGCCCCGCTCCTGTATCCGCCGCCTCTGATTGGCCGCCTGGAGGCGGAGCGATTGTCAGGCGGCCCAATCGGAGCTCGGTTTCCCACGGGCTCCCGTGGCCCCGCCCCCGAGGCCGCCGGCAGAGGCGCCCTGACAGCTCCCATTGGCAGACGGCGAGCGGGCCGGAGCGCGGCCGGGCCGAGGAGCGCCGCCGCCGTCGGGCGCGCGGCTCTGCAGCGCCTCGAACGCCTCGGCGCCCGCAGCCCCAGGAGCCCGGCGTCCCCGCATTGTCTCCGGCCCCGTCGCGGAGATCCGGGACGAGCGTCGCGGGTGAGTACCGCGGGCCTGGAGGGCGCGCGCCGGCTGTCCGAAGCCGCCCCGAGGGACCGTGGTGCGGATGCCCTGAGCCGCTCTGCCCGTGGCGGGCACGTCCTGACCCCCGTCTCCCGCACACTCGGGCTCCCGGCGGGTCCTAGCTCCGCCCGATTGGGCTTTACTCGTATTGTTTTCGTGTTCACACACTTGGAAGGTGAGGAGCCTGTGAGGAGAAGCTAGAGGGGACATCCCTCGCGCAAGGGAGCTGTCGGGAGGGAGACGAGCCAGCGGCGCCCAGGTGCCGAATGAAAGTGACAGTGTCCAGGCGTTGGCATTCGCTCTTCTCGGCAGCAGGAGGTCGGCGCTGACCTGAGGCGGCGGCAGCACTTTGTATTTGTCGGCTGATTTTTATCAACTTCGGGGAGGGCGTGCGTGTGCGTGCGCGCGCGTGTGTGTATGTGTGTGTGTCTTCGTCCATGACTTGGGCACCTCCAGGCCTGGGTTTTCGGCGACGTTGCCGGCGCTCACCTTGGCGATCCGCGCCGCCTTCGGGGCCGGACACACGGGGCGGAGAGCCTGGGGGCCGCCACACAGGGCCGGGGACCCATGGCTGACCTGGGAGGAGGCATTTAAAGCGGCATTCTGCGCGCGCGCAGACAATGACTGGTCCGGGTGCGGGGTCCCCAGGGCTGTGCGTGGAGTCCCGGAGCCGGATCCCGACCCTGCCTCGCCCTCTCGCGGGCTCTGCCGCTCGGGTACTGCTGCGCCGCGCGGCCCACCGCCGGGTGAGGGAGCCGCGTGGGGCCCGCTTTTGTTTACGGACCTCGCCATTGGGCGAGAGCCGCGCGCTGCGCTCCCCCGGCCGAGGCTGCTGCCGCGCGCCCCCTCCGAGCTGGGAGAAGTTGGTGCGTGCTGTCAGGTGACGCCCCCTCCCCCGGCCTCCTGGAGAGATGCTGCAGGGAAAAGACGGCTAGACGGCGCCTTCGCGCCCAGTCCCCGCCGCGCACGGCGCCCCCCAGGCTCCGTGCACCCAGAGGCGCCTTGTCCCGGCCAGGGGCTCTCTCAGATTGACGGCCGTCGGGGCGCTGACCGAGCCAAGCTCACCTCCCTCCCAGTAGCATCCTCTGGCCTTGCCTCCGGATCAGCCCAGGTTGATTCCGAGCCTGCCTTTTCCTGCGTGCTGGCAAGTCTTGAAGGACGCGCGCGAGCCCTTGGGGACGCTGGCCAGTCCATGCCGGCTTTTCTGGTACCCACGCGGCCCCGCCGAGCTGCTGTGGGGCATCCTTGAGTCCCGGCGGTAGCGATCAGCTTACCCATGCGTGCTGACTTGGTGCACACTTTTAGCTGGAGAAGAGAGTCTGGGCGCTGAGGTCAGACAAACTCGGGTTCCAGTATCTGCTCAGTGTCACTCACAAACTGAGTCACCCAGGCCGAGCTACTTAATCTCCCTGCGTCTCAGTGACCGAGTCTGTAAAGTGGGGATAATGTGTATTCCCATTTGTCGGAGGGTGGGGGTGGTGGGGGTTTGAAGGACAATAAAAATCATCAGGTTAGCACCGTGACTGCCACTAACGAAACAGTGGAATGTTTCACAGCTAGAGGGAATCTATTCTAGAAGATAGACCACTGTCTTTCCCCTTTCTGCTGTTCTTCCTGGCTTCTATTTTATTTTAGAAAGCTCGAAGGACTGTTTTCAGTCTCAAACAGCCCTTGTTTTGCTTGGCCTTAGGTTTAATTGTACTTATCTAATCACTTTCAGCTCCTTTTTATGTGTTTGAGTTTCCATTAGGTTTCAGTTGTTTCTTCTTCCCTCCTTCTTCCTGAAGGCAATGCTGAGGCCCAGGCCTGGGTTTGGAGGAGGAAAACTTGTCCAGGTGGGAAGCTGTTGCCTGGGAACCAATGGCCACCCTGCAAAGTGATTAACGCCCAGATGGAGGGAGGTTTGAACAGAGATACCTGGAGGCAGGAAAGGGACACTTCCTGGTAGAAGTGAAATTTGAGCCGGGTCTTGTGGTAGAAGTTTAGTAAATCTTTGGTTTCTAGAATATGCTCTTTTGTACCTGGGCTGTAAAGAGCCCCGGCCAGGGAGGTTGTCTTTGCGTGGAAAACACCAAGGTTGCTAAGTAATTATCTTTGAATAGAGAAGAGAGAAACCCAAGGAGGAGGCTGTGGACTAGCCAGGGAAGGTAGAAGGGGAGAATTGGTTTCATCCAGTGTCTTCTAAATGCCGTCAATGTGTTTTGACTTGTTTTTCCTCTGCCCCACCAGCCCGGCATTGCAAATTTTTGTAAGGCAAAGAGAGAAGCCAGTTTGATACAGGAAAAACAAAAAGAAGAAAAACTCCCCTACAACCCCAAATGAGAGAGTCGAAAAGAGACAATCTCAGGCTTGGCCACAAAGTAAGATATTGTTGAAAAAGATGTTTCCAGTTTCAACACCCGTTTGCTGGTTGGGGCAAGTTATTGAACGAGGTCCAGTAACATGTCCTTTGCACATCGACTTCAGGGGTCTTAACCGGCTCAGAAGAGCATACAGACAGAAACCAGGTGAGGGACTTGCAGTCTGTCCGTGGGGTGCAAGAGCCCACAGGGAATGCTCCCGATACCATTCTGCTCCCTGGGCCTGCCCCGATCACCCCAAGGAGGCGGACTCCCGCAAACAGAAAGAGCCAGTAGCCTCATTGCTAGATACCAATTAATACACGAAATAACCTATTTAATGTTCTCCTAGAGATGATTCTGAGCCTTCTTGCACTTGTTCTGGGAATTCTCTGGCCCTGAGGGATGCTGAAAGGCAGCTGTGCCCCCTGCTGCCGTCAGGGGATCAAATCAATTGGGGGCCTAGACTTAAAAGGGAGCACGTGGTTAGGAAATCTCATTAGCTGACAATTTAACTCCTCTGTAATGCTCATCCAAAGAGCTGGGACAAAGACTTGCTCTCCTTTCCCTCTGCAAGTTCTCCCTCCCAGCTTCCCTTTCCTCCCCTCCCAACAAACCTGAAAGGAAAGGCAGCCCTGGTCCAGTCTCCTCCCTGCCAAAATTCCTGCAGTTCGGCGGCCTCCCAGACCCCAGGCTTTCTGCAGTGCCGGGCGGAAATCCCTTCCGCAGAGCTTTGCCCATGGCGCACTGGGTCTCTCCACAAGGAGCTTGTGATCTGCAGGAGAAACATTTGTGAGGCTGTGCTTTAGTGGACGGGAAGGTCAAGCCTGCGTTTTCCCACGTGAGGAAGGCAGGTGAGAATATAGGGATCACATTGAAACCTCAACTAGAAGTCAGGGACAGCAGGGCGTTCTGTCTGAGGGTGCAGGAGGGGTGAAGGTGGGAAGGCAGAAAGAGAATTTGGTTCTTCTGAGCAATGTCCAGATTCCTGAACACCACGGACGCAGGCTTACAGTGAGAAAGAGCCTTCTTTTCACCGTCTCCAGCCGTTGGACTCCTGTATCGAAAACACTGTTCCACGGGGATCGTGTGTGCGTCTTTGTGTCTACTCGACATGTGTGCCTAGATACATACACATTTTCCTTTCTAAATTAAGCAGATGGGTAGAGTGTATATTTCTGAGTGTGTCTTTTTGTTTCTGTTTTTCTCAGTATAGGACCAGAAAGAACAGGCCCCGGCAAAATTTTCCAGTTTTTTACAATTCCAAACTTCAGGTCATTGCATCCCTAAATATTCAGTTTTATAAAGGTAATCACTCCTGTGTTTAAAAAGAAAAGTTCTCATCATGGTAGGTCAAATCACTTATTAAAAAATTTTTTTTAAAGAACAATAAATAAAGGCGGCACTGAAAGATAAAGCAGTACTCAGCCAGGAAATAAAACAATGCTCCACTGTAAAAGGTCTGGGATATCAGTAGTTAGGTGGGTTTTCCCCTTCCAGCCCCTTCCCCACCTCCTGTCCCTTCCTTCCCATCCCCTCCAGCATAAGACTTTCACTGTTTCTGGGGTCTCCAGGGACCTCGTTAAGAAATTCATTAAGGTCTAGACTGTGGTTATGGAAAGATTCCTCCTGTGCTTGTGGGAGATTCTTCTAGAAGACCTTGGAGCTCTTTTGCTCGGTGAAGAGGTTCCTCCCTAGTGGGCTGAGGCTGAGCTCAGAGGTTTGCATTCCCCAGCAAGTGGGGTCTTAGTTCAATGAAACGGTAGCAGAAGGGGGGAAGTGCACCATACTGCCGTGATATAGGAGGCAGACAACTGAGTGTCTCCAGAGGATGTGGAACAGAGTGATGATGCAGGGAAGAGCTCCGTTGGGGGGGGAGGTTCTTTGAGCTGAGTACATCCTCAGTTACAGAATGGGCCAAGGCCCTTTGAGTTTTGGTGCTGTTACAGAGTTTCTTTCCATAAAAGGAGGCTTGGGTGCAGTTGGGGAGCCGGGGGTCCTCGCATTTTGCAGCCCTCTAGCAAAACCAGAGTGTGATATGAAGGGCATCGCATGCTTTTCTGCCCAGCGTCACTTTGAATTTACAAAGGAGGAAGGTTTTAACAAAAAACCCACCCGTATTATTTAACCTCAGTATCTGCCCCCACAGCACGTGATTTTATTAAAGTATACAGATGTGTGAGGAATTAAGCGGTTGGAAGACAGTGGACCTGGGTGCCCCCCCACCACTCCCCCCTGCTTTGCTTTGGGATGGGCAGCAGGAGGGGATGAGAGATTAGGCTATGGAGGTTCAGTTGCTTTTCCTTAAAAACCCCAAACACTGTTCTCTGTGTCCACGGAGGAGACAGGATATCCTGCAGAAGGAGCCTGGCTTTGCGATGGCTGCCTCCAGCCCAGAGTTCTCCTGCCTGCCACCGCCCTCGCCCTCCCTCCTCCTTGGCTGGGAGCTGCTAACCTTGTAAATAGAGATCAATTCTGGTTCCTTTCCTGGATTCCTCTGTCCTCTGCAGAGGTGATAATGGCCCTGCAAGGCCACCAGGTCAGCCCTGGGGGAGGGGGAAGGCTAGGGTCCGAGAATGGGTCTGGGAATGTCCCTGTGGAATTGTTGGGACCATGGACATGGAGTCCATGGAGTTTTCTACGCTTTGCTCTTCAGAAGAGGGGGTGATGGTGGGCCTGGTGTCTGCAGGTTGAGTCTGAGGGGCCCTGAGGAGGGAGGTGTGCCTTGCCTCCCCTTTCCCCCAGCCACATTGGAGGTCTCCTGCATCTTTAGGATTCCAGCCCAGAGCCTGACCATCTGATCCTGGGGATAAGATCTCTTTTGACCCCACCTTGTCACCTGGACTGGGTGGAGAGCACTGGCTGAATTGCGGGCAAGTGAAGATTTCCAGCAGGAAGGTCTGGGAGCCTCTGGAACTCATGAGCCAGTTTTGGGCGGTATTTTAGAGACCCAGACCTGTGACTTTATTCTTGCCGGGAACTTCTTATGTGGATTTTGGGTTTTTTGGACTTAAAAGGAGCCTGACCCAACTGAGGTAATGTGTTAGTTCCCCCCCTCCTTTTTTTTTTTTTTTTTTCAAAATGTGCATCTCCATCTCTTCCCATGACACAAGGATGTCCTTGGAAAGTGAGGACAATAAGCAGGGCGTAGGCCCCTGGGTTCTGATCCCTGTGGGCCATGGGGGCCCTTGACGTGCCAGCGAGGCCCTGAGCTCCCCAGTACCGAGGACACTCCTGTCATGCCTTTTACCTGGTGTCCTGATCAGATTTACCCTCTGACACCCTCTGAAGCGCCTACTTGAGCTGTCCAGAATCAAGTCCCAGGTGTCCGAGTTGTGACTCTGATGGTGTTTGAGATAACCGAGGGCAGTACTTCGCTGAGGGGGGGGGGCAGATTCTGCTGCCTTCTGGCGGTTTGCCGTGTGTTGACCTTCACCCTCTCGTGTTTAATGTGTGTTTAGACAGGGGCCCGTTGTCGGGGGTGGGGGGTGGGGAGAATGCCATATGCACTTTCTTTCATCTGAAATGTCCTTCGGATCCCTCTGTTGTCTTTTGAATATTCCTGCCTTGGTGAAGCTCTGACCGCAGGATGGGTCTTACCCTCCGCCTTTCGGACGGCTGGGGCTTCCGACGTGTTTCTTGTTCTCTTAAGGATCTGACAGACATTTCCAAGTTTGCCCTAATCAGGATGCAGTCTCCGGCTATAAAACTTCAGTCGATAAGGCTCAAATATATTTAAATTGCAATTTTTACTCGGCGGTAATGATCCAGTTGTACTACTTTCCCCTGCCATCGAGTATATTCTTTTTTCATCCATATTCTTAAATTCCAGAAATGCCAAGTTTGATTTCTTTCTAAAAACAGTGTGTAAATAATTCTGTATAGCATTAACGGACTCCTGGAACAGGCAAGCCTACGCGACAAGAGTTTTGTTCCCAGCCCTCTCTGCTCCCGCCCACTCCTGTACTCTCCAGAAATGATCACTTTTGTGCATTTTTGTTTTTTTGTTCTTCTAGTGGTTGTCTTTGTATCTCTAAATAACGTGCTTATACCACTTTTATTTATCTACTTCCTGCGAGGATGCAGGACCATTTAGCTGATCTATCGCTTCTTACCTCCTTCCTTCTTTCTCCAGATTTTTGATGGTTATATTTATAGTTCTTATATTGATTATTTTTCAGTCTTTGTTACTTGTATGAATCTCTAATTTAGCTTCGTCAACCGAAGACTGACTTTTAACCTCCCCTTTGTAAAGTGAGAATATTGGTGCCCTGATCTGTCTTTTCTCTCGACTCCCCCCGCTTCCCTAACACCCCCAGCTTCCGTCACCATCAGGATTGTAAGATTGTGTTCTGTACGCATGATTACGTCTTCCATGCCTTGTCTATAGCTTGCTTTTTTTTTTTTTCAAGATTTCATTTTTAATCTCTACACCTGATGTGGGGCTTGAATTTATAACGCTAAGATCAAGAGTTACATGCTCTACCAGCTGAGTCAGCCAAGAGCCCCTGGGTTGCTTTTGTTTTTGTAACAGCTTTATGCATATATAACTTACATACCATACAATTTAGTTCCTTGAAGTGTGCAATTCAATAGTTTTTGATATATTTACAGAGTTGTGCCGCCCTCACCATAATCAATTCTAGAACATTTTCATCACCCCCAAAAGAAACCCTGTACCGATTATTATTCGCTTCCCTTCCCCACACGTGCCCCTTGCCTCTGGTAACCACGAATTTATCTGTCTCTATATATTTACCTGTTCTGGATATTACATATAAATGGAATTGTATAATATGTGGCCTTTTGTGTCTGTGTTCTTTCACTTAGCATCACTTTTTCAGGGCTATCCATGTCGTAGCATGTGTCAGAATTCCTTTTTACGGCTCAGTAATATTTCACTGTATGGATATACCCCATTTTATTTATTCATTCATCCATTGATGGACTTTTGGGTTGGTTCTACCTTTTAGCTCTTGTGAGTAGTTACTGCTGTGAACATCAGTCTACAAATATTTGTTTGAATACTTAAAATGTTTTTTTTTGGTAAACACCTAGGAGTGGAATTACTGGGTCGCATGGTAATTCCATGTTTAATTTTCTGAGGAACTGCCAGATTGTCTTCAAAGTGGCTGCACCATTTCACATTTCCACCAGCAATGTATGAAGACTCCAGTGTCCGCACATCCTGCCCAGCATTTATCCTCTCTTGTCTTTTTGATGATGGCCATTGATGAGGTGACATCTCACTGTGGTTTTGATTTGAATGTCCCTGACGATGAGAGATGCTGAACATCTTTCCATGTGCCTGATGGCCATTTGTGTATCTTCTTTGGAGAAATGTCTATTCCGGTCTTTTGCCTGTTTTTTTTTTTTTGTTTTTTTTTTTTTTTTTTTTTAAGATTTTATTTATTTGACAGAGAGAGAGACAGCCAGCGAGGGAGGGAACACAAGCAGGGGGAGCGGGAGAGGAAGAAGCAGGCTCCTAGCGGAGGAGCCTGATGCGGGGCTCGACCCCAGAACCCTGGGATCACGCCCTGAGCCAAAGGCAGATGCTTAACGACTGAGCCACCCAGGCGCCCCTTTTGCCTGTTTTTTAATTGGGTTATTTGGTTTTTTGCTGTTGAGTTGTAGGAGCTATTATTATTATTATTTTTTACCATTTATTTATTTGAGAGAGACACAGAGAGCACACGGAGAGTGAGAGGGAGAGGAAGACTCCCCACAGAGCGGAGAGCCCGACAGGGAGCTTGATCCCAGGACCCTGAGATCACAACTTGAGCCAAAGGCAGATGCTTAACCGACTGAGCCAGCCAGGTGCCCCAAGTTGTAGGAGTTCTTTATATGTTTTGGGTATTTACCTCTTATTGGATAGATGGTTTGCAGATACTTTTTCCTATTTTGTAGGTTGCCCTTTCCCTTTGTTGGTGGTTTCTTTTGGTATGCAGAAGCTTTTAAGTCTGATATAGACCCGCTTTATTTTTGTTTTTGCTTCTTGTGCTTTTAGATATGATTTCCAGAAAATCATTACCAAGACCCATGTCAAGGAGCTTTCTTCCTATATTCTCTTCTAGGGGAGTGTCATGGTTTCGGTCTTACATTTAAGTCTTTAAAGCAGTTCAAGTTAATTTTTGAGAGTGCTGTAAGATAAGGATCAAGTTTCATTCTTTAACATGTAAATATCCAATTTTCCCAGCACCATTTATTGAAGAGACTTGTCTTTTCTTTCTTGAATATTCTTGGCTCCCTTTGATTTCACATTTAAAAAAAAAGAAGGGGCGCCTGGGTGCCGCAGTCATTGAGCGTCTGCCTTCGGCTCAGGGCGTTATCCTGGCGTTATGGGATCGAGCCCCACATCAGGCTCCTCCGCTATGAGCCTGCTTCTTCCTCTCCCATTCCCCCTGCTTGTGTTCCCTCTCTCGCTGGCTGTCTCTATCTCTGTCAAATAAAAAAAAAAAAGAGCAATAGTGTTTACTTCAAAAACTCAGTATGTCTGATTCAGTTATTTATTTACCAAAGCTACATGAAGGAAATATTTGCAAAGTAATTTGAAAGTGAGCTGTCTTTGGGTATCCGCTTTTGGGCATTACATTTCTGCTGGGTGATATTTCTTGTTGTGTTATGTTAGGACAGAGGTCCTTAACTGAGGGCAGTTTTGCTCGCCAGGCGACCTTTGGCAATGTCTGGAGGTATTTTTGGTTGTCACCTTGGGGAGGTTCTGCTGGTTTCTATCTAGATATAAGGAGATATATTAGGCATCTAGAGGCCAGGGATGTTGTGGACGTCCTGTGATGCATAAGACAGTCCCCCAGAAGAAAGAATGATCTGGTCCAGAGTCCGTAGTGCTGAGCTTGAGAGACCCTGCATTCAAAAGACACAAATACTATTAGCACGTATTTAAATTTCTTCACTTGGCAAAGGAGCTTTTGTTTCCTAGATATTTGGAAATGAGCTGTCAGATTAATAATGAATAATGCCTCAGCATCAGATTATTTTGGTTATTATTTTAGCTGGAATAAATGAATTAGGTATCCTTTTTAGGATAAAAAGTTTTTTTGTTGTTGTTTTTCTTTTTTTTTTTTTTTCTTTTTTTTTTTAGAGAGGGGGAGGCAAGGGACAGAGGCAGAGGGAGTGAGAATCTTTTTTTTTTTTTTTAAAGATTGTATTTATTTATTTGTTAGACAGAGAGAGCTCAAGCAGGGGGAGCGGCAGGCTCCCCGCTGAGCAAGGAGCCTGATGCAGGACTCGATTCCAGGACTCAAGGACCATGACCCGAGCTGAAGGCAGACGCCTAACGACTGAGCCACCCAGGAGTCCCAGGGAGCGAGAATCTTAAGCAGGCTCCACGGTCAGTGCTCAGTCTCACAACCCCGAGATCATGTCCTGAGCCGAAATCGGGAGTTGGACGCTTAGCCGACTGAGCCACCCAGGCACTCCTGGGACAGAAGGTTTTTAGAAATTGGATAATAAACGGATTAACACCGCAACCCAAGAAGAAAAATTGGATAATAATTTCAGGGGCTTTGGGCTTCTCAGTGCTTGAGCAAATTCACCCACTTAATGAGTGCAGAATAGTGCTTATAACAGCCCATCCTTAGCCCTTCACTCTGCCGTGGTTAATGTTACGGGAGGAAAAGCATTTGCAGTCTGATCATTACATTGTTACTCCTCTTAAGCAGTTCATGGAGCATTAAAAACATTTTCGGGAAAAATGCCCTGTGCATGATCCACTGTGACATTTTAGAAAAATTTTTTGAATGTTAGAATAATTATCTCATCTTGAGATCTCTGATTAGAAATTATCATTTCAATCTGTAAATATCAGTTGAACTTTAACATTGCCTTGTAATTAAAAAATTAAAACCTCATAGCTGGTTTTCATTTAACTAATAATTCAACAATCTATTGTTTTTTCTTTTTAAAGATTTTATTTATTTATGTGAGAGAGAGAGAAAGAGAGAGTGCACGTGCGCCTGAGCAGGGGTAGGGAGGGCCAGGTAGGGGCAGAGTGAGAGACACAAGCAGATGCCCCGCTGAGCAGGGAGCTGGATGCAGGGCTCGATCCCAGGACCCCAAGATCGCTACCCAAGTTGAAGGAAGATGACTGAGCCACCCAGGCACCCCAACAATCTATTGTTTTTGAGTAGATTTAAAAAATTCATCCTGTGGGTTTTCTTTTTCCCTCTCCCTCCCGCCTCCCCCTTCTGACAGTTAATGCTTAATGTGGGGATTGAGTATGCCTGCAGCCTTGGCCCTGGGAATCCTCACCCATTGTAGCATACCATTCAAATTGCCTTAAAGAAAAAGATTTGTGGGAGCCTGTCCTCGCAGGGCTTCAGCTTGCTTGGAGTAAGAACACCCAGATGTCCTCTCTCTTTGAGGAAATGGGGTTAAAACCAAATGGACGTATTTATAAGTATTGCTAGTTAGCATTAGGAACTTGGAGTCTTCTTGCCAAAGGCATTAGAGATCGAAGTCAACGGCCCATTCTTTACACCAGGACTAGTTAACAGCTTATTAGAGTGAGAAAGGCTAAAATTACCCCTGACGGACAGCCTCTGAATTTTAATTGCGGTAATCCATGTCTTCTCAGCCTGTGATACAGCAGTTCTGGGTCCCATCCACGTCAGGAAAAGTGAATTTATGGGCGTCCTAGCAACCAGTGTCTAGCAGTGTAGAATGCCTGGACTTTATTAGGGGCGCATGGAGCCAGCTCCCCCAACATTCGGGGGCTCAGCCCACAGCCACGACCGCTAAGAGTCACAGGGGTTCGGAGAGACGGGTTCCAGGAGCATAAGATACGGTCTTGGTTGCTATGTTATGGTTGCTAGAAAACCGTACATGATTTGGGGGAAAATGGAAATCTCTCAAGGAAATATTAAGGTACAGTTTTAACATTTGGAGAAGTTACTTTCTGGAATCCAGAGATGGAGAGCTTAATTAGGACATGAGTCAGGTTGGATAGTTTCATACCCTGAGTATTGCAACAGCCTCTGTGAGTCAGATCTTTGAATTTCCTCCTTCAATTTGAACAAAAGCTCTGACATCTAGAAGTGTTGAAATGGTTAATGGCTTTTGATTACCTGGGTTCATCCTTTCTCATTTTTCGCAGACAGTCCGTGGGTTTTTCCCCCACCCCCTTTTGTTTTTGGTCTGTCTCTGTGATTCTTCCCAAATATCTCATCAATGCTTTTCCCCCTTTAATTACAAAGTATTTCCTTTAATTACATCAGGTACTTATAGTGAAAACCGTATAGCCAAAATACCGACAATAAGTATCTTTCACTATTAAGACTAAGGGGGATTCTTGCTTTTTTATGAAAGCTTTTGCAGTGAGTGGGGTTCCTTTGATAATCAGAAAAATTGCACTAATTAAATCCACATTCAGCTTTGGGTTGGTGGTGGCCAGTGGGAACTTAATCTCCCAAATCATATTTTCTTGTCCCGTAATCCATTTACACATGGGGATTAATAGCAGAGTGCTCCTCTCAACAATGAGGACAATGGGAAGAATAAAGAGTATGTGGATTCTGGCCCGAGTGAGCCAAGATGAGAAAGCCTATAGGGCCGCCAAGAAGCCCGGTGATTAAATATCAATGGAAGGATTAGCTCCATTGTTGATGGATCCTTTCAGGCTAGGATTGAACCCAGACCCTCAATCATTAGAAAGTTGTTGACTTTCTAGTGTTGACTGCGTCCCTTTCTTCAGAATCCTTCTCCAGAGAGAGCGGTCTTACATCCACAGTCCCAAACATGATTGTGCCTCTTGACCTCGGGTTTTTTTCCCCTAGGATTGCCTCCTTGTTCATGAACTGTCCCATCTTCTCTGAAGGTCCTAAAGCATGGATGACTTTCAGGTCAAGTTTAATTCATGTCTGTGTTTGTATTTTAGGGCCGCTGCAAAAGGTGCTTCAAACTGGATGTCTTAAGACCGTGGAAATGTATTCATAGTCTGGTTGCTAGAAGTCCAAAAGCCAGGTGTTGCCAGGGCCACGCTCCATCCAGAGGCTGTTAGGGAAGGGTCTTGTCTTGCTTCTTCTAGCCTCTGCTGGCCCCAGGTATTCCTGGGCTTGTGACAGTATCACTACCAGTCTCAGCCTGCTTCTTCACATACAGCCTGTGTCTGTGTCTAGATCTCCTTCTGTCTCTTATAAAGCCACCAGCTATTGGATGTGGGGCCCACCCTAATCCCATATGACCTCATCCTTACTTGATTTTATCTGCAAAGACCCACTTTCCAAATAGGGCCCTATTCATAGGTGCTGGAGGTTAGGACTTGAACATGTCTTTTTTTTGGGCCGGGGGGGGGGTTAGGGGGACGACACAGTTTAACCCACAAGAGTGTCCAGGCAGTATTCCATTCGACTGTTTAAAGCAGTGAAGGACACGCAACATGGATGTGTCCTTACTGCTAAGAGATTAAATTTTCCAAAAGCTGATATGTCACCATGAGTCTATTACTATTTATTTATTTACTTATTTACTTACTTTCTTAGCAAAGTAGGCTCTACGCCCAAAGTAGGCTCTACGCCCAATGTGGGACTTGAACTCAAGATCCCAAAATCAAGAGTCGCATGCTGTACGGACAGAGCCAGCCCGGTGCCCGTATGTCAACATGAGTTCAAACTTTTTTTTTTTTAAAGATTTTATTTATTTGTCAGAGAGAGCAAGAGAGAGAGAGAGGGAGAGAGCACAAGCAGGGGGAGCAGCAGGCAGAGGGAGAAGCAGGCTCCTTGGAGCCACCCAGGCATCCCGAGTTCAAACTTTCAAAGGCCTTTTGGCTCCAGCCCTGCTTTCCCCATTTCGTCTCTCAGGACTCTTTTCTCAAAAAGTTTGAGCCAGTGAAACAAAAGTCCCTTTTGCTCTGGGTTATATCCTAGCCTATCCTTCCCTCCCTTCCCTTCCTTCCTTCCTTCCTTCCTTCCTTCCTTCCTTCCTTCCTTCCTTCCTTCCTGTTGTTGCTCACACGGTCTCCACATCTGGACTGTTCCCCATTTTTGCTGGTCAGATCTGCCTCTCTTCTTCCAGGTCTGGTTGAAATCAGCTGTCTTCATGCAGTTTCCTTGGTGTCCTAATGCCTAATGGCTCTTTTAGATGTCTTCTCATAGTCTACCTTGTGTCTCAGTGAACTCTCCTTGGACTGCAAACTCTTTGATGGTAGGGTCTCAACCAAATTGACTGTGGCTTTGATCACAGCACCGCTGTGAAGGAGCTTGATAGATGTTTAGATAAACTAGCCCCCAATGTACCCAATTTACACCATCAGCAGTCAGTATATAGGCACGGTGCATGGGTCGTTGCCAAGACAGCCGGCCGTGGAGGGTGACAGCTTAGAGATAAGCCCAAAGCAAAAAAGGCCTGTACTCAGGAGAGACTAGTGACAGACAGACAGATTCTGTGAGGACCCACTGGCAGGAGGAAGGTGTCTCTTAGTTGCTGGTAAGCGGTCCTCCGCCAGGATGAGTCTGACGCTATGGCGGGAGCCAGAATTAGGCAGCCTGCATTCTGAGCGGAAAGGTGGGTGGGTTGGTGTCTTAGTTCAGGCCGCTATATAGTGAACTGTCATAGACTGGGTGGATTAAACAGCAGAGATTTATTTTTCTTGGTCTAGAGGCTGGAAGTCCTGAGATCAGGGTGCTGTCATGGTTGGATTCTTGATGAGAGCTCTTCTCCTGGCTATGTCTTCATCTTGTACTTACGGCCTTTCCTTGGTGCATGCACGCTCAGAGAGATCCCACATTTCATTTTCTTTTGTATCAGTTCCATCAAAGGGCCTCTACCCTCCTGACCTCATCAAAACCTAATTATCAAAACCAAAGACCCAGCCTCCAAATACCATCCCACTGGGGATTAGGTCTTCACGGCATGAATTTTTGGAGGATGCAAATATTCAGTGCATAGCAGTGAGCACACAACCAGGTGTAAGCAGTTTGGAACCAGGAGAGAAAGAGAAACCAGAAAAGCCCAAATCTAAGAGCCTTGTGCCGATACACCTTTGATTCCAAGGTGAGCTCTTGGGGACCTGGGCTTCGTTAAGGCTTACTGGGGCTTGGAGCTGGGCAGCCCAGGACCTAGCCCGCAGGTGGATGGGGAAGAATTTGTGTGTAGGTACTGAAAGTATTCAGGGGCACCTGGGTGGCTCAGCCATTAAGCGTCTGCCCTCGGCTTGGGTCATGATCCCAGGATCCTGGGATCGAGCCCCGCATCAGGTTCCCTGCTCGGCGGGAAGCCTGCTTCTCCCTCTCCCACTCCCCTTGCTTGTGTTCCCTCTCTCACTGTCTCTCTCTGTCAAATAAATAAATAAAATCTTTTAAAAAAAAGTATTCATAGAAAATCATGGAAGATCTAAGGGTGGTAGTGAGGGGTGGGGGCGGGGAAACAGTGAGGGGTGCAGCTGTGTGGTTTTAGGAGAATGCACTTTGGCTGGGAGGTAGGATTACTCTGGAGTACAAGCAGAGAGGGAGACAGTGGGAAGGGGATCTTCATGGAGGGGGTGCCTTAGAGCGTGGTTCGCGGCTTGTGGTGGGTGTAGGGTTGAGGGCACAGTGTTCATTGTACGTGACCACAGAGGGACAGATGAAGGCAACTGGTTCCAGGGAAAGTGAACACGTTGCTGGTTGGGATCTGATAAGGGTCCAGGCCTCTGGTTTGGCGTTCTCAAACTATTTTTCTGGGCTGGGGCCACATGTAGACCTGAGCAAACATGGGGCTTCGAAAGGGACTTCGCATTGCAAACGGGATCAGATCGTTCTTTAAAATGTATTTTTATTGGGGCGCCTGGGTGGCTTAGTCGTTAAGCGTCTGCCTTCGGCTCAGGGCGTGATCCCGGCCTTCTGAGATCCAGCCCCGCATCAGGCTCCTTCCCTGGGAGCCTGCTTCTTCCTCTCCCCGCTCCCCCTGCTTGTGTTCCCTCTCTCGCTGGCTGTCTCTCTCTCTGTCAAATAAATAAATATTAAAAAAATAAATAAAATGTATTTTTATTGGGGCGCCTGGGTGGCTCAGTCAGTTACGTGTCAGACTCTTGATGTCTGCTCAGGTCCTGATCTCAGGGTTGTGAGTTGGAGCCCCGCATTGGGCTCTGCATTGGATATGGAGCCTGCTTGGCATTCTCTCTCTCTCTCTCTCTCCCTTCCCCCTGTACCCCTCCCTCCTCAAAAAAATTGAATAAAAAATGTATTTTTATTTACTGCACGATGATTGTAAGAGCAATCAAGTACATTTAAAAGGAGAACATTCTCCCACATTCCTACTGTGGGAACATATTGGTTGCTTTTGGTTTTCTCTGTTCCTTCTTATCCATAATTGTCATGTCCTTTTTATATATTTGTAACTCTTGCTTAGATACAGCTTTGTATTTTGTTTCTTTTCGGATAACACTGCATTGTCACCATGGGCAGTTTGGTGGCTTCGTCCCCAACTTGTCATTTATGATGATCACACATTCTGGCGAGCTGATCATTTGCTTAACCATTTTCCTTTAATTGAATATTCACGTTGTAGCTTTTTATCACTATTTCAAAAAATTTTTTGAAGTTCTTTATGTATATATTGCTTTTTTTCTTTCTTTTTTCAAACTAATTTTTCTCAATACATTCCCAGGATATGTATTTGTATTAAACACAACATTTAAAAAAGAATGACTGTTTCTGCCCGGCGGGGCGCCTGCTTCTCCCTCTCCCTCTGCCTGCCACTCCCCCTGTCAAATAAATAAATTAATTAAAAAAAATGGCTGTTCATTTGAATTGTCAAATTGCCTTCCAGAAGTCTTGATCTGTTCATATATATGCGTATATTGGACTCACCACAGCTGAGCCAGCATGGGGTCTTAATCATTAATTTGTTACTGTTAATTGAATCTCTTTCTTTGCTTTCAGGAAGGCTGAACTTTTTGTGTTTATTATTTTGAACATTGTTTTAAACTTTTAGAAAACACTGTCATTGGCTTATCTTTAAATCCTTAACATATCCTGGCACCAAGCAAATAAAATAAAACAAGCAACAACTTCCTTTTATTCCTCCCCTGTGAGACGGTGAGGTTGAAGGTCTTCCTAGCTTCTGGCATCTTGAGTTTGACTCTGTGAACCCAAAGCATAGAAGGTGAATGGGATGCACCCTTAAGGGTTCTGAGGCACAGGCTGGTGACAGGGTGGCAGGTGACCTGCTGAGGGCTGGTTTTTGTTAGTTTTGTTTATAGACTTTGTCTTTTTTAGAGCCATTTTAGGTTCACGTCCAAATTGAGCGTTTCTATAGCCCTCCTGTCCCCACACGTGCACAGCCCGCCCTGTCATCAGCATCCGCCATAGAGTAGTACGTTATGTTTGTTACCCTTGAGGAACCTGCATTGATGCCTCATTGTCACCCAGAGTCCGTAGTTACATTTCAGTTCACTCTTGGTGTTGCACATTCTGGGCTTGGACAAGCACATAATGATGTGTGTCCGTCATTAAAGTATTGTACAGAATAGTTCCACTGCCCTAAAAATCCTCCATGCTCAGCCTGTATCTTTCTCCTTAACCCCTTTCCCTCTGGCCACCACTGATCTTTTACTGTCTCTATAGTTTTGCCTTTTCTAGAATGCCATGCAGTTGAATTGCGGTTGACGTCACTCTTTGAGAGTCATTCCTTGGGAGTTTCTCCCCACTGTTTCCTGCCCTTCTAATGTGGTTGCCTCTAGACTGGGATTTTAGAGTCAGAGGATTGATAAGGCCCTGCAACCCAGGAGTCTTCTCTGTCATACCTCGGCTGAGGAATGGCACCTGAGCCCTTGTTGTCATTCCCATCGTGAAGCCAAGGGAAGGACAGGTGCCCGGCGTCCGAGAGCCTGGGTTCCAGCCCTCATGACGACTCCGTTGAGCAGGTTGACCTTGGTGAAGCCACTTCCCTTCCTGAGGCTGACCCTGTCTGGTCCCTTGGTGGCGTGATGCCAGAGCAGTGCCCACTCCCAGGTTCTAGGGGTGACATGGATACAAGGTTGACTGGCCTTTGTTAACCCCAAAGGAAGGGACAAAAGTCAATCAGAAGAGCCTGGACAGCCTTGCTCTTGGCTGAGCAAGTGAATTGTTAGAAAGTTGCTCCCTGCAGGAAATGGAGATCTGCCTCCCTGAGTCTCCCACCGACAGCGACTCTGCCCTGGGCGGGTGTGTGTGTGTGTGGGTGGGGGGAGATAAGTGAACCCCTCCACCAGTAACCGTTTACGGTCGTCGTGCTTCCCCATCTTGCTCCGATAGCTCTTTTCAAGCAAAACTTCTCCGCCCCTTTATCTGCCCTTCGTGGCACGTGGATTCTTCAGTTCTGTGAACGCCCCATTCGACGTGGCAAATCTGGGTGCAGAGAAGTGAAGTGGGCTGAATTGTATCCTCCCCTCCATTCGTGTGGAGGCCCCAGCCCCCAGGGCCTCAGCATGTGACCGTATTTGGCGATGAGGCCCTTGAGGGGGTGGCTGAGTCAGAACGAGGCAGTTACGGGGCCCTAATCCAAGCTGACTGATGTGTCCTCATGAAGAAGAGGGAGTGTGGACCCACGAGGAGCCCCGGCTGCTTGAGCATAGAGAAGAGACACAGTGACAAGGCCGCCATCTGCCAGCCTCGGAAGGAACCAAGCTGCCCGCACCTCGATCTCCGACTTGTGGCCTCCAGAGCTGCGAGAACATAGATTCTGTTGTCGAGGCCGCGCGGTTTGCACGGCAGCCCTTGAAAACGAACGTGGGAAGAGACTGCGATTTTATCCTCGCTTCCCCGCCTCTTCTCATTTTCGGGGTCTCAGCACGGCCCCTTCTGCGCTTTTCTTACTGAACTTTTCTGGGGAGTTCATGAGACATGGAGATCAACCACTGTCCTGCATTTTATACTCTCTTCGGGCAAAGAATAAGTAGTCTTTTTTTTTTTTTTACTTTTACAAATGGCCTTTATGACTGACCATTATCCTGGCTTCCTCTAAGAGATCCTCTCCTTTGTGCTGGGCCTTTGTGCTGCCTCGCTGGTTATCATCAAACAGTCCCTGCAGGCGCGTGTTGCCATCCCATTGCACAGATGAGAAAGCTGGGAAGCGGAGCGTGCAGATGGTGTGAGCAAGGCCACGCAATGTGGATTTTGTGGATCCCCGAAAACCACACTCCTCGGCTGATGACAGCACCTGGGGGGCTGGGGTTGGCCGAGTCCCCTCACCTCCCCGTCCAAGGCCACTACCTTCCCCACCCCCTTCTCGTTTCTGTCCCTCCACGAGCAGCCCGGTGTGCCCACGTGACCCTGTTCCACCGAGCCAACTTTTCTCCTCTCATTTAAGGCAATCCGATAGCTCCGAGTACTCTGTCAAAGGTATTTTATTTAGGCCCGGCCATTTAAGAATGGAAGAAATTTCCTGTTGAGAGGTTTTATATATGTGGTGCGTGTGTGCTTCTGAAGGCCAACGGGTGTTTAAGTGTGTGTGAGGCGAAGTACAGCAGACTCCGGAAGTCTGGGGACCGCGTAGGTCTGTAACCCTCCCTCTCAAACCAGCTGGCCAGCTCTGCGAGGCCTTCTGGGTTTCCCATTTACGGGCCCTTTTACTGTTATGACACCTGCTTAAATCTGGTGTTTCCATTACGGGAGGCGTGCTAGGTGGCTGCCTTGAGCGGCCGCGAGGGCTCAATGTGGACAGGCCACTGGGCTCAGACAGGCTGCTCCTCCTCCCTCCACTTCTGGTGGCAAATCCGTTTTTGGTGTTCTGTTTCAGTGAGAAAGGCATAAAAATATTTTCCAGGACCCCTCCCCCCTTTGCTGCTTGCAGCTAAGGTGGCAGCCTTTGACCATGTAGGCCCAATCTCTCTCGAAAAAAGGCAGCACTGATCAGAACGTCGTTGTCTGCACATTTCTTTTCGGAGACAAGGTGGTCTTTTAAAGCATGTTACATGGACCTTGTTCCATGAAATTCCTTGACATTGAATTTGCATGGCCGCAGAGTCCTGTGTCATCGCCCTTAGAATGATAGACCTCATCGGGCAGGAGAGCTTTGTGGACGGGGCGCTCTCACCCGCGTTGTGCAGACAGGAAGTTACTTACCAACACTGGTGTGTGTAAGAGCTCATTTATTGGAATGGAAAACAACACGCGTACGGAAAAGCGCACCTTACTGGAAGTGTCTAATTTGATGCGTACTCCTGTAACCAGCACTCAGATCCAGAACCCAGGACGTGCTGAGACCCCAGAACCTTCCCGGGTGACGAGATGGGAAGGCGTCTTCCCCAGGGCCCCCGGATGGAGCACAGCCCTGCCCGCATCTTCATTTCAGACTTGCCTCCGGAGCTGCATTTCCATCGGTTTACATCCGTCTGTGGTGGTTTGTTACCGCAGCTCCTGCTGACCGATAGCTCTCCTTCCCCTCTGTCCTGGCCGCACGCCGCTGCCCCCCCTCCCCCCACCCGCCATCGTGTTTTCCTTTGGGTTTTTCATCTTCCGCCTGGAGGTCAGCCGTCCATCTAATGCATGTCTGATCACGTCAGTCCTGGATTCGAACTTGTCCGAGTTGCCCCATTGTTCGTCGACTGAAGCCCAAGTGTCTTGACATGGTGTATGTGCCCTGCTCTGCCCCTTCTGCCTCACTCTCGCTCGCCCCGGCCTTGCCCGCTCAACCCCGAAGGGGACACAGGTTTGCAGCTGCCAGTGGCGGGGGAGGAGGTTGGGGAGGGCTGTATCCGCACTGAAGAGCATCAGATGTGACTCTGAATTTGATGCATGTAGGGGCCTCTTCTGGGCTCCAGTGGTCCCCTACTGTCCTCATCACTCTGTTCAAACGTTCTTGCATTTCAACTCCTTTCGTGGCCTCCTGGGGGGTCCAGATTACAAGCTTCACTCACGTCTACAAACACAACATGGTCCCGCACGTGCTGGTACAGGGGTGTGGCGGTCACACTGCTTGGTTTACATCGTCTGCTTGGCCACTTACTAACTGCATAACCTTGCTCCATATCTCAGTTTTCCTATCTGTCAAATGGGGACACTAGGAGTACCTTCCTCGTAGGGCTGTTGTGAGGAGGAAGCGAGTTAATTCCTGTAGATATTTCCAACGGGCTTGGCACCTGGGTAAGAAGCTCAGAAATGTCAGCCCCAAACCCTTTTTCAGTAGTGTTTTCTCCCCTTCTGGTCTGTTCTTGCTCACTTTTTAAGGCTCCGGGTGGGCACCATTATCTCTAGAAAGCTTTCCGGGCTCTTCTCCGCTGGCATAATCACCCATTGTCTCCTTTTAATCTGTTTGTGTGCCTCTCTTCCTCGGGGGCCCTGAAGTCTTTGAGGGCAGGTCCGTTCTAGATCTTGTCCTCCCCTTTCTTGGCGTGGGGGCTGGCACCCTGGAGGCCTTCAGTTTGCTGCTTGCTCAGGAAAAGAAGAAATAACGATCCGAGTGTGGGGATGTGCCTGGGCTGGACCTCAAACTCACGTGTCAGCTGCAAATGAGGGTCTGGTGGCTGTTCTGATCCCATGGGGAGGTGTGGGGAGTCTGAGCCCCACGAGTGATCAGAGCAGTAGGAAGGAGAGCAAGACGGGTGGAGAAGCAGCCTTCGGGCTGACTTGACAGTTAAAGGGACCTGCCGCTATCCCAGAGCTCCCATGGGATCTTGGGGTGGACGGGCAAGTTTATTCTCCACCCCACAGTGCCTCACATGGAGTCGTTTCCCCACCAAGCTCTACAAAGCTGGGTGTCCACACCTTTCATGAATCTTAATCAGAATATTGAAATAGCTTTTGTTTTAAGGTGAAAGGAGAAAAAAATGGGGTTAGTGAGAACTTTCCGGGTCAACTTAGAGCAGCAGAGATGCTGAGAAGAAAATGCCAAGCCCTGCAAATACCCTAACAGTGATTATTCCTGTAGGGTTTTTGGGGTGGTGAAGACTCAAGTCATGGGCAGGCAGAAATGAAGCTTCTTACGTGCTAATTTGGGATTCTTTGGTTTATCCTGGAACTTAGAACAGGGCCGGCCATGAACCCAGGGACTCCGTTTCCTGTAGGTAAAGCTGTTTGCCTTCCCAATGCAGGCACTGAGATTTAATGACTTTTTAATAAGGCACGGGGCTCCGCAAAAGAAAACATCCCCTGGCCAGCATGTTGGGGGCTTAGATGTTAATAGTGAGTTTGGACACATTTTTCTTCCAGCCCCGAGCATGGTTTTTCTTCCTTAGGAGCTACTCAATAAATATTCTGTGTTTTCCATTATATTGAGGGTGTTAGGTTTTTGGATCTGAAACTCAGGACTGTGGTGAGGTTCTCCTAATTCCAGGCAGCTCTTTCCCACAGACCAGAGGGCATCTTTGTCCCTTGAAATGACTGTGAGAGGAAAGCTCACCATGTCTTGGAATTGGGTGTATATGAGATCAGGAATCCCTCACACTTGGGGAATTCTTTGTCGAACTTCATTTCCTCCTGGTCACACGTTACAGTCAGAGGGTCTCTAGCTGTACTGCCCACGGTGGTGACCACTAGCCACATGTGGCTACTGAGCCCTTGAAATGTCTGAATTAGGATGTGCTGTAAGTGTGAACTATAGACCGGACTTCAAAGACTTAGGAAGAAACAGATCAATATAAGTTATCTTAGTAAATTTTTCTTCAATAAATTTATTTTAATTAAATTAAAAAAAAATTTATTTATTTGACACACAGAGATAGAGAGAGAGTGAGAATACAATTGGGGGGAGAGGGAGAAGCAGGCTCCCCACTGAGCAAGGAGCCTGATGTGGGGCTTGATCCCAGGACCCTGGGATCATGCCTGAGCCAAAAGCAGGTGCTCAACCGACTGAGCCACCCAGGTGCCCCCCAAAATTTTTTAAAGTAGAAAGTATTCATTTTTTTTTTAGTTTAGTTGTTTGTTTATTTATTTATTTATATACTTAAGTAATCTCTACACCCAACGTGGGGCTCAAACTCACGACCCCGAGAGCAAGAGTCACATGGTCCACTGACTGAGCCCGCCAGGCGTCCCTCAATAACTTTTGTATTGATTATATGTTGAAATACTATTTATGATGTATTAGATTGAATACAATAGGTCATTAAATTTAGTGTGACCTTTTTACTTTTTTAAAAAAATATTTTGTTTTTATTTATTCAGAGAGCTTACATGTGAGCAGGGGAGAGGCAGAGGAAGAAGGGGAGAGAGAATCTGAAACAGATTACACGCGGGGCTTGATCTCACAACTCTGAGATCATGACCTGAGCTGAAATTGAGAGTCGAACGCTTAACTGACTGAGCCCCCCAGGCGCCCTGTCCTTTTTACTTTTTTTTAACGTAGCTACCAGAAAATTGGAAGTTGTGGTTTTATTGGCTAGCCTTGCCCTAGAGGATGACTGCCCACTTATTTTCCTGGGATAACCTGCCAGACTGGGTGAGTTATCTCTTACTTGAGGAATCTCTTAGTTCTGACGGGCCTTGCAAAGCATGTTTGAAGCCAGAGCATGGAGAGAATGACAAGCGGAAGGGGGAGCGACTCCCAAAACAATGAGTTTTCATATCTAGCTCATGGGAAAGATGGAGGAATTTTCACGGCAGCAAAATTAAGCGAGACAGGTTCGGACGATCAGGTAGACACGATGATCAGCACCTATTATGAATAATAATAGTGCCACATATTTAATTGTTTGACTCCCCTTTCACAGTTTAAGAATAAAGAAATGAGTAGTCATAAAACCCCAGAATAGTTTAGGAAAAATTAATCACAGCGCGTACAAGCGGTAGTGTCACGAAGGAAGGGGGCACAGCATATCAAGGTGAGATTTCATACGCTGGTTTGTTGTATCCGTAATCATGTGCCAGGGCTGGGCTTGTTCGCGGGTGGGCCTTGGAGACCTGCCTGTTTAGTTGGGAGAGGTTTCTGTGGAATCTCTACTCCTGCTCCTTAGCCAGAGTAGCTTGTTAGTTTCGGCATCATTAAATGGCTCTGCAGGAGAATGGATGATAGGCCTGTTTGCATGTTGGTTTCATATTAGTTTCCCTTGCTGTTGGTTGCTGATTTGTTTCTCCCTGTGGATGCCAAAATTCTTGGGATGAGAGATCTTGTTTTATTTTTCTAAACTCCTGTATTGTTGGGGTGCCCAGCTGGCTCGGTCGGCAGAGCATGCGACTCTTGATCTTGGGGTTGTGTGTTGGAACCCCATGTTAGGTGTAGAGATTACTTAAAAAAACAAGCAAACAAAACTCCTGTATTGTTGCACATAAAATGCACCTTTAGTTTGTGTTTGTTAAATGATAGTGGTTAATAAAAAAAAAGCAGATCCTTCTCTTTTTCTCCCTCCTGCCCTCTTTCCCCTTCTGGTCCCACTGTTTCCATTTCTTTCGTGCTCTTTCTTTCCATACTGCTTTCTTTCTTTCTTTTTCTTCTTCTTCTAAGGTATGGGTTACATGGAGAAGTCCTGAAAAACGTGTGTTCCCCTGGCTTGTCTGTACCCTTTCTTTTTCTAATAAAGCCTTGCCTTGACTGAGTGTTGCTTTATTTCTTTGCCCACCTCTGCCCTTCCTTCGGCATACCCTCCTCGTGCAGGCAGCCCCAGGGGTGGAAGGCGCTCACGTGGTACCTGATGGCTGGCTCAGCACAGACTTGCCTTGGACAAGGGCCAGAGCCAGGGTTGGAGCTGGGCAAACACTGTTCTGCTGGGGGAGCTGATTGGACGGAGGCCCAGGGTGGAGTACCCATGGGCTCAATGGAGGCCTGGTTTTACTTAAGATATTCCAAAGACTGAAGGGGGAAGTAAACAGTCCGCTAATTAAATCTGTAGGTGGCCGTAAATTTGGAGGTGTTGCAAAGCCCTCTGCACACAGAGAGGACGTTGGGAAAACACAGAGAGCTGTAGAAAGGTGAGGCAAGGCTCGGGGAGATTCGATTCTGCCTGGAAAAGTACAAGCCACCATCTGGAGAGCAATTAGCCATGGTAGTGTGCTCTGTGGGGCGTAAGTCAGTGGCGCTGTGATTGACTTCGAGCCAGAACTGTTAAGTCCTGTTTCTGGTTCTTGATAGTTAGTAGTAATCGTTTATTTTTTTTAACCCCGACGTTTATTACTTAGGAATCAAGCCAGTCCTACGGTACACTGTGTGTATAAGTCTTGGCCTTGAAGGGTGAGCAGATAAGAGAGTGTTCCTCAAATCATTTGTCCCTCTGCTTACATTTCCATTGGCTGTGCACCCCTAGGGTGGTCAGGGGGTCCAGGATCTTGGAGGTTGGTTCTGAGTGCTGGAAGTGCGGCTGGCCAGCTGGTGGGGGCAGGTGCCTGCTCGGTATAGATCAGAAGGCGCCTTGCCCGCCAGGAGGGTACACGCAGTTGGTGGGGCACCCCCTGGTTTACAGGTTTCTAGGTCTCCAAAGCCTTTGTGGCCTTGGTTCTTCCCAGGACCTTCATAATCCTACAAGTCTGCTTCAGTGCCCCGAGCAGGCTTCCACTGGCCAGTTTGAGAAGCCATATGCTAGTGATGGGAGACATGATTGCCTCGAGCGGGAGGAGCAGGGTTTTTTGGTGTTCGATCTCTGTGCAGGTGTCTTGGGCAATCTTGGCCACCTTGCTTGGTTTCTCAGCCTCCATTTCCTTATCTGTCGAATGGCCACCATTGGGTTAAAGAGATGTTCTAGATGGAGAACGTTGCTCACCCGTGAAGTTCAGCTGGATAGACGTTAGCCATCCTTGAGTCAAGTGCAAGCAGGTCATATTCAAGACCTTTTCAGTATGAGTTCAGAGGAGACCCTCCCAGGTGAGGTTGCCCGGGGCGATGGCATGGACACTAGACAGAGCTGGGAGAAGAAGGATCACGTCCCGTCCTGCAGCCTGAAGGCAGGACCTAAGTTCACAGGTGAGTTTCCTGATGTGGTTGTTGGAATGCCAGGTTATCCTCTTGCCTTCCGACATGCTAGAGTAAATAAACGTTTATAGGGAATTTATAAAAGCAGTGATCGAGACCAGTAAATGATGTGATGGTCCTGATGGAAACTGACCAGGGGACAGGGCGCCTGGGTAGCTGGCTGTTGGTGAAGCGTCTGCGTTCGGCGCAGGTCATGATCTCAGGGTCCTGGGATCGATCCTCACGTTGGGCTCCCTGCTCAGCGGGGAGTCTGCTTCTCCCTCTCCTTCTGCCTGCTGCTCCCCCTGCTCCCCTGCTTGTGCTCTCTCTCTCTCTGTGTCAAATAAATAAAATCTTAAAAAAAAAAAAAAAAAAGAAAAGAAACTGACCAGGAGGGTCAGGAGGGTCGAATCTTCCCTGTGAGAGCATCTTGTCTCTTGTGGACATTGCCCTGAGCAGGAAGGGGCACGACCCAACCTTTCTCTGGAGCTGAAGAAGGAAAGCTGTCTGGGTTGGAGGTTTTGGACTTTATGTTTATAAACACATGTCTACAGGCAGCTGCTTTGCAGAGACTGTCACTCTCTGTGTTTGAGGAGGGACTCTTTTGGGGAGAAGGGCGGGGTAATGGGTGACCTGGTTTGTTTCCTTTGTTCTCTTCTGGCCAAGACTGGGCAGGTAGCCCTGACCACAAGGTCTTAAACTGCCTGAAAGGAAATCCATTTGCTGATAGAGAAGATACACTTAGAGATAAAGGAGAGAATATTTGGTTTACTGTTTCCTCCTCTGCCCGGCTCCAGGTATCAAAGAGCTGGTGACTGGACCATTCTTTTTGGGTTCCTGAAATCTTACCCTTGGAACTCAAATCAGACCATAATTACTCTGGTAATTGTCTCCTAATTGTTTTATCTGCCTTCGTGTTGTCTCCCCAACCCAGTGGGACCAACGACCCTCTGAGGACAGATTTCCTGACCTCTCTCTATTTTCCACTAAATACCTGGCTGAAGGATTAAAGAGGGATTTCATTTCTGTAATTTATAGCCTTCCGGTCTCCTAAAAGGATCGATGAAAATGTGAATTTTTACCTTGAGAAATATTTTTTGTTTTTATCTTGAGAAATATTTTATCATTATTACTACTATTTTAAAAGATTTATTTATTTATTTTAGAGAGCAAGAGGAGAGCATGTGCGAATGGGGGTGGGGCAGAGGGAGAGAAGCTTTAACCAGACACCCCCCCCAGCACGGAGCCACGTGACTTGGGGCTTGATCCCATGATCCATGAAATCCTGATATTTAACGACTGAGCCCACCCAGGTACCCCTATCTCGAGAAATATTTTATTTATTTTTTATTTTTTTAAAATGAAGGTCATATGCTTAGTGCACTGATGCCCCCTCCTGCTCTGGAAGAAATGTCTTTGTTGATCGTCACCTAGTCAGTCCCTAGTCTCTCTTGTTACTGTCTCTCTCTGTGAATGAATGACTTGGTGTTTAAATACTGTGGTTTGCTCCACCGCCTTGTACGCTGGGAAGCTTAGAGTCACCACTGTTCGGGGCTTCCCATCTCAGATGTATTAACGCGTGTATCAACACCAGCCTACCAGACTTGCGGCACGAACAGACATGGAGCACCCACTCTGTTTCTGTTTGTGTGGAGCCAGGGAGACACTTCCTTGGGGGGAGAGTTTGTATCTGAAGGGTAATGGTGGGTTTGGTCAGACCCTTGACCTCAGGGAGACTGGGGGCCACGAGTAGGTTTAGGAGCATGGGGGCTGGCAGGTGGGAGCTGGGAAGGTGATTCCAGCATTGCATTGGAGCTGGTGACCTGTAACGCCCTTTCTGTATCTTAAGGTTTTGTGATAAGTGGCAGGGTGGGGTGTGTTGGAGGGAGGTGGCTGACACATGGGGGATTTTAGCCCAATCCCTTCCCTCTGGGAGTCTCTGCACTTGCCTGGGAGTAAAAGGTTAACATGGGGAGAGTCAGCTCTGAATTCAGTGATGTTTTAGGGCAAACGAGCAACTGGCAAAAAAATGTCTGCTTTTTGCTGCTTTTTTCATTTCTTGCTCTTTGTCTAATTCATGCCTGTCTCCATCCATGTAGATACTCAGTAAGTGTTTGTTATTTAAATAATAAATTGTTTGCAGTTTAAATTGCATCTGCCTAGGGATGCCTGGGTGGCTCAGTTGCCTTCCGCTCAGGTCATGATCCCAGGGTCCTGGGATCGAGGCCTGCATTGTGCTCCCTGCTCCTTGGGGAGCCTGCTTCTCCCTCTGCCTGCTGCTCCCCCTGCTTGTGCTCTCTTTCGCTCTCTCTGATAGATAATAAAATCTTTTAAAAAAATTTAAAAAATAAATTGCCTCTTCCTGAAGTCTGTAGGACTCTTTATTTTTAGTGCTTTCGACGAGGCACTGAAACTATGGCCCCGGCTTCCTGCAAAGTGGAGGTGGATAAGCGTCCTTTAGTGTTGGCCCTTCCCAAAGAGCCTAATAACCCGAGTCTCTCCCACCCCCTCTCCCTTTCCAGAACATGCCTGTGTGTCAGCATGAATAAGTTCCGGTGGCTGTGATGATGGGTTGCAGTTCGGGGTGCAGTCAGTGCAAGGAAGCCCCGGCTGCTGGGTTGGCAGAGGCAGGAGGTGTGATGAGTTTTGGGGAAGGGGGGTCTTCATTGGTGCGTAGAGCTTCCGGCTCCAGCTGTTGCCAGGGTGACTGTATTTGGGCAAGAGTGTGTTAAATCGATTCTCTGTGCTAGAACCCACTTCTCAGAGGTCCGCTCCTACGTGGGTGGCCCAGGCATCTTTAGGCGTTCTCGGGAGTTTGACAGAAGACCAGGAAACAGAGACCACAGGCTTTTGAGAATCCCACAGATAATCTATGAAGGTAAAGTATGTGATGATCTGTGTGACCCCTAAACTTACTGAAGGACTCCTTCATATGGGATTGGAGGTCTGTGTAAGATTGGGAAGCATTCACATATTGTTTCCATTCATTCATTCGTTCAATTATTTAGTTAGTTAGTTTTGTTTATTTAAGTAACCTCTACACCTGATGTAGGGCTTGAACTCACAACCCCGAGATCAAGAGTCCCATGCTCTACCGCCTGAGCCAGCCAGGGTGCCTCCCGTATTGTTTTAGAGTGAAGGGGAGACCTGGGGCCTTCCTCATCGGACTTCCTCTCTAAGTGATCTGCTGAATGATTCTTTTCCTATTCACATCGATATAAAGGATTGAAAAGGCCATTAATTTTCCAAATGAACTCAGCTGTTAGAGCCCCTGGCCACAGACAAATAGTTCCATATAAGCTGGACTAGAAGTTTCCACCATGCAGTCTGGGTTCATCGGAGTCAATAGAAACAGGTGATCGGGCCTTCAGCTTCTTTTGCTGGTGTTCCCTGTTCTTTACTGTCTCTACTTGCTTCTCATCCTTCCCTCCTCAGTCCGCTGCTGTGGGTTCCTGATCCTGTTTGGTTACCCCTCTGTCCAAAACCAGGGGTGCCGTGTGGGAGCCAGCCAGGCCTAACAGGATAGCATGGTCAGCAGTGCCCAGGGGATGAGGCCAGGCAGACCAGGTTGGAAGCAGGTGTGTTCACTTGGGTGAGGTATTTAACATCCGCCCCCCTCTTATTATCTGCTTCATGCAAGATGGCAGATAATAAGAGTCCCTCACGTAGGGGTTCATAGCCCAGACTGGCATCAGACTGCCTGGGTTTGAACTCTGGCCCCACGGCTGCTGCTGTGTGACTCTGAGAAAGTCTCTTGACTCAGCCTCAGTTGGCACATCTGCAAAATGGGATACGAATGGTATCTGTCTCCCGGGGATGTTGGGAGTGGTCACTGGCTCACAGATGATAAAAGTTTAGATGAGGGGCAAGGCAGCCACCAAGTACTGTGTTAACTTTTTGGTTTAATGAACTACCTAAAGGGACATTACATCGTAAAATGAACATAAAAAAACCACGTGGGCATAGTACGGGCTCAGTGCGCCTTCACTCTTCTTCTTGGCAGACAGTAAACCGATGATTCCTTCCGATTTCTAATTAGATCTTCTGTTTTCCTGTTTCAAAGCTTTCAGGATCAAAACCGTCCCCCAGCACATGAAGGGAAACCTTGGTGCTCCTTGCACCTAGCAAGGAAGAGCGTTGGCCTTGGAGTTAGGATGGACTGTTGAATTCTGGGTCTGGCATCCACCAGCCGTGGAATTCGATCCTGTCTTGGCTTTGTTTTTGCATCTGAGCGATGGGCATTATGATGCCTGCAGGGTGAGCTGGGTGTGTATTCTTGTCTCTACTTGGCTGAGGAGCCGACTGAGGTTCAGAAGTTGGCCCACAGTCCCACGGTTCGTAAAGAGCTGACTGAAGCTAAAAGGTCGTCAGACTGTCCGGGATCGTCCAGGAGTCCTGTTACATCATCAGGCTGCTGCTCTGAAATCGTGTTCTTTTTGTTCTTAATTTCAAAGTCTAGACACCTTCCTTCAAGGAGTCTTAATTGGGTGCTTCCTCTGACTCGTTCTCCGCAGAGAAGTTCTGCTGCTTCTATCAATGCATTGTGTTCTTTCAGACCCCTTTTAATGGCACAATTTGGGAGTTTTTTTCTGTAAAAGCATTTAAGTATTTAGCTGTTCAGTTCATTAAGCTCTATTTAGCAAACCCTGCACCTCATAAAGTTTCAGGGAGCCCTTTTTATGTCTTGGTGTGGCTCTGTTCCTTCCTAACATTCGTAAAGAGAGAATGAAATGCAACAAGACGTTCTGTTTGATTTCCTTCTCTGCAGGTCCTTTTGTAGGGCGTGAAAGGTTGGAAAGAGAAGTCTTCTCTTGCAGAGGAGTTCCTGCCCTTGAGCCACGACAAAGCTCTCTCTAGCCCTGACTGGTGACGGTCTGTGGGGAATGCTTGAGAATTTGCTGAGATGGCTTTGACGGATAGTCAGTGAGTTACAGACTTCGCGGTTGTTGCTGGAACACTTGTCATGTTGAGATACCGGGTAATATTAGTTACACAATGGAGAAACAGACGTTTAATTTGTTATTTAAATTGGTCAAATCAAGGGGCACCTGGCTGGCTCAGTCAGTGGAGCACGCGACTCCTGATCCCTGAGTGTAAGTTCAAGCCCCATGTTGGGTGTAGACATCACATAAAAACACGAAATCTAAAAAGAAAGAAAGAAATGGGTCAAATCAAAAGATACTTCCTAGTCATCACTGTTTTCAATTCTTTTGTTTGTTTTCTGCCCACCCCTACCACCCATTTTCAATTTTTGATATGTTATTGCCAGTGATCCCTTTACGATAAAACTGTTGGTAAAGGACTGCTTCACCTGAGAAAAGTGGGAGCCTAAGGCCCAGAAACAAAGGCTCCCCTAGAGCACAAATGAGAATATTTAATAATTTTGTAGGAGGGACATGACAAATCATTTCTTAACAGTTAGAGTCCTTGCTCACCTTTACTTCTTCAAGAGGCTCAATTGTATATACGAGGGTTTTATGTCATCATTTGTGATGTGAAAACCAAGGCTCACAGGCATGAAATAATTTGCCCAAGGTCACATACACAGTGAGTGCTGGAGCCTTAGGCTTTCTGGAATTTTAGAATATGATCTTAAAGAAAAACTCTAAAAACTATTTCCTAATTTAAATTAAGACTTCCAGCTTGATTTTTTTTTTCTTTTGTTTTTGCCAACTTTTTGTCCCTTCCAGACCGTAGAGTAGAAAGCCAGCCTCGTTAAGAATTTTAGGATGAGGGTACTTTTTAGAGAAGGTGGTGGAGTTGAGGTAATTGCGAGTAAGCCAAGCAGTCTGTCCCTTCTTAAGTTCAGGAATAAGCAAGCGTAGAGCCACTTGATGTGTGAGTTCATAACTTGTGGAATGAAAGGAAGCAAGCATGGATCATTTATTAAGCACCTGTTCTGTGGCAGGCTGTGTTCTTTCCCTCGTGCTGTGTATAAACCCCTGACATTTGTAAGCCGTGGGTCCTTTTCAGGATTTATTGTCACCATACGAAGCAGGTGTTGCTTCGCCTATGAAAAAGGTGGCAGACGCCTAGAGAGTTTTTAATTGGTCCAGCAAGGGGTGAAGCAGATCTTGAATTCAGCTTCCGAGTCCAAGACCAGACTTCTTCTCCTGCTCCACAGCTCATGTTACATAATGTTTCTTTATGTGTATATGCGGTATAAATCTCTAATCGGACGGCTGGGAAGTGCCTTTGGCCGGCTTTGTTGCTTCAGCTGTCTGGAAGGAATGGCTTTCATAAACATGGAGAGGGAATTGGATTTTTACTTTGTGATAATTCATATTACAGAAGCGGGAAAGGTCATTACCACGGGAATTCCCTTCATCCCTGAAGCTGTGGGTCTTAAATGAGTTGGCCCGCCCTAGGACAGTCACATTTTTTTCTGTTTTGATATTTAATACCACATATGCCTTTTTTTTTAAAGAGAAATTTCATGAATGAAAATTTAGAACTCGAAAGAAAGATGGAACCTCACCCATAAACTTAGCAATCTTAAATAGCTATCATAGTGTTTCTAGTCTTTTATCGTGGTAAAATATATATAACATAAAACTGACCATTTTAACCATTTGTAAGTGTCCAGTTCAGTGGCATTACGTACTCTCACATTGCTGTGAGATTTTGCAGACGAATTTCCATACCCATCAAACACTAACTCCCCATGCCCCACTCCCAGAGTCCCTGGCTGCCTCCACTCTACTTTCTGTCTCTGTGAGTTGACTGCTGTAGAGATCTCACGTAGGTGGAATCACGCAGTATCTGTCCTTCTGCGGCTGGCTTATTTCCCTTAGCATCATGTCATCAGGGTTCATCCACGTTGTAGCAGGTGTCAGAATTTCTTTCCTTATCGAGATTGATAAAATTCCATTGTATGGAGAGACCACATTTTGTTTATCTGGTCATCTGATGATGGGCACTTGCGTTGTTTCCGTGTCTTGGCTGTGCTGCTCCGAACATGGGTGTACGAGTACTTCGAGTCCTTGCTTTCATGGCTTTTGTGTATATACCCGGAAGTGGAAATGCTGGATCAGATGAGAATTCTATGTTTCATTTTTTGAGGAACCTCCATACTGTTTTCCACCATGGCGGCATCATTTTTTATTCCCACCAGCAGTGGCAGGGGTTCCGATTTCTCCACATCCTCACCATTTCTTTTCCGGGTGTGAGGTGGTTATCTCTTTGTGGTTTTGGTTTGCATTTCCCTAAGGATGAGTGCTGTTGAGCACCTTTTCCTGTGCTTATTATTAGTATTGAACCAACTAGTATACCTTCCAGTGTTTACTTTGGCGTCTGTTTTTATTTCGTGTGTGTAATTGTCGTCTACACAAAACAATGCTCAGTGTATTCTGTATTTCCCGCCGACCATCATCATCACCAGGTTTAGTGTTGTAGTGGAGTGTGAAGGTATATTTCAAACTCACCTGATTGATAATTTAATTTGGTGATAATTCCCAGCACCCAAATCCTTTCCCTTAGGAAACCTATGATCACTGGTTTTAGCAGCCCTCCGTTGGTGATACCACAGGGCCATGTACTGTTGTGAATACTCTTCGGGATTTCAAATTGAGTGTCGGGAGCTTGAGGGTGAGTTACAACTTTTCTTTAACCGCTGCTGATGCCCAGAGAGTAGGGGGCATCTTGTCTGTCTGTGACGTGTATGGCCGGGCCACCTGGACCCTTCAGTGAATGGGTTAATTGCCTTGCTTCCGTTTCTAAGCGGCTGAGCACCCTCTTCTTCCCCATGGTGGTGTTTTCCACTTCCTCTTGTCTTTTATTTGGAATCTGGAGACTGTTTTTCGTAGAAACAATGTTACCGGGGTGACTGTTTCCCAGGTTACTTCTGAAGGCCACGGGAACCCACATGTCGATTTGCCTGTGCCAGCACGGCATGCTGGGAGGGTCAGATGGACGGAGCTGGCACCTGGCTTGTCCTGACCCCGCCACTGGGAGCCCGCTGTGCCGTCCTGCTGAGTCCAAGTTTCCATGTCCGTAGGATGGAGATAACACCGGCTAGCGTGAGAAGAAGCAGCGAAGTGATTAATGAGTCTGTTCGTTTCCTAAGTCACACACCTGGGAGCTTAAAACAACACTCATCTGTGCCCTCCCAGTTCTGCAGGCTGGAAGTCTACAGTCAGTATCACTGGCTCAAAATCAACCCTGTGGGCAGAGCCACACTCCCTCCGAGGCTCTCAGGAGAACCTGTCCCTTGCCTTGTCCAGCTCCAGGGGCTGCCAGCATTCCTTGGCTGGTGGCAGCGTCACTCAGGCTTGGCCTCTGTGCTCCCGTTCCTTTGTCTGGTGTCCTTCTCTTCTCGCATCTGTGAAATCTCCCTCTGCCTCTGTTTCGTTGGGATGCATGTGATTGCGTTTTGGTTAAGATCCTTTAACTCAATCGTATCTTTTCTCATGTGAGGTAATATTCACAGGTCCCAGGGGGATTAGGGTCAGGGGATAGCTTTGGGGGACATTCCTTACAGGATGAGGGAGAAAAGTAATAGTGTTCTCCACCAATGTTTTTATGTGATGGGATTGACTTTTTTTTTTTTTTTTTAAGATTTACTTATTTACTTGAGAGAGAGAGAGAGAGAGAGAGAGAGAGAAAGAGTGGGGGGAGGGGTAGAGGGAGAGAATCCTTCAAGCAGACTCTGCGCTGACCATGGAGACTGTTGTGGGGCTCGATCCCATGACCCTGAGATCATGACCTGAGCCAAAACCAAGAGCTGGACACTCAACCAACTGAGCCACCCAGACGCCCCTTGTCTTAAGTTTTTTACATGGATACCTGAGATCAGGTGATGGAGCAGGGAGTTGATGTGGCTTTACCCCTCTCCCTGTGCGTATTTAAGCCCTTGGCATAGGGCCGGGCAGAGACAGAAGCCCATACACACTAACGATTCTGAGAATGTTCTGCTCTGCTGCCTTGACTCTCACTCATTTTCATTCTAACTTCCTTTTGTCCATCTTCTTCTTTTCCTCCTCCTCTTCCTCCTCCTTTTTTTCTTTCAGATCCTATGTGGGCACCCATAGCATGTTGGGTTTTGCCCATAGCAAGTGTCAGTAGCTGTGATGAGGCAAGAAGATCAGAGATTGCAGGTTGAGCACTTAGGTAATTCCCTCCCTTGGGGAGCCCACGCGGATGAGTCAGCTCTGCTGCCCCCGTGGAGCCAGCGAAGACCCCTTCTAGGACATAAGCTGGGGTTGTTCCCAGCATTTCCTGGGTGCATTTTGACCTGCCCAAGGAAGCTAACCTTGTACAATGGCCTTGACTGGGAGCCTTGCATTCATTTTTCTTAAATCGCTTGTTCCATGCGAGTCCTGACCGACCCCGGTTTTATTCTATAGGATTCGCTGGGCGTTGCTGCCTTTGCGTGCCTGAACATGGACTGGAGATTTCCTAGCCTGTAAAGTTGCTGATTTCACACTGCCCCTTCCGGTTCTAGAAGAGGTTCATTAGGTTAACTCAACAAGCATGTGTTTTTTCGGTGTCTAGCTTGTGCCAGGCGCTGAGGGGCTTGTGAGGCTCCTAACCAAGCAGGTGGAAGTGGAATAGAGTATCGATTATGACTATAGCAGGGGGCACCATGCTTGAGCGGGCGTCCGAACCCGCTGGAGAGCTCGTCAGAGCACAGTCTGCTGGCTCACAGTTTCCGGGGTGGAGTGCAAGGATTTTGAGATCGCTGCTACTGGCTCAGGGACCACACTTTGAGAACCGCCATGCAGTGGGGTCATGGAGGACAGAGTATCTAACTCAGTGGGGAGGTCAGGAAGGCTTTACAGAGGTGGGTGTTTTCCAGCTGGGCTTAGGATGAGCCTGATTTTCCTAGATGGATGAAAGAGGATGGGGCATTTCAGGCCAACAGGGTGTGTGTGTGTGTGTGTGTGTGTGTGTGTGTGTGTTTGTGGCGAGGTAGGGAATGGAGTGGTGGGTCATGATTTTGGAGGGGTTGCCTGTGGCTACATTGTGAAGAAATGGGGAAAAGCAGAGAACAAAGTGTAAGAGGGTTTTTTTTTTGGTCGAGGGCACAGGAATCTTGGGTTTCTGTAGAAGTGTAGTCACGTCTCTGGAAAACTAAGAAAGAGTGCCCTTTGGCGAAGAGTTGCCCGACCAGGTGAGGAGGCCCCTCTGCCCGCATCTTGGGTTGGAAGGAACCCCGAGGTGAGTTTGGAAGCTCCATGGATGCCCGTGATGGAAACGAGGAGAGCTGGAAGCAGGAAGGAATGCGGCTCTATCTCCCCATCTCTGCCATCTTCCGGTACAGACTTTCTACCTGAACAGAGTTGGCTTTGTCCTGTCGTCCCTCCCACCGTCGGGCTCCAGGAGGCATGTTTTCTTGCTGAGAGAAGGCCGCTCAGCGATGCTGGCAGGGACCACACCCCGACCTAGAGCCACAGGCTCTGCTGTTCAGATCCTGAAGGATTTAAGGACTGTAGTGGTTTCAAGCTTGGAATCAAAACAAGTTTTTCATTTCTTTCTTTTTTTTTTTTTTTAAGATTTTATTTATTTATTTGACAGAGAGAGAGACAGCCGGCAAGAGAGGAACACAAGCAGGGGGAGTGGGAGAGGAAGAAGCAGGCTCCCAGTGGAGGAGCCTGATGTGGGGCTTGATCCCAGGACCCTGGGATCACGCCCTGAGCCGAAGGCAGACGCTTAACGACTGAGCCACCCAGGCGCCCCGAGTTTTTATTTTCTTTCTGCGTGGTCACTTTGCATTTTCAGCAGCTGCATGCCTGGCCCTGAGCAGTTGGTGGCTCACCTTGAGAACCCGGGCAGCAAGAGCCTCGAATTTGCACATTCTCCCGTTCAATCAGTTTGGTTAGATAATTGCCTTTTCAGTTGAAAAAGGTTTCTACTTTCTTTAGTCCTGGGTTTGCATTACATTTTGGGACAAATAACTTTGACTCTATAGTCTGTTCTTTTTTTTTTTTTTTTTTTAAGATTTTATTTATCAGAGAGAGAGCACGAGTAGGTGGAGGGGGAGAGGGAGAGGGAGAAGCAGATTCTCTGCTGAACAGAGAGACTGACATGGGGCTCCATCCCAGGACCCCAAGGAATTGGGGGTGGGGGGGGGAAGGGTGGGATCAGAGCAGCTTTTGAGATACAAGGGGATTTTTTTCCCTCCAGAAATGTCCCTCTGTTGCAGTCCTTTGAGGGAATGTGCCAGAACCTTGTTTTTGCAGGCAGATCTGGTTTGATGTAAAGAAAACAGCCAACAGGCATGATTCCCATACAAGAGACTCCTTTAAAATAAATTCAGAATTTCACTCGTGTAATAAAGGTACGATCTGGCTTCTAAGGAGCTGATTTTGGCGGTTTGATTCCGCTGCTAAAGAACATGGAAGAAACGGCTAGGACGGAGAGGGCGAGAGCTGGCGTGGCTGTGCTGTCCTTAAGAGTTTGCATTGTGGGGGCGCCTGGGTGGCTCAGTCGTTAAGCGTCTGCCTTCGGCTCAGGGCGTGATCCTGGAGTTCCGGGATCGAGTCCCACATCGGGCTCCTCCGCTGGGAGCCTGCTTCTTCCTCTCCCACTCCCCCTGCTGTGTTCCCTCTCTCGCTGGCTGTCTCTCTGTCGCATAAATAAATAAAAAATCTTAAAAAAAAAAAAGAGTTTGCATTGTCATGGATGTTAACTAGACTTAGCGTGTCGATCATTTTGCAGCATATGCGTATATTGAATCGTTATGTTGTCCGCCTGAAACTGTTGTAAATGTCAGTTATATCTCCATTAAAAAATGAGTTACTTAAAAAAAGTTTGCATTTTTCGAGATGCTAGATAGCATCGAAACTCAATAGGAGCTCTGCTTAGTAATGAACATGGGCACCTGAGACAGTGAGAACATTGAGAGATCAATTAAAGCAGCATAGTCTAGGGGCATCTGGGTGGCTCAGTCAGTTCAACATCTGACTCTTGCTTTTGGCTCACATCGTGATCTCAGGGTGGTGAGATCGAGCCCAATGTCGGCTCCTTGCTGGATGTGAAGCCTGCTGAAGATTTTCTCTTCTTCTCCCTCTGCCCCTCTCCCCTGCTTGCGCTCATGCTCTCCGTCTAAAAAAACAAACAAAAAAACCCCACACAGACAAACCGTAAAACAGCATGGTCTAGTGGGTAAGAGCATGGAGCTCAGTTTCAGTTCCTAGGCATGAACGGTGGCTCTTCACTTTGGGTTAGTGGCTTCTCAGGGTCTTCATTTCCTCATCTGTAAAATGGGCATAATATAGTTCATCTATCTCATAGGCTTGTTGTGAAGATTGAGTTCATATTTGTGATGCGTGGCATTTGTGTATGTATGGCACACGTGTATAAATGTCTGTTAAACAAATCAATTTCTAGAGGGTAAGAATGATGAAAAAGTAAATGTTAGATTTTACTAACTTTTTAGAACAGAGCTGTTAGCCCTCTGGAAACCCTGCATAGTCTTTAATTGTCCAAGCTTATGTGGTTTTTGTGGTTTGTTCTAGAACATTCAAGGTTCTCTGAGTTTAGAGAAGATTATCTTAGACTTTGGATAAGAAAAGGAAGCTCTAAGAGTTTCCTTTAGAATTTAGTTTCTTAAGTTCAATATTTGGGGGAAAAAAGAGCAGGAAGAATCCTGCAGAAGGTCATGTCCATGGTTTTCAAACTGGGTCGTAAGGCATTTGTTGGTTTATTTAGGGCTGTTGTGATAACATTTAAAAAACTGCAGTAGATTAGGCAATTTCAGTGCATCCCACATAAGGAAGGCAGGTGTCTTGTGAGACATCTGTCTGTTACATACCTGGGTGTCTGTAGGAGGTCGCCGTGTGATATTTCTTAGTGTCGGACCTGACTGGCTACCCTCCTCTGTATCCGCGGGGCCGGACTGGTGCCTCTTGTCCGCTTCTGCCAGTCACTGCCAACTGCTCATCACTTTCAGATGGATTCTCAGGTTAGATTTTTCTTTCTCTTTTTTTTTTTTTTGTGAGAGAGAGAGTGTGTGTGCATGCATGAGCTGGGGTGAAAGCGGGGTGGGGGGGGAGCTGAGGGAGAGAGAGAATCTTAAGCAGGCTCCACACCCAGTGCAGGGCCTGATGCTGGGCTCAATCTCACGACTCTGATCATGACCTGAGCCAAAGTCAAGAGTTGGACAATTAACTGACTGAACCACCCAGGCGCCCCTTATATTTTCTTAAAAATATTTTCCCCTTGCCCTAGCAGCCAGATGTGTAGGCTTGGGATTTTATTTTTTATTTTTTATTTTTTTAAAAATATTTTTATTTATTTGAGAGAGAGAGAGTGAGCGAGCATGAGCGGAGGGGGAGGGGCAGCGGGAGAGGGAGAAGCAGACCCTCCCCCACATGCCGGGGCTCAATCCCAGGACCCCAAGATCATGACCTCAGCCAAAGGCATAAGCCACCCAGGCGCCCCTACTCTTGAGATTTTAATAATTTTGGAATATTGTTAGTACCATTAAATTTTTCTTTTTGCTCTTCTCTGCCTGGAAAATTTGGTAACTTTGGGGGTTGCACGTGATCAGTCCAGGATGGGAGAGTCCCGAGGAAGGATATTTAGGGATGTTACATACAACTGGGAGAAGCATGCCTTGGCGACATAACTCGTTGTTAGGATTGATGAAATCCCTTTATAGCTTGGACCCTATGTGCCGGGCACATGGTGCTTTATAATAGCGCCTCATTTGATTGTCATAATAGTAGTCGCTAGATATTATTATTATTACCCTCTTTTTTACAGATGAGGAAAACCCAGGCCCCGAGGGCATGACTTGGCCAGGGTGGCTGGCTGGGAAGTGAGAGAGTAGGGACCCGAGCCTAGGCATTCTGGCTGTAGAGATAGTGCTGACGCGTAGTCCGCCTCGCTGTCTTGTAAATCAGTTTCCGAATTTTATTAGAAGCTAATAATTTTGATTGAGCCTTTCTGTCTATTGCTCAGTGCCTTCAGGGACCCTGACCTTCCGTGCCACCAAACTGCTCAACCCGGGGCTCCTAGGCTTTAGTTCCCTAGAGTTGTGTTAATAAGGTACCGCACGCTGGGGGAGTTAACAACACACCTGTATTCCCTGACCGTTGTGGAGACGAGAGCTCCACGACCCAGGTGCTGTTGGGCCTTGCCTTGTTCCTTCGGAAGACTGTAGGGTCAGTATGTTCAGGCCTCTCTCCTAGATTCAAGGCTGCTGGCCATCCTCCGTGTCCTGTGGCCTGGAGGCACATCCCTCCAGTTTCTGCCTCCCTAGCCACATGGCCTTGTCTCTGTGCCTTCTTACAAGGAAACTAGTCGTGTGCCCTTGGGAGCCCTTGGGAGCCCCCTTCCCTCCAGTAGTCCTTAGCTTATTGCATCTGCAGTGGCCAGATCATAAAATGTAAACAGTTTCCACACACGGTCACTGTCCCGGGCTAATTGTGTCCCCCTCAGATTCATGTGTTGAAGCCTTAACCCCCTAGTACTTCAGAATGGGACTGCGTTTAGAGATGGGGCCTTTAAGGAGGTAAGTAAGTTAAAAGGGTGGCCCTTAGGGTAGGTCCTAATCCAGTCTGATTGGTGTTCTTAGAAGTCGAGGAAATTTGGGGACACACACACTACACACACACACACACACACACACACACACACACACACACACACACACACATATCATGGATGCGCTCTCACACACACAGGCCTCAGGACAAAGCGGTCCTGCCAACACCGTGGTCCTGGACTTCCAGCCTCCACGCCGTGAGAAACGGAGTTTCTGTTGTTTAGGCTCTGGTCCGTGGTACTTCGTGAGGCAGCGCTAGCAAACGGAGTCACTTTCGCAGGTAGGAGGGGTTAGGACGCCAGCATTTCGGGGGGACACAGCTGAACCCGTAGTACCAGGGCTTGATTCCACCTCGTAGCTGAGGAGATGCCGTGATGACCCTGCCTCCTTGGATGCTGATTCCGGTCCGGGGTTACATGGAAGCGTGGCTTTGCCCTTCTTTCCTGCCACGGCGCTGATGCACCTGCCGGAAATAAACGCACACACGTCCTGCGGGATGGGGAGGGGCCTGGAGGCCAGCGTGTAGGGCGATTAGGCAGAGATTGTCCGCTAGGTCACCCCCCAAGTTAGCAGGGTTTAGAGGCACGTGGAAACTTGCCGACCGGAAGAGCTGCCCTTCCAGGTAGTTCCTCCCGAGGGAGAGGAACAGGGGGCGCTCCTGTAAGGGAAGAGCCTCTGACTTTTATCCCCTTTACAGATGATCCTCTGATGGCTCAGACCAAGCACTGGGGACGGATCTGGAACTGGAGCTCACGCTTCCCCAGTCCCCTGCCTCACCCCGCCCCTCATGGCCCCGCCTCCTCCTCGCCCCTCCCTCCCTTCCTCTCCTCTCCTTCCTCGCCCCGCCCCTCTCCTCGCCCTGCCTCTCCCCTCCCATCCCCTCCTCTCTCCCTCCTCCCCTTGCCCCTTCCTGCCTCCCTTCCCCTACCTCTTCTCTCCCCTTCCCCTTCCTCCTCCCATCCCCTCCTCTCTTCTCATCCCCTCCCCTTCTCCTGGCTCTCTCCTCCGAGGTCCTCCTGGGGAATGGGAGAGGCATAGCTCCCCTGGGAAAGGGGATGAGCCATCACTATGAGACGCCTGGTTATTTTTGCTTCCTGCCTGGGTGTGGGCGTTTGTGTTGACAGTGGCGGGGGAGGCGGTGACGGGCGCTGGAACAGTCGGGTGCCCGTGGAGCGGGTGGGAGGTGGTGCCTGTGCCAGGCAGGTGACTTGGCACTCACGTGCCCCGGGGGGGGGGGGCTTTGCGGGACTCCGGGGAGCTGGGTTTGCTCCTCGGCGCTGGGGGTCCCATTCCCTCCTCCGTGTCACATGTAGAGGGGGGCTGCCTGATCCCACCCCCAACACACCCAAGGGGTGCAGTGGTGGCTAACTGGGTGATTCTCACTGGGGTGACCTCCAGCTCAGCAGGAGGGTTTGGAGGCCGTCCTGAAGAGTCGTGCCCAGTGCTCTCCATCCCCATTACTCCATCAGATATGCTCCTAGTGCATTTAAACATAGATCCTGTGCTTACCCTGACCTCCCCCACCCCCACCGCACATTGGCTCTCAACTCAGCACTGGCTGCACTGGAAATACCTGTTTATCATCTTGGGTGGGGGAAGGGGGCAGAGTGAGTTACTAGCCTTTAGCCCACTTGGCTGAGCCGAGGGTCCCGCAGTATTATGCCCTACCCAGAATGCCCGCAGTTTCCCTACTGCCATCCTGTAGGGACGCCCTGGAGCTGCCCCTGCAGGGTGAGTTGAAAAAGACCCTGGGGACGTTGAAACCCAGATCCCTTCCATGTTAGGATCCCTGATGGTGTCTGAGGCACCTATGTATTCAACAGATTTGGAAACTGAGATTCAGGTCAACGGTCCTGGATCATACACGGTTATTCGGTTAGAAATTTCGAGATGAAAGTCTCGTCCTCTGTTTTTCTCTCTCTTTGCTCCCACCACAAGAATCCCAGTCCAGGGCTTTCCCCACAAGTTCCACCCTGACTGGTTTCCTAGGGCTGTGGTCACAAAGTAGCCCCAGCTGGGTGGCTTGAAAGCGGATTTATCTTCTCACAGCCCAGGAGGCCAGAGTCTGAAATGGAGGTGTTGGCAGAATCATGCTCCCTCAAAGACTCTAGGAAGGATTCCTTCCTTGCTTCTTCTTGGCATCCGGTGGCTCCAGAGTTCTCCACGTTCTCCAGCCTAGAGCTGCCTCCATCTTGACATGCCCTCCCCTGGGTCTGTCTCTAGATTTTCTCTTCTTATAAAGACACCAGCCTTTGGATGAGGGCCTGCCCTAATGTCATGTGACCGCATCTTTACTTGATTAGTCTGCGCAAAGAGCCTATTTCCAAACAGGTCATATTCATAGCTACCTCAGGGTTACGACTTCAAGATATATTTTGGGGGACACATTTGAACCCTTAACACCCCCTCACCACCGCTGCCACTGCGTTGCCATCCTGCCTTGGCTTCCCAGAATATGATTGATGTTAGAGGCGCTGCTGCCTGTATCAATTTTATTATCATTTTCAATTTTATTATCATTTCAATAATCATCATTTATTAATTATCATTTATTATTAATAATTATCATTTATTATCTGTTCCCCTCTTTGTTTAAGCTCAGAGTTATCCTTTTGATTAAGTGTCCCCCCCACCCATTCCCTGCTAAATCTTTTTTTTCATTATTCTCTGCGTTGTCAGGTCTTTTTTTCTTTTCTTTTTTTTTATTTTTTATTTTTTTTAAAGATTTTATTTCTTTATTCGACAGAGATAGAGACAGCCAGCGAGAGAGGGAACACAAGCAGGGGGAGTGGGAGAGGAAGAAGCAGGCTCATAGCAAGGAGCCTGATGTGGGGCTCGATCCCAGAACGCCAGGATCACGCCCTGAGCCGAAGGCAGATGCTTAACCGCTGTGCCACCCAGGCGCCCCTCTTTTCTTTTTTTTTAAAGATTTTATTTATTAATTTGAGCACAAGTGGGGGAGGGGCAGAGGGAGGGAGGAGAGACTCTCTAGCGGACTCCTCACTGAGCATGGAGCCTGATGTGGGGCTTGATCTCAAGACCCTGGGATCACGACCAGAGCCGAAATCAAGAGTTGGATGTTCAATGGACTGAGCCACCCAGGCACCCCCGTCAGGTCTGGGTGACAGCACACCTCCATCTGGACATTTCTGTTTTGTGGCTTTCTGGGGGAGGTACACACTCTCCTAGGATCCTGTGTGGCACTCACCATGGAGCCCAAACAGATATTTGCCTATATTCTGATTCCTGTCTCTCTGTCTGTCATAGTAGGCTCTAATCCCTAACAAGATGAGGGACCATGACTTTCGCTCCTGACTGATTGTACTCCTGGTACGTAGCCCAGGGCTGAGCATGTAGCTTGTGTTTTAAAATGTTAGTTGGATAGGGGCTCCTGCCTTCGGCTTGGGTCATGATCCCAGGGTCCTGGGGTCAATCTCCACATGAGGCTCTCTACTCGGTGGGGAGCCTGCTTCTTCTTCTCCTTCTCCCTGCTTGTGCTCTCTGTCACTATCTCTGTCTCTCCCTCTCAAAGAAATAAGATCTTTTTAAAGATTTTTAAAAATAAAATATTAGGTGGATAAAAAAGAAAACTTGCTTTTCTATTAATTATAGTTAGGGAGAAGTGTGGTATGATTTTTAAAAAATACATGTGCCTCCAAAACAAGTTAAAAATAGAATTACTGTAAGATACAAGAATTCCACTTCTGGGTATATATACAAAAAAGTTGAAAGCAGAGACTTGAGGTATTTGTACCCACATGTTTGTAGCAGCATTGTTCACGACCGCCAAAAGGTGGAGGCAACATAAGTGTCCATTGACAGATGAATGCATAAAATGTGTATAAGTGCAATGGAATATTGTTCAGCTTTAAAAAGGAAAGGATTTTTTTTTTTTTTTTTTTTTTTTTTTTTTTTTTTTTTTTTTAGGGACAGACAGAGAGAGAGAGCACACAAACAGGGAGGACAGAGGGAGGAGGAGAGAGAGAATCTGAAGGAGGTTCCATGCTCAGTATGCAGCCCAACATGGGGCTCAATCTCATGACCCTGAGATCATGACCTGAGCCAAAACCAAGAGGCAGACGCTTCCCCCACGGAGCCACCCAGGCAACCCAAAAAGGAAGGAAAATTCTGGCACATGGATGAACTGTGAGGACATTATGCTAAGGGAAGTAAGGTAACCACAAACAGAGAAACACTGTAGGATTCGATTTATCTGAGGCACCTAGTCCAATTCGCAGACACAGAAAGTAGAATGGAGGTTGCCTGGGACTGCGGGCGGGGGAGGAGGAAATGGGGAGTCAGTGTTTAATGGGAATGGAGTTTCAGTGTTGCAAGATGGAAGGAGTTCTGGAGATGGACGGGAGACGAGGTGGCACAACAACGTGAGTGTACTTCATGCCACTGAGAAATTGACAAATGGTTAAGATGATCAGTTTTATGTTCTGTGTTGTTGACCACAGTTAAAAAACAGAAATGGAAGGATGTACACGCACACACACACACACACACACACACACACACTCACACTCATGTGCACGCACCCATGAAGATGCGTGTATGTGTGCGCGAAAGAGAGAGGGTGGGTTTCCAGAGCGTGCTCTGGAGGAAGGGAAGGGAAGGGAGATGGGAAAGGAGAGGCTGCAGGAGGAGCGGGTGGTGCCTGCCGGAGGGGAAGTAGCTGGGCTGGAGGGAAAAGATGGGGGTGGTTATCAGTGCCTGGGGTTATAATCAGAGCTCTGTCTCCAGCCAGCTGTGGGATCTTGAACAAATCAATGGTTTCCCATTGTGGGCATCAGCTTTTAAAAGGAGCTGGAATAGTAACCTCTGAAGATCTTTCCAGCTCAAAAACTTCAGAGGTTTTAAGCCTCTAACAAGGTAACGCTGATTCACTGATGTTTTTCACAGTTCTCTGCAGTATCTACGCACAGTGAGTGCTCCCCTAATTCTGGTTCTAGAGTATGTCTGTTTGAAGCAATCATCTTTCTGTTAGGAATTCCTGGTATTTTTAATAGCACCAGTTAGTTTGGCTTAAGAAGAATACATTCAGTTTTTTTTTTTCCTTGATCTCTCTTTGCTCCTATCCATTTGCCAGGTCTTCTACTCTCAAAATTACCTTGGTCCTTTTTCTTTTCTTTTAACATTTGTTCATCTTCATCTTGTATTCTTTTTTTTTTTTTTCCTAAAGATTTTATTTATTTATTTGACAGAGATAGAGACAGCCAGCGAGAGAGGGAACACAAGCAGGGGGAGTGGGAGAGGAAGAAGCAGGCTCATAGCGGAGGAGCCTGATGTGGGGCTCGATCCCGGAACACCGGGATCACGCCCTGAGCCGAAGGCAGACGCTTTAACCGCTGTGCCACCCAGGCGCCCCTTCATCTTGTATTCTAATTATGCTGACAGTAGTATCTCTTGGGCGCCTGGGTAGCTCAGTGGGTTAAGCGTCTGCCTTCCACTCAGGTCATGATCCCAGAGTCCTGATATGGAGTCTCGAGTCTAGCATTGGGCTCTCTGCTCCGCGGGGAGCCTAGTTCCCTGCTTCTCCCTCTGCCACTCCCCCCACTTGGGCTCTTCCTTTCTCTTGCCGAAAAATAAATAAATAAATAAATAAATAAGAAAAAAAATAGTATCTCTTTGCATGAATTATGTTGAATCCTTATGGCAGCCCTGGGGGGTCGGTTCATGATCTCTGTTTTATAGACAAGCTGAGTGGTTAAGTACCTTGCTTGGCCTTGACGTCACCCGGCTGGTCAGTGGACCCGGCTGGTCAGTGGTTGAGCTGTGACTGCACCTGGTTTGTTCCCAGCTCTATACCGTGGATACTGCCCTAGGCTCCTGCAGTCCCTGTCCCTTCTGTATCCTGGGTCCTTTTATGGTGGGGACTATTTCTTTTGATTTTTTGGTACTTCTAAGGTTTCCAGTCCTGGCCTGTCAGAGACAAATAACATTTTTTTTTCAAAGCTAACTTGCTGATTTCTTTTAAGAGGCATCCTTCCTGTCTCGCTGTGTCAGGGAAGGGATATCTGTTGTGCTGAGCAGACAAGTCCGTAGCTTCTGGGAAGAAGAGTTAGGGTCCTCAGAAGTTCCCTCTGTGGATGGAAGAGTAGTTATTAACAAAGTATTGGATTCAGCAAAAAATACAGGCTAAGGAGGGCTCCTTTAACATCTGAAGAAGCAAGGATCACTCAGGGTCTGGGCATAGAGAAGCCAAAATGCGTTCCTGCATATGCCCTCCCCGGTAGAACTCATCAGCTCCTTTTGAATCCAAGAGACACTCCCATGGAGAACTAGCTTCAGATCCAGTGGTTTGAGCTAACTAGGAGGTAGGACGTGTCCCAACTTTGGAAGTTTTTCTGTTGTAGTCTTCGAAAAAGTAGCAGAGGAGAACCCTAAATCCCCGCCCCTCATATCGCTCTCATTTCTCCAACGGGCATTTTTGAACTTGGAGGGATGGGGGCATTGTTCTCAGAGGGGCTTCTGAAAGGCCAGGTAGAGAAGTCACCCATCGGAGCCACCTTCTTTCTGACAGAGTGGCAGCCCGTCCTCCAAGAGTATAAGGTGAGGGAGTGACCCCGAGGATTGGATTCTTTGCCCGAAGCTGACGTGCCCACTGCTTCTGGATATGCGTCTTGCTCGCCTCTCCGTGAGGATGAAGTCAGGCCTCTCGTTCACCTGCAAATGCAACTGGGGCCGGGCTCGTCGTTTTCTGAGCAGGGCTCTGTGGAAACGTAGTGTAGGTTGCTCTGTAATGCATGTATAGACTAGCAGGAACCTGTAAGTCTGCTAACAAGTCAAGACAGACAGCAGGCCAACTGTCAGCTCACTCCTGTCCCACTTGCAAAGAGGTCATGTTTCCTGTGGAAGCTCGAGGCCCTTGTTCACTGTCAGATGGCGCCTGGTGTGAGAGGAGAGACAGTGGATCTTTTATCCGTTTGTAAGTGATGCCTGAGAAGCATTAAAGATCCGCTCTGGAAAGTGGACGAGCTGGTCCCAGCTCCTGCCTTAGACTAGCTGGAGGATTCAGCACATGGAATCGTCCTTTGAGTTTCAGTGTTGGAAGGGGCTGTAGTTGGGCCTCACATTTGATGCTTGAGAAGACATCACTGCTTTAGCACCTTGGCCCCAGGTGTGTTCTTTCATGCAGGGGCCCGGTTAAGCTCTTCCTGCATGTTCTTCCCAAAGTTCTACACCGCGTGCTAGCTTCACTCCCGTTCTGGACTGGCAAGTGTCCTCAGCCCCAGGGCTACCAAGATGGAAATATAGTCTCTCAGAAACTTGGGGCGGGCCGGGGGGGGGGGAGGCAAGAGATATATTCATGATTCAGATGACATGGAAAGTCCCAAGCAGGCAGTCCTCCCACACAGGGACCCTTGGGTCACCTGTGACATTTGCTTCATGCTCAGCAAATCTTCATGTATTGGACAGAGCCTGGGATCGGTCCTTTGAGGTGTGACATGTGGAGTTGCTGGTCTAGAGGGTGTGTTTACACTACCCAAACTCGGCAGAGCAGACCTGTGCAGTCTGACAGGGCGAGGGTAGGCCCTTCTGGTGGGAACGCTGGAAACGGGGGGAAGTGAAGTATTCAGCTTTTCCGTGTAATTGATTTAATTGCTTCCCTTCTTGAATGCGCGTAATCAGGACGAGACTCTTGGACTTGGAATGGACCACAGCTAGCAAAGCCTGTTGCAATGTTCATTTTGTCTTTTGAAGACTCACCTGGCATGGGTTTGGGGCTGAGCTCTGAACAGGCCTCCTGGGGTACCCCTGTGTTCATGGTTGCAGCTGTGGCAGTACAGGGACTGAAAGCCTGGTCAGCCCATTAACAGGAGCCATTTTTGTGATTTTTGGCCCATTCTCCATGCCCCAGTTCTCTTATCTATAAAACGAGCAGAGAACCCAGATGATCTCCAGTAATGAAATACTCTGATTCCAAGATTCCAGGGCTCTCCTTTCTGAGATTTTTTGTCCTTTCACAGTTTTTCTCCCTTTTTTGAATTGACCGTTGCCAAGGCGAGTCCATCATCCTACCTCCACTAAGAGGTTAGAATGTGAGGAGGATTCCTTGCCTGACTGATTGCCTCTCCTGAAACTTCCTTTGCCCTCCCTCTGCTGGAGATGCTGCTAAGCCGAGAAATGGCAGGCGGCCCACCTCGGAGAGTTCCACCACCTGCATTAGCAATCCTTGAATAATTAGGATCTGAGTGTACAGGGAAACCATGGAATGCATTCAAGGCTGCCCTCCAGGGTCAACCAGGAAACTGAAGACAGATGATCTGGGCAAAAAACATCTTAAGGCAGCTTCCTGAATGGAGCAGAAACTTCTAGAACCCACCTGACCCCATTTATCTCAGCATCTCAGTTTCCTCTTTTCACCAGCTGAAATCCTACCCTTCCTTCTGTCTTCTGCCCTGAGGCATGGTGCTGCCCCGGATCTGGCGGGTAATGCTGCTGGTGGTGGAGGTAGAGACAGGTGCCTTCTTACATTGCTGCCTTCCTGGCAGGGATTGTGGGTCCTCAAGTGTCCTCTGGTATATCTGCCTTCACCGTTCTCTGGGATAGGTGGCTGGTGCACTGGTTTGGTGACCTTATTAGAACCAGTACTGCTGAGTCATTAATTCTGCAGGTGCGTTCCTGACCCTGGCAATTTCCCCTGAGGCCTCCAAACATCTGGGTGAAAGCTGGAAAATCTGGGGAAGCTAAAATGATGTCCGAAGCCCACTTGTATATTGGTCATTTTTTTTTTTTGAAGATTTTATTTATTTATTTGAGAGAGAGAGAGCATGAGCAGGAGGGGGAGGGGCAGAACGAGAGGGAGAAGCAGGCTCCCCGCTGAGCAGGGAGCCTGCCCCTGGGCTCGATCCCAGGTCCCTGGGACCATGACCTGAGCCGAAGGCAGATGCTTACTCAACGGAGCCCCCCAGGTGCCCCTATCATGGTCACTCTTAGTGAGCCTCCCTCCGGTGGAATTTTACCACGCCTGGTAACTGGACATACAGCCTGTTGGATGCACGTATGCAAGCAGATGGCTTCTTTGTTACGGGTAAAAACTGCTTTGTGGACTTTGTGGATTCCAGCGAGAATACCAGTTTTGTGTTGATGGAATAGCAGTTTTGTCTTAGTCCGTTTGGGCTGCCATAATGAAATACCACACACTTGTTGGCTTAAAAGCAATAGACGTTTATTTCTCAGAGTTCTGGAAGCTGCAAGTCTGAGATCGGGGGTGCATTATCAGGTTCTGATGAAGATTTGTAGAGTGTGCAGCACGGGCTGCAGTCCTCACATGGTGGAAGGGGCAGGGAGCTCCATGGAACCTCTTTTATAAGAGCACTGATCCCCTTCCTGGGGGCTCCACCCTCCTGACCTAAGCACCTCCCGGAGACCCCACCTCCAGGTTCTGTCACATTGAGCCTTAGGATGTCAACATACGAAGTTTGAGGGACAGAAACATTCAGAGCAGAGCACAGGTAGAGATGAAGGACGTCAGGAAGGGCGTGGGCTTGGTGACTTTGGTTGGGTGAGTCAGACTCAAGCATCACCTTGCTTCCTGCTAGCCCCACAGATGTCTAGAAATTGATTTCCTGCGTTGGATTGACTCGGACCCCCTCTTCTTTCCATCCTGCTTGACCTGTCGTTTACTGTTAGCAGATTGTTATTAAAAAAAATCCAGTGCCTTCCCTGCCCCAAGGTGGCCATTAGTTTTCCTGAGGGGGCCTGTTTTGGGGTTTCCTGGGAGGTGGGCGGTGTGTGGGATGCAAATGAGCCTTTGCACGGGTGGGGTTTGTGGTCATTCTTTAGCCGTGTCTTCATTCCTCTGGGAAGCGTGAGGAACCCCACATGGTGGCTGCCCCCAGTAGGAGAGGGGCGGGGAGGGAAAGGAGACAAAAGGGAAAAAAAAAAAAGGAACCAAGAAAACACTCACTATTTCTCACATGGCTCTTTCTTTTGCAAAGGCTTATTACTGAAGATCGCCTTTCCCAGCACGTTATTTGTATTGTAAAAGTGTCCTAGTCCCTCAGGGGGCTCAGAACTGCATTTTTCCTTAAAAGAGCGGGAGGAGAAGAGGATGTATTCATTTCCTGAGCGGCCCTAACAAAGCACCATGAACCAGGTGGCTTAGAACAACAATTTATTCCCTCACTAGAAGTCAAGGTGTCAGCCGGGTTGGCTCCTTCTGGAAGCTCCATGGGGCGGTCTGTGCCTTGCCTCTTGCTAGCTTCTAGTGAGAGCGGCAGTGCTAGGAGTGCTTGCTGCTTCTCTTGCAATCTGGGCCTCTGTAGTCCTGTGTCTCTACGTCTTTCCATGGCTTCTTCCTCTGTATCTGTTCTCCTTCTGTAAGAACACCAGTCATGTAGGATTTGGAGCCCACCCTACTCCAGTAGGACCTCATCTTAACTAATTAAAACTGCAGTGGTCCTTTTTCATATCACGCTAAGTTACTGGGGGGTTACGACTTCAACAATCCAACCCGTAACGAGGCTTTATGTATTGAGCCCGAGGTAAATGGATGGGGGAGAAAAATCTTGTTGGCCAAGGGTCTGCTGCATGGCAGGCGCTGTGCTCGGCACTTTCAGCTTCTCCTGCTTGAATTAATTTGTTAGGACAGTCGTGAAGGTAGGTGTTGTTATGTCCATTTTACGGATGAGGCAGCTGAGTCTCAGCAGTTAAGTGGCTGGCCCCGTAACATACAGCCTGTCGGTGGAGGGCTGGGCTGGAATCGCGGTGTCTGATGGCCAGGTGCTCTGGGCATTTCCGGCGTCCTTCCTTCTCTGCTGCTGCCCCTCTTTGCTGGAGTATGTCCCCTGCAGGTGTACGTGCCTTCTCCGAGCATGGAGCCACGCGCAGGGCAAGTGGCTCGAGTGCATCCTTACGTTATTGGTAATTAAGGTTTGTCTCCCTCTACTAGACTGGGAGATGTTGTCTTACATTTCTGGGGGAGAAGGACCCTCTTTTATTGAACCTATACCCCGCTTTCTGACTATCCCCCTATTCCTCTTCAAGTGCATATATCAATTAATTTTCCAATGGCAGTTCGTGTGCCAGTTTCAGGCACAAACCACATGGGTGTGCAGTCCCCCAAAACACTAGATTGGAGCCCAGATCGTGGCTCAGAGGAACCACGGGTTTCCTGAAGGGAGAGAGAGGTACTGTGGGGTCCCTTGCCTGGTGTTCCCACAACCAGAAAGCTAGATGAGCTCACCACCTTCTCAATCTGGCATCTCTGGACAGTATAGCCTCTTGTCTTTCTATTGTTGTCCTTGAACTTGTTCAGCCCCTGTGAAGTTTACCAGAAGAGGAGTCTGGACCAGCAAGGAGGTCCATTTCCCCATTTTGACTTGCCGGCACTGGAATCCATGCACGATCATCATGGAAACTCTTAATATATCGCGTAGATCCAAGGCTGTCTTTGAGTGACAGAACCCCTGCATGGCTTGCTGGCCGTTATTTCCAAGGGAGGGTGGCTGCCGATGAAGGCAGATAGATGCTGTTTATATTCGGGGCTGCCCTGCTGAGGAATGGGTTTCCACCAGCTCCCAGAGCTGTTCACCAGGGCTTAGCAGGTTGTGGCCGTGAGAGGCAGGACCGACGTGCCATGTGTCAGACGATTAAATCTCAGAGCGAGGAATGTGAGCTTGGGGAACAGGGCTATGGGGAATCGTCGGTTGTAAGTTACGTAGTTTATTTTAGGGGAAATTTCTATCCAATTTAGGTTGAAACTTGATAGAACGTGCTTTTCCAAGCCCCCAGCTCTACTTGTCTGGAACGAACCCTTTCTGAACAGGCAGCTGTCCAAGCACAGCGGCCTATGGGGTCCCATCTGGGCAGCACCCTGCCAAGTGACTCTAATCCCATTTGCTATGTTCCTCTGGTCTAAGTTACCCCAAACCATATGCTTGCGCTATTATTTTCCTCTAACGTTTTTAAAGGTCATTTTATTTTATTTACATATTTGACTAGGTAATATATTAACATGGTTCTAAATTCAAAGTATGTAAGAGTTTATAATGAAAAGCTTCCCTTCCACCCGACTCCTAGCTACCCCTCTCTTCCCCGAAGAGAAGCTATATGATGTTTCCAATTTCTTGTGAGTCATTTACAGGTATATTACACACAAGTGACTGCGTATGTGTGGGTGTATATCTCTAAATCTATCTACATACACACATATATGTCTTCCCCGCTTTTCCTCTTACACACATGGTAACATTCCATACGTTCCATTCTGCATGGATTTTTTTTTCACTTAACAGCTATTTTTAAAGATCTTATCAGCATTTAATTGCCTCCTCATTCTTGTAACTGTTTGTTTTGCTATTATTTCAGACTTACAGAAATGTTGCAATAATAGTGTAAGAAACTTCCATATGCCCTTTACCCAAGTTCACCGATTGTCTGCATTTTGCACCATTTACTTTATAATTCTTACTGCATGTATGTGAATACATAGCACGCACATTTACACCTGCACACATTTATCCTCACACGCATTTATATATACACGCACACATTTTTTTCTGATCCGTTTGAGAGTGCGTGGGGAGCATTACGTCCCTTTGCTGTGTGACTTCTTCAAGTGTGTCGTTCCTAAGAGCAAGGGCGTCCTCACACAGACTCAGCCTTTAATCCCATTGTACTTAATTTATTTGCACTTTCCTCCAAGTCTTATTTTTTATTCATTATGTGGGTATATGTTTTTTGTTAGTTTTTTTTTTTAAAGATTTTTTATTTATTTACTCGACAGAGATAGAGACAGCCAGCGAGAGAGGGAACACAAGCAGGGGGAGTGGGAGAGGAAGAAGCAGGCTCATAGCGGAGGAGCCTGATGTGGGGCTTGATTCCACAACGCCGGGATCATGCCCTGAGCCGAAGGCAGATGCTTAACTGCTGTGCCACCCAGGCGCCCCATGTTTTTTGTTAATTTTTAGGACCAAAGTACCGTGGCTTTTTTTTTGTCAGAGTATAGAGGAATCAAGATGTTTTTTCGTATTGAGCCAATGAGGTGTTTTTTCTTGGATCTTTGGTGAGCTCCTGTACTTTCCCGAGCTTCTTCCTCCCGGAGCAAGAGCATTCTTCGTCGGGAATGGGAAGAGGGATTGCTCTTGATCCTGGGGGCTTTGTCTCTCTGCCTCCTGACGGATCACTCGTAGAGGCAGGAAGTATACCTCTTGGACACTTTGCATCCTTATCAAGTGCCTAACGTGCCTTAGGAACCTGTCCGAACTGCAGGAGAAAAATCAGGCCCAGTCCCTTCCCGTAAGAAGTCTAACTCAGTTTAACAAACACTTGTAGAGCTGCCTCGTCTGGGACAGCCATGCTACCAGCCCTGGGTCTACACTCCATACTCCTGCCCGAGTTCATGCAGTGGCCTCCACTCCCCCTTCTCCAGCCCCAGCCCCAGCCCTCATCACCCACTTCTGCTGGATTCGATTCTCTAAAGCGCAGCTCCAGTGGGTCACGGCCACTCCCCTAATTCCCATGCTAAAGAATCCATTTTCGATGACACCTCTCTCATGAAGTCTTCCCTGACTCCCATATCCCTTGTTTTCTCATTACGTTACCCTTCCTTAGAAGGGTATTTCCATTCTCCTTCCCACTCTTCCTTATTTCCTGTGTTCTAGAAAGAATCCAGTGCCACCTGGGCTGTGTCTGAAACAGAGTTGAATTCTCGATAGGCCAGCATCGCACCTGGTATGCAGCTGACCCTCAGATATTTGCAGAATTGAGCTTAATGAAAGTTAAAATGGTCATGAAGTGGTTTTGGTAAATTTATAGTTTCAAGTACTGGAGGTGTTTGGGAATGTTCATAAATGTATTAACAGCTTAAACAACTTCATTAAAAGATGCACATACACTAACTGTCAGCTTCATTAAAAAGGCAACATCATTAAAACACACCTTAAGGATCTTTATGTACCCAGATTCACCCTTTATCTTTCCATTGGGTACCTGTGCATTTTTGTTTGGAACCAGTATATATATATATATATTTTTTTTTTCTCACTTACCCTTTTCATGTATGCATATTAAAGTAATTATTTTCAATGCTTAGGTAGTTTCAGGAAACCAGTTATTGAAGCATAAATTTGTAGGCATATAGCAGAGAGATTTTCTTTCTAGTCAGATGCTGTTATCACTTCTTATATGTCTGTTTTCTGAGGGTAGAGAGCCTTACATGAAATTCATATCTTTAGCAAGATGATTTATGTACTGCCTATTATCTACCACTTATGCCTCTCACCAATCTCCATTCCCGAACAAATTGCTTTGAAAATTTTCCTTCCCCAAGTCTTATAGATTCATGAGTCAGTTTATTTAAAGTCTAAATTTGGGGAGGACTTTTAGCAGCTGGTAGTCTCTGAATTGCTAAAGCAGAAGAGATAAATGTGTAAGGTCTTTGGAATTCTGGCTTGCATTGCTCTTCTTGGGTGGGCATGGAGCACCCATTTCTACCTCACGAATATATTTTACAGGGTGTCAGCTGCTTAACCTCTGTTGGGGTGGGCTGCAGTCAGGGTGCGGAGGATGCAGAGCTGGAAGCAGACTGGCGATTGACAGGAAGTCATTATGAAGGTTCTAGTCACCTGTCCTCTCACTGACTTGCTGGGGATCTGGTCCTGACGGTCTGACACATTCTCTTTTGGTATTAAGGTGTGAGTAAGATCCCGGACTCTTAGTAGTGGGTCTTCGTATAGGATTCTGTCAGTTAAGATATTTTCGATGTCAGAAACAAAAGACCCAGCTAACAGTATCATAAACATTTAGTATCTCACATGATGAGGCCAAGGTTCATTCAACAATTCAGAATTGAGTTCTTCCCATTTTTTTGTTCCGCCGTGTTCAGGGTATTTGCTTGATCCTTAAGCTTATTTCCACACAGTGGCGCGGGTGGTAGCTGGACTTGCAGCTGTGTGTGTAGGTGTAACAAAACCTGGCCGAAAGACAAAGCCCTTTCCTGCACCTTGCTTTTTTTCATCTGCAGTCAAAACTCTACACAGAACCGCTTTAATGGCACATCCTCTTCTTCTATTGGCTAGAGCCGGGTCACATGGCTGGCCCTAACCCAATCACAGGCAAGGAGCAGTGGGATGCTCCTGATTGGTTCGTGTCAGGCCTATTTCAGGCTTGGACAGGTGGTTCTGCAGTCCATTATGGCCGGGGATCGCGAACTTGTGTGGTCCGTGTTCTGTTGGCAAGGAAGGAGGCCCCAGCAGTGGCTCTTGATAAGGCCGCTAGGGATTTATTATTATTATTATTTATTTTTGTTTATTTAAAAAATATTTATTTATTTAAGCTAGATCGAGCATGAGCAGGGTGGAGGGGCAGGGGGAAAGCAGACTTCCCGCTGAGCAGAGAGCCCCGGTGGGGGGCTCTATCCCAGACCCCAAGAACATGACGTGAGCTGAAGGCAGATGCTTAACCCACTTAGCCACCCAAGTGCCCTGGGATTTATGATTTTTAAAAATATGTCTAGGCTTGCTGATGGTCTAACAAACATTTTGTTCCTTGCCTTCCCCAGTGGTGACATTGGGACATTTTGAATTTCTGCATTCTGGAGTGTGATATCTTAGACTTTAGAGATTCTTCCTGCAACTTTAAGACAACTGCCATAATTTTTTATGACCATGGAATACTTAAGCATTTTACACAAGGTGGAGTTAGGGCCTCACATTAACCCTAATCATTATGAGGGGAAGAATAAACACCTTTTTAAAAGTTAAGAATAATAACAAAAAAGTGCAATAGATAATGGGCATCTCTGCAAAGTGTAGGTTTTTATGGTGGAAACTGACGTTAAAATAGTGCAAATACAAGTTCTATGGGAAAAAGTAGGAAAGGCAGACGTTTCAGCTTATCCTAGAGTTCTTTTCCTTTTTTTTCCTAAAACAAACTTTCACATTAGGCCTGGGATAAAACATGCTTCTTTTTCCTGTCACTCCTACCGGTTAATAAAACTGTTGAAAGGACATTTTAATGAGCTGGAAACCTTATTTTTCTGGAAGTCGTCTTTGAGCATTTCGAGCATGGAAACAGTCAGGCGTGGCAGGGGGCCTTGACCTTGCCCCTCTGCGGCTCTCCCTGTCCCAGTACTCTCTGCTGGGAGATAGATGAGGAGCTGACAAGCTGTCTCAGATTCAGGGCAGCGTCTTTCCTAGGAACAGATCCCTTGCAGGTGTGCTGTGTGCATGGCCTCCTGGGGTTGGCTTCCCCACACGGGCTGTCATCAAGGTGGTGATGGGCCCGAGTGACCAAGGGTGTCCCCTCGTGTCTGCCGGGGTTGTGTGTGTGTTCTGCATCTCTTTTCTAGCACAGTTTTTTTTTTTTTTGAGATTTTTTTTTATTTGAGAGAGAGAGAGAAAACATGAGTGGGGTGAGGGGCAGAAGGAGAAGCAGACTCCCCACTGAGCAGGGAGCCCCATGTGGGGCTCAATCCCGGGACCCCAGGATCATGACCTGAGCCGATGGCAGACGCTTAACCGACTGAGCCACCTAGGTGCCCCCAGCACAGTTACAGATGCCTGGTGCCGAGGATAGTCTTGAAATGTACACGTGGCAGGTATTTCTGTTTTGCTTACTATTTCTTTTCTGCCTATAAATGTCATTTTTGTTGGAGAGAATGGTGAAATATGGAAAGGCACAGAGAAGAAAACAGAAGATGCCCAAATCCCACCCCTTGCAGATTGTGGCTGTTCACATTTCTGTCCATCTTTTTACTGTCCTTATCATGCATATCTCTGCCCTCCCTCCCTTTCTCTCTTCCTTTTTTTTTTTTTTTAAATATTTTATTGATTTATTTGACAGAGAGAGACAGCCAGCGAGAGAGGGAACACAAGCAGGGGGAGTGGGAGAGGAAGAAGCCGGCTCCTAGCGGAGGAGCCTGATGTGGGGCTCGATCCCAGGACCCCGGGATCACGCCCTGAGCCGAAGGCAGACGCTTAACGACTGTGTCACCCAGGCGCCCCTCCCTTTCTTTCTTCCTTTCCCTCTTTCTTTCTTCTGTCGGCACATGGTGAGGACCACACGTGATATAGGTATAACACTGTATTTTTTTCTCCCAGTTAATATACGGTGTGGGATGAGACTGATCAATTCAAACCCCAGCTCCTCTTCTAAGCAGTGTGTGATATTTCTGTGCCTCAGTTTTCCTAATCTGTGAAAGGGGGTAATGGCTGTTTGAGGACTGGTTGTAAAAGATCCCAGTGGGTTGCTAATTCCAGTGTCCAGGATTGATGTCTCTTGGCAGGTGTTCCCTTATATCTCAGTGACCAAACTCTATCCCACTGACCTCTCCCCCGTGACCCCTCACCCAGCTGTAAAGTAGGGCTGAAAACCCTAGTTTTCAGGAAGAGGAAAGCAGGATGTCCCAGGTAGCTTAGGACAGGGCTTCTCAGCCTTAGCACTACTGACCTTTTGGGCTTCAGGCTTTGTCGCGTGAGGGGCTGTCCTATGCATTGTAGGGCTCTGCCCCTTAGATGCAGGTAACCCTTCCCCCAACTCCAGACATTGTCGACATTGCCTTTGCTTGAGACCCACTGGGCTAGACTAGTCAGGATTTATCACCCGGGGCTGCCCATGGCCTCCCTGAACAAAACTGATAGGCAGCCAGGATGAGCCCACTTGAAGGTCAAGCCTGGGCTCTGACTGCCCACATTCCCAGACTCTCAATATCAGGCATTTTGTCTCAAGATAGAAGCTGCAGGATCCAGCTGTCCTAGGTAGGAGGAATCCAAGGGAAGATCTCCCCATGGTAGTGTCACCCCATCTCAGCCAGGACCACTGCCTGTCCTTGCTTGACTCCAGGGGGAGACACCTGTGGTCCCAGTGAGTTATCAGGGGAGTGGACCACACCGTAGGATGTCCTGAGCGGTGACATCACTCCCCTTTTGTCCCAAGCTGAGGGCAAGGCAGCTTCCCACAAAATGCTTCTACCCCCAAACTCCCCCAAATGAAGACGCCTGGGTTCTTATGGTCCTTGGATGCCCCATGAGGAAGGGCAGCTCAGCCCGTTTTCTTCTCAGAGGCCAGCGCGGCAGCAGGAGCCCTCCCTCCACCTGGCCGGGCTGCTGAGCTTGGGGACAAGGAGCAGTCACATGGAACCCTGCTCGGTTCCAGTGCACAGCTGGGCCCAGGGCGGCACCTCAGGACACGGGACGTTTGTCACATGTAAACCACGTGCTTCATAAATCTCGCTTCTGCAGGCTGCCCGAGCTGTCCTGACCTGGAAAGATGGCTCGGCCCAGCTGGATGGCCCTTTCTCCCGCCTGTGCTTCCCCCCAGAGGACTTAGTGGCAGAACCATGGTGGCACAGCAGACCTCCCAGGGGCAGCGGGGAGTGTTCCGAGGCCACCTGCCAGCTGTCAGAGGGCAAGGGTTTTCATTCTTTCCCAGGATGATCCAAAGTGGAAAATGGTTGGGGGTCCAGTCTGGATGGCCCCCCGGCCCCTCGAAGGCACGCAGCTCAACAGTACAGAATGATGCCTCTGTGCACACACTTCGGGTTTTAGGTTTTACGGTGGACGAGAAGCATTTTTGAATCATGACTCAGGTCGTAGAGGGATGGGATGTGCCGTCGATTTCTACTCATGGATGGAGAGCTTATTCCTGAACCCACAGACTCCTAGAGGATGTTGACTGACGCCGTCCTGGGAATCATCCAGTTAGAGCTTCTCGAACCTCTGTATGGTTAGGTGGCAGGCCGAGCTCAGAGGACAGGCTCTGGAGAGGGCTGTGACCTGCCCTCACCAGCTGTGCGACCTCGCACGGGGCACGCATCCTCTCTGGCTCTACGTCCTCAGCTGCAAAATGAGGCTATGGTAGCCCCTGCCTCAGGAGTGTTCTGAGGACTGAGTGTGCCTCGACCATTTTCTGACCCATGGTTAGCACTCAGTAACTGGTGTCCAAATTGTCGGCTGTGCACTGCATCCTTGGGACACAAGACATGCAAGGCCCGTCCCTTCAGGAGTGTGCTGTCTGCAGAACGCAGGCTGTCCTTGGGGGTGTGGGAGCGGTATGGAGGGTCCTGATGCCGTCACGGCTAGTAGAGTCCCCCAGAGGGAAGATGGCCACTCGAGGTTTGAGGTTCGGGGTGTCCATTTTGACTCATAATTCTAGAGTTAGCCTTTGGCTTCTCCCTGTCTCCCATATCTCCACATGCTCAGGCAACGGAAGTATTAAACATTTCTCAAACATTAAGCTGCTTTGCCCCGGATTACCATCAGGATTTTATAGGCTCCTAGCAAATCTCCATGAATCATAAGATGTTCATCCAGCAGCCTCCTGATATCTGATTCATGGTGCGGCCTCTACCGTAAGAGATGAGGCTGGCCCGCACCCGAGAGCCACCCGGGGCTGCTCTCCTGGGACCAGCTGGAATGCGGCCAGCTGCAGACTGAGGAGTGGGAAGGCAGCTTGGAGCCGAGACTTGCTCTTGGCTCTCTGTTCCTCTGGGGGGTTTTTATCCCCAGGGTGGCCTCTGGGCCTTCCTCACCACTTGCAGTCTTTTCTCTGTCTTATAGAAGCAGTTTTACCTGTAGGCTCCGTTCCTGGGCCACGAATGGCAAAAGAAGGGAGTATCTCTGGCGAGTTCATCACCTGGCCATCACTGGCAGGGGTGGGGGGCTTGGAACATGAAGATTACATGGCTGGGGTCACGATCCTTGATGGTATATAGACTCCCCTTCCTGGGAATCTGAAATTTCAGGACACATAGCATTGTGGCCTTCAGGGGTTGCCTGAATAGCTGGGCCTCGAGCAGGTCTACCCAGGTAGAAAGTGGTGGATGAAGGATTTGAGACCCACAGTGTTCCGCTCCTGCAGACGTCCAGATCCTTTCTGTTCCTCTCCCTGATTTTCACACTGGTGGAGAGGAGCCAATGGTCAAGTAAGGTCCTTGCTCCGGAAGCAGCTGGGGTTGGAGGCCACCCACGGTTGCCAGCCCCCGTGAACTTGACAAGCGGGTATGGAAGTCTTGATGTGTGGAGCTCGTACCTGTTGGGTTTGTGCCCTCCGATGGAGCAGGGAACAAAGCAGACGCAGCCCCCACGCTCGCAGCCTTCTGCTGGAGGCCACGGAGGGGAGAAGAAGATCAACGGGCGGGAGGGGACAGTGTGCTTGGTGGGTTTTCTGACTCCTTGTTCAGCAGTGCTCAGCCATCGGGAATGCCTTTGTTCATTCCCTTTTTCCAAGGCTTTCCAAGGGTCTGCAGGTCTCGTGCTGGACTCTGCTTTCCCACCTGCTGGGACGAGGAACATGGTGTGTGGGCCTCTGCGCGGATTTGTCCGACTCTCACGGTATCAGCCGGCTCTGCCGTAGTCTCCCCTCGCCGCTGGCTTCGCCGTTCTCGAGTGCTCGCGGGACCCGTGCTGCCGCCGCCGTGGGTACAGCAGTGCATCAGTGCCCTTTGGGATCCCAGCGTGAATGGGGGAGGCTGGCACAGAGCAGCTGCTTCTCCGCTGAGACCCCCACAAAACAAGGAGTGAGTCTCACCATGCTCAAACTGTGACATGTGTTTGAAAATAAAAAAGTTTTAATTAGAAGGAGCATTTCTCAGCCTCAACCTGGTGCTGGCTTGTCTTAACATCGATATGAAAATAAACTGGCTGCAGCTTCTTGGCACCAGACCCACTCTGCCATTTACACACTGACTCTTGGGTTGGCGTGTGTGGTGGAGCTGAGTGCGAGTCTTTTCGAGAGCTCCGACGCCATAAAACGAAGGGGGGGGGATGGTGTTTACCCTCGGGTGGTGGGGTCTGCCGTACCATTTGCTTCGGGACCCAGCGGTGTTGGCCTAGTTGTGTTCACTTACGTGTGCAAAATGCCTCTTCTTTATAAACGCAGGAGCCCTGAAAGGCAGTGGGCAATAGTGTAATGTGAGGCCCGTGGCTTTTGGAGGCAGCCCTGGGCTCATCTTCTCTTTCCTCAACTGTGTGGCCTCGGGTGGGTCATGTAGTCTCTGAGCTTCTGTACCCTTATCGTGAAATTGGTGTAACACCTTCTTTCCCAGGCTGATGATGATATTTCTAGATCATATACGCACAGTGCCTGGCACAGTACGATGGGCAAACGGTACCCATTTGTATTATAAGTTAATGGTGAGTGCAGTTCTTACCTTGCTCTGGGTCACGGCCACGGTCTCCCACGGTGTTTTCAGCACCAGGGTGGCCTTGACTGTGGATGCTTCTGGTCTAGTTAAGGACTGGCAGGCCTAAAATTCACTACGCCAGATGCACAGGGGCTGGCAAGTGGGCGTGTCCCTAAATGCCAGCCTGTGCCTCCCGTCAGCCTTCTGTCCCGCCTGCGGCTCCCACCCTGCACTCTCCCCACCCGCCTCCTGGCAAAAGCCATCACACACACAAACAAAACATAGTCACTCAGCCTAGGGAATAAAGAATAAGCCCATAATAACACTTTCTTGGTTTCCTTATGCCAGTCCCAGGTGACGGAAAGGCTGGCTCTTGAGGGGTATGTGCAGAGCAGAATTTCACAGTCAAGATACGTGATTAACAACAGGTCCCCCCCTTGGGCTCTGTGTTGTGTTTTATTATTGAGCTGAGGAGGGATATGGTGGTCATCCAAACTCACTTTCTTCTTAAATGTAGGAATTCCTCCCTTCCCTCTTTTTTCCCCCCAGGAATCCGTTTTAAAACATCTCTGACCTGTCGGCCTCTATCTGTACCCCTGAATACCACTGGACAACCAGATTCTCTCACAAAGCAGTCCCTTTCCCATCTTTGGGGGCATCTCTAATTTTCGCTGGCCCTGAGCTGAAATCCTTCTTCTAGTGAGCTCACCGACGGCCTGGTAGCCGTCAAGAATCTGAAGATCATTGCTGCGTCTTCCCTATACCTTTCTTTCAGGTGAAATTTTGCTATTTCCTCAAGGTCTCAGTCCTTGGGCTTTGTTTTTAGACCACACAGGATTCTTGCTGCTTTCGTTTTGGGGTTGCTCTCCAGATTGTCAAAGACCCCCTTGAAATGGCTTTCATTTCCTGTAACTAATCCCATTACTCCAGCTGTGTTTCGACCATTAACCTTCCATTCTCTAGATGCATTTTTAAAAAGATTTTTAAGTAATTGCTCCACCCAACATGGGTCTCAGACTTGCAACCCCGAGGTCAAGATTTGCATGCCCTGCCACTGAGCTAGCTAGGCGCCCCTCGCTAGATGAATCCTTAGCTTTTTTCTTTTTTTAAAAGATTTTATTTTATTTATTTGTCAGAAGAGAGCGAGTGCACAAGTAGGGGGAGCAGCAGGCAGAGGAAGCAGACTCCCCCCTGAGCAAGGAGCCTGGTGCAGGACTCGATCCCAAGACCCTGGGATCATGACCTGAGCTGAAGGCAGTTGCTTAACCGACTGAGCCACCCGGGCATCCCGCATTCTTAGCTTTCATAGCCTGCATTTTTCTCTTTCTTCTTTTGTAGCCATGTGACCCTGTTGTCCCTTTAGCTTCCAGTCACCCAGACAGTGTGAATTCCATTGGAACCCGTCTTCCCTGCCTGGGCCTGTGCTGTTGGTTGCATTTAAACTTACAGGTAGAAGTTTGTGTGGATCTAGAAGCTTTCAGTGGTCTAGATCTTGTTGAGTCGACAGTCCTGGTGTTCGTTTGTTCTATAGTTTGGACATAGGATGGCTTCTTAAGAAGCCATTCATTTCAGAGTACCCCCTCCTCTTTAACCCTGAAGTTCAATGATGCGGACTGCCACCAGCACGTCTAGACCATGGGCAGGTAGAAGAAAGAAGAGAGGAAGAAGAAATATGGATCTCTTGGGGGAAGTGGAGAGTTCCCACCATTTTTTGTTTTTTTTTTAAAGTAGTGGCAGTTCCTTGGTGTCTACAGGCCGACAGACAGTGTCTGTCTCCTTGAGTTCTGGGCTGGTCCTTCTGTAGGACTGTACTTGAACCGGCCTCACCAATGAGCCTTTTGTAGTCGGAGTTTCCCCAGCACAGAGAAGCTGTGCCTCCTGGTAGTTGAACAGGTGGCTGAGTCCTGTTGGGCTTGCAAAGCCCAGACCTACTCACCTTTAGTAGTTTTCATTGGTAGCTCACTGGATTTTCCTTCTTTCCCACTGCAGGTCTTTACCAAAGACTTGCCCCCCCTGCCCCCCTTTTCCCCTGTTCTTCTTCTTGTATATTTGACCTGCTATAAGTCAGAACAGAGATTTTTATTGAAAGAGTGT
>NW_024426552.1:13164902-13323231 GCF_017311325.1 Ursus maritimus
TTGCCGTGAGAGAACCCGGCTTGGACTCCAGGCTGCCCTGTCCCAGGAGTCCTGGGAAAATAGCCACGGGGCAAAACCCTCACGAGCCTTGGCTGCCTCCCTCCTTGGTACCCGGAGTGAGGTGGCGGTGGCGTGAGATCACAGTGACAGAGCGATACGGAAGGCACTGTTGAGTTTTGGGGGGTGATAAGTAATCACCCCTTCTCTTCCCAGAGTTTAGAGCCAAGTGATAAGTAGAACAGAGAATCCGGACAGCTGGGCGATGAGAACATCAGCATTACTACAGATAAAGCCGGTTGGAGAGCAGGCTGAGAGGTGAGGAGCCGATGGGCTCGTTCACCCTCTTCCCGACTTGAAGGGCCGACCAGCGCTGGGAACAGGGCGGAGAAGGAAAGGAGAGTCCTGACGATGATCGGCTCCGGAAGAGAGAGTTCAGAAGGCAGTCCGCCAACCAGGAAAGTCCGCTTCTTCCTTGGGAGGAATGACTGAGGGAATGTGGAAAGAGTGCTTGTCTCAGTTTCCCCGGGGCCGCCATAACAAAGTACCACACACGGTGTGTGTGTGTGTGTGTGTGTGTGTGTGTGTGTGTGGCTTACACACTGGAAATTTATTGTCTCTCAGTTCTGGAGGCTGGAAGTCCAAGATCAAGGTTTCTTGTGAAGGCTGTGAGGGACCGTCCGTTCCGTGCCCTTTTTCTGGCTTTTGGCAGTTTGCTGGAAGTCTTCGGTACTCACTGGTGTTCCCTGGCTTGTGGAATTGTCATCCTGATCGCTGCCTTTTTCTCCATGTGGGTGTTCTCCCAGTGTGCCCATCTGCTTTTAAACTTCTCCTTTTATATAAGGACTCTATTCGCCATTGGCCTTATCTTAACTGATAACATCTACAGTGACCCTATTTCCAAATCACATCCAAATCAGATGAGGTATTAGGGGCTAGGACTTTGACATATGAATTTGCGGGGAACACAGCCCAACAGAACAGAGGTCTAGCTCTTTCCTTCCAGGAGAGGGGAGAGAGATTCTATCCCTTGTGAGGTATTAGTACCCAGTAGGTGCTCAGTAGTTCAGTAGTTTTCTTCTCTTATGGACTGAACTGTGTCTCCCTATTCCTCCCCCCCTCCCCCTCCCCCTCCCCCCCAATCATATGTTGAAGCCCTAACTCCCCATGTAACGCTATTTGGAGATAGGACCTTTAAGGAGGTAATTATGGTAAAATGAGGTCAAAAGTGTGGGGGCCTAATTCAATTGGGATAGTGTCCTTAGAAGAAGAGGAAGGGGGCACCTGGGTGACTCAGTCAGTTAAGCATCTGGCTTCGGCTCAGGTCATGATCCCAGGGTCCCGGGATTGAGCCCCGCCACGGGATCCCTGCTCAGTGGGGAGCCTGCTTTTCCCTCTCCCTCTGCTGCTCCCCCTGCTCATGCTCTCTCTCTCTCTCTTAAATAAACAAATAGAATCTTAAAAAAAAAAAAAAAAAAAAAAAGAGACACCAGAGCTCCTCTGTCTGTAAGCATGTGCACAGAGGCAGGGCTGCGTGAGGACATGCGAGGAGCCCCCTGACGACGAGCCGGGGAAGACAGGTCTTCCCAGAAGCCAACCCTAATGACTCCTTGCTCCTGGGCCTCCAGTCCCCAGAGCTGTGAGACAACACGCTTCCGTTGTGTGCGCCCCCCCGCGTGTGTGGTACTTGGTGGGGCGGCCTGGGCCGACCCAGACGCTTCCCTTTCTCCCAAAGGCGACCGTGTGTGCGGCTCCATTTCCAGTAAGGTGGGCATTGTTGGGGTCAGGGCCGGGGAGCCTACCTTTGCTCCGGGCCAGGGCAGGGCAGGGCAGGGCAGGGCAGGGCAGGGGCTTCTTGGCTGGGTTATTTCCAGCCCCTGTCTTCACTTAATGGATTGGATAGCTCAGGATGAGAAAGTTTGAGCCATTTCCTCGAAGCCACTTTAGCAGATTAGACAGTGAACCCGAGGATGAATCCCAGTGCTCTCAGAGCTCTCTTGCGTAAATCCAGGACAAATATATTTAATTCCTTATTTAAAAATGCAATTCACAGTGACATGCGGATTTCATTGAGTGGCAAAGAAATGAAACAAAGTGGGTCAGTGTCACACGGCACTGTTTTGTGATAAATGTAGGTTAACTGATTTAATGGAAGGCCACAATCGAAGGGAAAGTGGACTTGAAAAGCTTAAGCCCTCGAAAAATCTCCGGCTACCCACTTATGTCTAGGAGAGAGTAGTGCTGTTCTTCGAGCCTAAACCTTGTATCAGTAAATTCTTTTGTTCTGCCTTAAGTTAAAACTGTTGCTTTAATTTAAAATATATTTATTGGATGGTGATTATGTGCCTGGCTTCGTGCTAGGCATTAAGCACCGGGCGCTAAGATGTAGAGTTGCTGTCCTGCATTGGCTGACGGTCCAGTGGGGCTGGCGTAAGGGAGCACGCTCTGTTGTAGGCGTTACCTGAGGGGGCAGAGGGACGTGGTTGCAGCATGCTGTGGGAGCATATTGCGGGACGGTGGTGTCCCACCCAGACTGAGGGCAGACACCATGGATGGCTTTCCTAAAAGAGGTGAGACTTGAGCTGAGTTTGGGGCAAGAAGTCCTTGGTCTTCAGGCAAAGCTGAATAATGGTATGTCAGGCAGAGAAAACAGTATCAACATGGAGATGTGGGAGGCCAGCCCACTTGGAGGACTGTGTGCATATTGCCTCTTTGTCTTTCTACCCTTCTTTTCCTCCTTCGCTTTCCTCAGTGGTGTTTTGGTAAGCTGCCTCTGCAGGATGACTAAAAAGACCTGATTTGTAGGCTTTGCCAGTTTCTGCGGTGTAAGGATTCCCTCCATGACTGATTCCAAGCTACCAACATGGTGTTGAATGCCCCCCGCCCCCAATTTCTAAAACTACAACAGTTGGTCGCAGCCTGTACGGTCCCATTCAGTAGGCCACTGCCTCCCATCCACCCATCATCTGTCCGTTCATCCAGCCATCATCCATCTATCCGTCACCCATCCATACATGATCTGTCCATCTGTCCTTCCATTATCTGTCCATCCTTCCCATCCCTCATCCATCCATCCATCATTCATCCGTTCATCCTCCCATCACCCATTCATCCATTCTTCCATTCTTCCATCATTCATCATCCACCCATCCATCTGTCCATCTGTCCATCCATCATATCCATCCATCTACAAATGTGTTTTTAACTAACAGAATCTTAGAAATAAATCATGTTACAGATTTTAGAGTTCCTTTAGTCAACTCTTCTCATTTTATAGGCAAGAAAACTGATATTGAGAGAAAGGAAGTGACTTAAAAATCTATTTGCAGAACTGAGATCAGGACTGTGGTCTTCAGAATTTAGGTCTGCAGCTGCTGCCTTTGAGTTAAGAGTGCACAACCTCAAATATAGCTTGGTAATTTCCAAGTTGGAACGATGTGGAATCCGTGTTGTACACACCACATTTCTGTCAGGCCCTGCTTTTCTGTGATAGTCCTAAGGCTCATCGAAGTCATTTTGTTGTCTCTGTAGTTGCTGGGTCCCAGCAGGCCCACAGTTTCCTTCACAGGGGGTTCAGAATGTCACAGTTGAAATTGCATTCTTCTCCCAGTTTGGAGCAGTGAGCTTCAGAATTTAATTTAGCACTTGGTTCTTGCCATTTATTCCGTCTTTGGTGTTTCTGGATTTTATTGGCCTCTCTCTCTCTCTCTCTTTTCTTTTTGGTGCTATAGACGTCTCTCCTTTGGGGCTCCCAACTCAAGCCACCCATTTGTGGTTTTAGCTAGTTGCTTCTTGGGACCCCCATTTTTCAACTCCATATCTGGAGTCGAAAATGTATTTCCTCCTTCTTGGGCTTCTCGCATTGTGTCCTGGAGTTCTCGGGAGATGAATAATTGACCCTGCTTTTGATGGTCTGATTTCAATTGTTGTTAACTCTGAGAGAGGAAGGGTCACTCTTCCTCTCTGAGAAGCTTTATTTTGAAATCACGGACAGACCGGCTGGTGAATTGAATGCTCCAGAGGACTCTTTAAAATGAGCTTCTATGTTGTAACGTTGAGTGAGAAGAGCAAGTTGCTGAAATGCGCGTAGCACGCCACTTTTTTAAAAGAGTAATAAGCAAACAGATTGGTGGTTACCTCTGGATGGTGGTGGAAGGTAGAAATGAGTTGAAGAGAAAACTTGCACCTTTTAACTTCATATGTTTCTGTATTGTTTAATTTATTTTTATGTTTAATTAGAAGCATGTAACATAAAGCCAATCCAGACTAAACAGCCTGCTTGTATTTTAAAAGGCTCATCTGGGCAAGGGCGATAAACTTTCTGTTGCCTTCTTACCACAATTTTCCGTTTGCCCAATAAAAAGTTTACAAGTGTCTAGTTTATAAATTGTAACCTAACAATTTTAGGTACAATTAATCTTGGTTGCTAGAAAGTGGTAATTGCACGGGTATTCAAACCTGTTCAATAAGGGCAGAATTTAAACCTAAGCTTCCCTGTGAATTCTCCCTTTACCTAATAATTTTTACCAGTTCTTTCCTAATGAGGTTAATCATCTACTCGAATGCACTGCCTAAGCTGGTCATTATTCAGGGTTTCCAACAGAGGTTCTAAAAACCTCCTGGAGACATTCTGTGAGCTGACATAGGGTCATTATTTTTTTTCCCAGCACTCCTTGACTGTGGTGCTCTCAGCTGCCTTGGAAGGGGAGAGTCGTTAGATTTCACGGGCTTCCCCGGAATAGCATCGTGTTCGTGATACCAGCAATCCTGCCTTCCCTCCTCTTTCCCCTTAAATGAACTTCTTTCCTGTACTTGGCAGTTCTTTCCTCGTCTTTAGAATGTCCTTTGCCATTACTGTTCTCAAACTGGGAAAAATAAATTTAGGCCCACTCCCCGTGGCTCAGAGCATTTGAAAAGGCAGGAAGGTGTGGATATTTACAAGAAATTGATCACTTTGAAATAGTCTAAAATGGAAAAATAATGGCACTTCTTACCTGGGTGTTTGCAAAACGATGCAGTTTGTCTCTGCCTGCTGTCTCTTATCAGAATAATTTTCAGAACCGTGTGGATTGGGTGAATGCTATGTTATTGATACAAAAGCACAATTGTTGATTATGCCAGTGGAGGAAAATAATCCCTCTGTTTCGCGCTCTGTCTTTTAAGTTATTAGGTTGAACTGTCTGAATTGCCAAACTGAGCTACCGCAAGGGAGTTTCGTCCCGTTCAACCTAAGAGAGCTTCTTTGCTGAGTTGTTAGACATCAGAAATAGTGTTTACATTAGGAAAGACACGGGACGGCTGTGCTTTAAGGAAACGGGACATCCTTTTTTTATTTGAACCTGTCTCTCATGGTTAGCGTTCACTTAGTTGACACTTGGTTGTTGCCTCACTAGCTTTCAGAAAGTATCTAGAGCAAAATTGGTTGCCTAGCAACATGCTCCAGCCCAGGAGGGTTGGAGAATGGGTCAGTGATTAACAATTATGTACAATCAAGTTTAAAAATGCATAGCAGCCTGCAACATTCACGCTCTGACCACCGGAAAGTCTCAGCATTCTGCCGGACCGGCTGTGTGGCTATTGTATGTGAATTTATTGCAACTGTGGTCTGGACCTTATGGTTGCAAGCCAGAAACACTTTGCTCTGGACTGAAAGAGGCAGTTGGTGCCCCTCTGTACATTGATCCATTTTGCAGAAGCATCTGACACCCATCATTGGGTTGGCTGCCTATTTGGACGCTCATCTCCTTGGAAAGTGAAAAGAGAAAACGAAGAATTTGGGTATTTATGAATGTTGTCATCTCAACAAACTTGGCCCCTATTAGTGAATCTGTAATTTACCGAAGAACAAGTACATACAAAATGACTGACTACGGCTCACTCAGCCCGAGCCACTCTTCCCAGAATTACGAATGCTGTGCAAATGTTCTTCCTGAAATGGCCCCAGCCCTTAATCGTTTCTCTTCCTTCCGTTCCAGCAAAAGAGAAGACAAATTTTGCCTAATCCAGTCCTTACTTAATCTTTCTGTCAGCACAAATATCGATGGTGTAAATCCTGAAAACGGCAGTAAAGCTAGGAGGCATTTTTATAACTCTGGCAAAGCTAATAATGTACATTTCTTTGTTGAGAATCATTGAGTTTAATTGGCTAATCAATTTTTAGGCCCTTTCCATTTGTATTTTGTTTAATCAACAAAAATAAATCGCCCTGCCAACCTTGAAAGCTCCAAGTCGGAGAACAGTGGCAAATACTCCATTTGTCCTGCCAAAAGTGCTTTCCAACAGAAATGTCTTAATTGAAGATGATTTATATTCAGAAGCGGGGATGTTTTATCATTTGTCTGAAGAAGGAAAAAGCTGTGTAAGCAAGCAGTATGCAGCCGTTTTAGGCATTGTTTTTGACATTTATCTACTCTCTTTATCCCTCAGATGTTTCTACACAAACGACCTTCCCTAGTCCTTCTTGCTCATGATTCAGGCTCCAGCTCCTGAACTAGGTGTCGGGTGCTTTCCAGAATTTTTGCTTACCCCCGGTTTTTGCAGAGAGCTCTTCTAGAACTGAGGCCTTTGCTCTTTTCTCCTGGGTTTTCCTGTCTCCTGACTCCTGTCTCTGGGCCTCTGGTGGGAAATGGCTGACTTCTTGGTGCTGGAGGACAGACCCCGTTTACCTTCCCCCCACTGGGAGGTGGGCCCCTGCCTTGCTTTGTGGGCAGGAAGACCTCGGGAGCCATGGCTGGCTGTGGGGTCTCGGTCCACGGTGGGGGTGGGGGGGCTTTGATCGGGGCAAGCGACACACTTCCCTGAGAGTGGCAAGAATTCGGGGTTTGCTTTTGCTGCCTTCTCTGCCCTCCAGGGAAGGGGGGATGACAAGAAGCAACACTGATTTTATGCCTCCGCGATGTGTTCCCCTTTCTTAACAACGTCCCCGTGTGGTAGCTCCGGCCCCAGGTTTAGATGAGGGTCTCAGGATGTCTGTACCAGCTTGTATGTGGGGCGGCTGCACCTGGCGTTGTTTCCAGTTGTCTTCCCATTTCACTGGCTGCTGGAAGCTGGCAGAGAACCCCCCTCGCTCCAGTATCACTGGCCCTGGGTTTCCCCGGTGGGGCTCCTGGGGTGCAGGTGTCTACAGCATGGGTGGCGGCCACGGTTTGTGACTGTTTGTTGTGTGTCTAGCAGTGTTTTGAGAGCTTCACATGGACTCATTCATTTGATCCCCACTCGCCTATTAGCTCCTGCTGCCCTCATCTTACAGATGAGGCACAGAGTGGTTGGGGGATGGCCTCAGGGTCACATGGCTAATCGTTGGGGACACCGGGATTTGAAGCCAGGTCACCTGACCCAGCGCCCAGGCTCATTGAGGTCCACCTCCCACTGGATATACCCTTGGTCTGTTCAGCGTCCTGCATGCCTCCAGCGCAGGGAGGAAGCAGCTAAGATGAAAGGCGAAGGAGAGTAGCGCGGTTTGATGGAACTTGCTTTGGACTTGGTTTTGGACAGTAGAGGCCATTGATGGGCTCACTGCCTTGATTCTTGGCTCATTCCTTCATCTTCAGCTGCCCTGGGTGGCCCTTCCTGCTACCTTTTCTCCATCCTGAGTTGCCTTTTAAAAGGTGCCTCTGCTAAAGGCCCACCTTCCATGGGGTCCTCTTCCACTGATGGGAGGCCATCTGTTCTCTAGAGGCCACTGAGAAACCAGCATCATGACCGGCCAGTTATTCTATGGGCAAAACACTTATGTCAATCCAGGACCCAATATGATGCAATTTAACAACTTTTCAATAATTCCTGCAAGTCACTAGTTGGAGGAAGCCAGTGGAGTGGTAAAAACCCAGCAACCGTGCTGTGTGCTAGGGCTTTGGCTGTTCACCTCTCAGCCCCAATCCGCAGCATCTTTGGGTACCAGGGATCAAGCGATCCCTGTGTCAAGGAGGAACGTGGAAGAATCTTCGTAGTCGGTTGGAGTGGGAAGGCCCGCAGCAGGTCAGATCGCTTAATGTCCCGATGAGGATAATACCCGCCGAGAACGGTTTCTGACGCCAAGCCCTGTCCAGAGTGTTTTGCATCAATTAATCACGAGTTTTCCATCCGTCCCATTAGGTAGATGCTGTAGTCCTCATTTTACAGAGGAGACAATCTGCAGTGTTGAATGTGCACGTGTATTGTAATTTTAGGAACATTAACATACAAAACACAGCTTCGAGTCGCGGACATATGGTGCTTGGCTCGTGGGCCGGTGGAGGCAGTGTTTGGCTGCTCTTTGGAGCACAGATGCCTCCTTATTAGACGGTCCTTGGAAACCAGCTTAAATGTGCAGGGCAATACCATAGCCAGCATTAATTGAGTTCTTACTGAATGCCAGGCACTGTTTTAAGAACTTGGCATGACTTTTTTTTAAATCGAAAGAGAGCTACTACCTGATTTCTACGTGAGGAAACTAAGTCAGAAGGGTAGTTAACTTGCCCAGGTCAGTACACGACGAGGCCAGGAGTCAGCTGAGTCCATTGGGCTCCCGAGCGGGGCCCTTCATCACAGCCGCCTCTGCCTCTGCGCTAAGGCCCCGGTCCAGCGGGGGGAGGGGGGAGGCGCGGGGGAGGGGCGCAGTCACTGGGCTCCGTGTGGGTCAGAGGCTGTGTGGTCCTGTTCAGGGGCCCTGACCCACGTGGCTGGTCCGTTTTTTGGGGCATCCTCTGTGGTGTGGAATTGGAGGTTGATTTTTCTCAGTCTTTTGTAGGCTTCTGTTCATTTGTAGCCACGACCATCCCAGTGGGGAAGAAAATTAAGAAGAGCTTGGATATGAATCATAAAACATCCCTGGGAAGGCATTTGGAGTGTTGGATGCACATTTTCTCATTGACACCCCCCCCCCACCCCTATGAGGTACATACTGAATGGTGGTCTCAATGTTGCGAAGGGGAAACGGTGGCTCCGGGGAGGGCCAGCCACCCTTCTGGAATCCTGGCTCACACAGCAGAGGAGGGGTCTGGGAAGGGAAGGGCTGGTTCCACGTGGGGGGCTCTCCCCTGCCCCTGGGATGGGGCGTCAGCTCTGCCAGTCTACTGCTTTTCCCCTCCTGCTTTGCCACCCCCACACTCTCCTGCTGCCCTGTGCCTCAGTGTCCCCAGCTTTACAGAACAAAAAGATGAGATTTTCCTCAGCCTGTGACTGTTTTTGCTTTTGCTTGTGCATCCGAACACCTGCTGAGCCGATGAGCTTTAGAAATGTCACTTGGCTGTTGGGAGGGAGCTGTGAGTGATGGGCGGGAACACACCATCCCAGCTGCCTTGAGGAGTGGGTGGTGGCGGGTGGGGGTGCGTGGTTCCTCCTCCAGCCCGGCCCTTGGTGCGGGGAGGAGGTCCTGTTTTTGCTCGTGCAGCCCGCACAGGTACCCATCGTCCGCCTGGTCATTTCTTCTCCTGGCCAGACCGAGGCTGTTTCTGCACTGTTTCTCTTACAGCATTGGCTCCGCATGTTGGGGTCAACGTTTGAGAATACAACTTAATTTTTGACCTTTTTCTTTCCTGGAGTTTGCTTTTTAGAAAAAATGCATGTATGCCTTTATAGAGAATTCTGGATCTAAATTCTGGATTTTCACTGGCACCCTCATACCCAGAGCCTCCTTAGCCATATCCTACCCTCCCGGTTCATACCACGAAGTCTAGCTTAAAAACTGGGTTTTCTTTTTTCTCCCCACCACTCAATTGCAGGCAAGTATGGAACATTAACATTTTGATTTTCTGCCCCCCTTCTCTTTCCACTGTTGTCAGTCAGAGGCCTGGCAGGAAAAGATAGGGTACACTCAGAGAGGTGAGAGAAGAGAGTTGAATGCAGGTGTCTGTCTCACAGGGTCAGGGAGCAGAGAGGGGGCGCGAGGTGCCGGGGCTACCTGGGGAGGCCCCTCCGTCTTCATCTGTTCAGGCTGCTATAACAGAATACCACAGACTGGGATACTGATAAATGACAGAAATTTATTTCTCACTCTTCTGGAGCCTGGGAAGTCCCAGACTTCAGTGAAGACACTGCAGATTTGGTGTCCGGTGATGGGCTACTTGTGGGTTTAAAGATGGCCGTCTTTTCCTGTGTCCTCGTGGGATGGAAAGGATGACGGAGCTCTCTGGGGCTCCCCCCTCTCCTTTTTTAAAAAAGATTTTATTTATGTGTGTGTGTGTGAGAGAGAGAGAGGGCACAAGTGGGGGTGAGGGGCAGAGAGAGAGGGAGAAGCAGGCTCTCCACTGAGCAGGGAGCTGGACTCGGGGGGCTTGATGATGACATGAGGCTCGATCCCAGGACCCGGGGATCATGACCTGAGCTGAAGGCAGACGCTCAACCCACTGAGCCACCCAGGCACCCCTCTGGAGTCCCTTTTATAACGGCACGGATCCCATTCATGGGGGCCCCACCCTCATTGCCCTAATCACCCCCCAAAGCCCCACCTCCTAATGCTATCATATTGGGGGTCAGGTTTCAACATATGAATTTGGGGGGCATATTTAGTCAATGACACTCTCCAGCCCCTAGAACGAAGGATAAGGGGAGAGGGTTCCTGAGCGAAGCTGTGACCTGCGGTGGAGAGACCTCCAGTGACCCTGTAGGGAGGAAGCAGGGAGATGCGTGCTCCTTCCTTCTTACCCTCCTCCTCCTCTCCTGGCTTCTGCCGTTACCTGCCGTGGGGCCAGAGGGCACGGGAGCCTGGTTGATGCAGGCCACGGGGGTCAGCCTCCCAGGGCACAGATTCCAGTGGAGAAAAGCGGGGACACAACCAGGCAATATTTAGCGTGTGACCCTTCGGATTCTTCAGTACCTTTTATCCAGTAGATGGCACTTTTGACACTGTGAAGGGGCGGCGTTGTCATCCTTAAATGCTCTCCTTGGGGGATCGGGCATCACGGGAAACTGCTCAGCTTGTGCTCTGGAGGTTTTGTAATCCTGTTCATGATTGGAAGCTTCCTGTTTTTATTCGATGCTTTTAAATCCCAGCTTTTAGGTTTTCCTTTTTCTTTTTTTCCTGTTCTATTCGTATGCCTGTTATTACAGGGCTACTTTGAAAGGCTTCATTACGACTCATGATGATGAATCCGTCTTCCTCAGCATCTCGGGGAATTATACGTATATAACTCACATGGTGTTATGTTCAAAGGTACTTTTCTCTTACGTGATAGCCGGATGTATAGAAATAGGCACTTCGTGATTTTTGCAAAACAGAGAAATTACATGTGCGGAAGCAGTTGGGAAATTAAAAAGTGTTATACAGTGTAAAGTATGGTGAGGCAGCAGGTGTAACCAGTACCACCCAGTGTGGCTCTGGGAAGTGGGGGTTCTGCTCCTGGCGCCCGCTCGCACCCTGGGACCTCAGATACCATCTCTGGGTGCCAGCCTCTCTCTTATAAGGCGGGGTTACCATCCCTGACAATGACCTTCTCCTTAAGCAAACTTAGGTCAGGGTCCTCTGAGCCCTCTTTTTGATTAGACCTGCACCTTGCATGGTCCCTGTCCTGTCTTTGGCGTGCCCAGCCCAGTTGTAGCAAGACTCCTGCTAAGTCAGTTTAGAGACTCCCCCGCCCTTGGTCTGTGATCACCTTGGGAGGCAATAGCTGGTCATGCTGGGCTGCCTTCAGCACGAATCCTATTCTCTGTGGGTTTAGTAAGAACCCCCCTGCCCTTGACGTGTCCTCTTAGAAGGGACCCCCTTGCTCTCCGTGTTCGTTATGAATCCCCAGGTGTCTTTGCTGCATTCCGAGTTGAGTTCATCTCTCCTCTGTTGCAATAGCCCCGAATAAAGTCTTCCTTACCATTTTTTAACAAACATTAGAATACTTTTTTTTGTTTGTTCATTTGGGATCCTCCAGAACTTCCAGTCCAACCTACCCAGTACTGAGAGCCAGGTGGGCCCGCTGCGAGGAGCCCGCTCGGCCGCTTGTGGGCCAGTGCTCCTTGCTAAGAAGCCCTGCCTCGGTCTCAAGTTCAAAACTCACCTTCACTTTTTTGCTCCTTGATCTCAGTTCCGCTTTTCCCTGGAACCTGTTTCCTCCCTCCTTTAAGGAAGAAAAGAGCTTCGTAAATTTTAACCATCTTAATGGACATAATGTTAAAGCGGTGTCGATACTGACCCTCTTGCTTTCTTTACCAGCATTCTGGGCCCGGGTGGAACCGTGTTGTGGGCTCGGGGATATTGTTGCTGTAGGAGGCTGTGTGAGGGGGATGCCCCTGGGGGTTGCGTTTGTATGCACTCTGACTTTGTTAGAAACCCCATGATGGCTCTGCTTGTCTGCTTTCCAATTCTGAGTGCTCTGTTTCCCCCCCGCTGTTCGTTCTTGATGATGCCTTCTTGGATGCAGTTTTATAAATGACATGCTTGTTTTTCTTTCAGGGGGTAAAGTGCATGGGCTTTGGGAAAGCTGTTGGTTACTCAGAAGTATTTTTTTTTTTTTTAATTTCCAGATGGCCGCGTCCCAGATATTAACATTATCGGAAGCCTGACCTCCATACGGTGAGCAGTTTATACTCTCCTAAACGCTTTGAAGGACTTTTTAGGTGCAGCAAGGGTATGTCAATAGATTTGCTTGTTCATTTATTTGTTGATCATACAGCCCAAGATCTGTGCCTGGTGTGTGTTGATTTTCACTGTCTCTTCCTGGACCACCTCATATGTGGGCATCTTTGAAAAGCAGTGACTTCTGTAGGATCAAAACAACCGAAGTCCTTTGCTTGAAGAAGAATTTTAACTTGTGGATTTAAAAAGAAACTCAGATTTATTTTTAAATATGTCCCTATGACTCTGAAAAGATAGGGTTCTTTTAGTTACGCCTCCACACACTGTTATCACGTACAAAAGAATAGTAATTCATTTCTTAATATTACTGAATATTCACATTCAGATTTCCCTGATTGTCTGATAAAATCTATTTTCACAGTTAGTTAAAAATCCCTGAGAGTAATCAAAAGACTTAAAGTCCACACACGGCATTCGCCGGATAGTGTCTCTCTCTCTTTTTTTTTAAAGATTTTATTTATTTATTTGACAGAGATAGAGATAGCCAGCGAGAGAGGGAACACAGGTGGGGGGAGTGGGAGAGGAAGAAGCAGGCTCCCAGCAGAGGAGCCTGATGCGGGGCTCGATCCCAGGACTCCGGGATCACCCCCTGAGCTGAAGGCAGACGCTTAACGACTGAGCCACCCAGGCGCCCCCGGATAGTGTCTCTTAAGACTCTTTTAATATGTAGGTTTCTTGTCCCTGTTTTGTTCTTTCTGGCCATATTTTTGGTCAAGAAGCTGGCTCTTTTGTCCTGTGGCATTGTCCACAATGTAGACTCTGGGGCTGGCCTCCCTCTGTTGTCATTAAATGTGTTTTATTGTCTCCATAATGTCCTATAAACTAAAGGCTTTATTGGATTCAAGTTCCTATTTTGGGGCCACTGTATTTCATGCATGATAATGTAACTTCATCAGGTGACATATTTTGTGTCTTTCTGAGGTGTTAATATTGGCAGGTGCCGGGAATCTGATCATCCTTTATTGGGGCCCCAGCAGCCACTGGTGGCCCGCAGTGGATGCCTGTGTCATCTTTCATTTAAGGTGTTTACAAAAAGGTGATAATCTCCTTCTGTCATTTCTTCTGCATTTATTAGCTGGCACATTTTTATCAAGAACTTTATTTCAATTTTTTAAAAAAATTACCTCGAGGTGTTGTTTGTACATAAAAGGCAGAATAATGGCTTGATTTTTTTATTTACCAGAATAATGAATTGATTCCATATTATCCTTCAAAGATGATCAGCGAGTTTTTAGAGAAAGATGTTATTGCAAACCTTTGGATTCTTTATGTATTTGACCCTGGAGTCAGGATGTGGTAGAAGCAGTAATTTTAAAAAGCCTCTGTTTTTAGATGTATAAATCTACTTACTAAACAGTTCTGGGTAATAAAAGAAAGAAGGGGAGGGAAGATGTGGAGTGAAAAAGGAAGAAACAAGAATCTGTAAGCATGATTGAATGAGGATGGAAGTAGGATATGAAATGAAGATGCTAAGAAATGAGGAATGGAAGGGGAAAAAAGAAGGAATCATCTGAGATACTCCAGAGCAGATAAGTAGAAGGGGATTAATTTATTCAAGAGATGCTTTTTTACCCCCTGCTGCCTGCCTGTCTCAGTTCGAGACGCTGAGGCCGACATCCCTGCCCTCATGGAGCTGATCTTCTAGTGTGTGTGAGGTCTGAAGTAAGGCACAGCATGTCTGCTGGTGATTCATGCTTTGGGGAGAAACCAAGTGAGGAAGGGCAGTCGAGCATCCTGGAGATGGGGTTGGAGGATCGGGCTGTGATTTTCATAGAATGATCAGGGAGGATCTCTCTGAGGACATATTTGAGCAAAGACAGGAAGGAGGCGAGGGAGGAAGCCAGGTGCCTTTTTGGGAGAGAGCGTTCCCGGCTGAGGCAAGAAAAGTGCAGAGGTCCTGAGTTTCAGGTGTGTTCAGACGCATCAGGCGTGTTTGAGGAATGAAAGAAAACCGTTGTACCTGTTACAGCGTGAACGAGCAGGAGAGGACTAAGGGGTGATTAGGGAGTTGATGGGCAATGCGGGTGTGTATGGGGATCCAGGTTACATAGGTCCTTGCAGGCCACTGTAAGGATTTTGGGGACCATGGATGAACATGATCTCACTTATTTTTTTTAACATGAGAAGAGTGTTTGGCGGGGGGTGGGGTGCGTGGGATCAATGGCAGAATTAATAAGACCAACTAGCAGGTGGCTCTGACTTGTATACTGGTGATGGAATTGGTGAAAAGCAGCCAAATTCTGGATACATTTTGAAGGGAGAGCTGATAGGATTTGCTGATGGATGGGGTGTGAGGTGTGAGAGAGGAGGAGGTGTCCAGAGAGAGAAGAGCCACACGTATTGGGGGGTTGAGAGGTGACATTGGCGGACCTTGGCCGCTCCAGGCTCCCTGGACCTTCCCCGGCCATTCAGCAGGCAGGAAGAGTTCCAGGCCACAGTGGGAAGGCTTGCATGTAGATGTTCTTCATTCTTGAGTGGTTTGTGAGTTGCTGGCTGGGTTCGTTCCCTGGTGGACAAGTCACCTCTTTTAACTCAGTGACCACAACCTGTCCCTGGCCCTGGCCTAGTGCCAGCCACAAAAATGGCCGGGGTTGGAGGTCAGTGCTGAACCTCCAATGAATGTCCAGTTCAGAAGACAAGCGTCATGGGGGCTCCTGCATGCCTCAGTCCGTTAAATGTCTACCTTCGGCTCAGGTCATGATCCCAGGATCCTGGGATCGAGTCCCACTTCTCCCTCTCCCTCTGCTGCTCCCCCTGCTTGTGCTGTCTCTCTCTCTAATAAATAAATAAAATCTTAAAAAAAAAAAAAGAAAGGAGGACAAACCCCATGACAGAGCAGAAGCTGCTTCTGTGAGGGAGAAACCCTTGTATCTTGAGAGCAAAGATTATCGAGGACCGATTCCTACCTCGCGTGTCTAGACTTGGTTTTGGTCTTGGAAAAGTACTTCTGGGTATAATGGGAAGAATGCTGTGGGGCTCAGTGTCCTGGTGGATGGTTTCAGGTCACTCCTCTCTCTCTGCTTGTTCCTGTCACCTTCTTACCGGAGCATTGAAGTCTGCTGTTTCACTTCTCCTTCCCAGCACCCTGAGCACTAGACCCGGGGGAGGCAACTTACAGCCCTGGGCCTGTTTTGCTTGTTTGGTTTTTTAAATTAAGTTTTAAATTTTAATTCCACTGTTGTTAACATACAGTGTTCCATTAGTTTAGGTGTACAGTATAGTGATTCACCGGTTCTGTACATTAGTCAGTGCTCATCATGGTAAGTACAGCCCTTATCGCTATCGCCTATTTCCCCCATCCCCCCCACCTCCCCTCTGGTGACCATCAGTTTGTCTCCATAGTTAAGTGTCTATTTCTTGGTTTCTCTCTCTCTCTCTTTTTCTCCCTATACTTCTTTGTTTTGTTTCTTAAATTCCACATAGGAGTGAAATCATGTGGTATTTGTCTTTCTCTGACTTATTTCACTTAGCATAATACTCTCTAGCTCCATCCATGTCGTTGCAAGTGGCAAGATTTCATTCTTTTTTATGGTTGAATAATATTCCATCATTCCTCTTTATCCATTCCTCAGTTGATGGACACTTGGGCTGCTTCTGTGTCTGGACTATTGTAAATAATGCTGCTATAAACATAGGGGTGTGTGTATCCCTTTGAATTGGTGTTTCTGTAGTTTTTGGGCAAATACCTAGTAGAGCGATTGCTGGATCATAGGGTAGCTCTATTTTTAGCTTTTTGAGGAACCTCCATGCTGTTTTCCAGAGTGGCTGCACCAGCCTGCATTCCCACCAACAGCATTAGAGAGTCCCTTTTTTGCACATCCTCTCCAGTATTTGTTTCTTGTGTTTTTGATTTTCGCCATTCTGACTGGTGTGAGATGATATTTCATTGTAGTTTTGATTTGTATTTCCCTGATGATGAGTCCACGGGTCTTTGTAAATAAAATTTTAAAGTCTCCATTCTTTTACTTTTTAAAAAATATTTATTTATTTTTTAGAGAGAGAGAGCGTGTGTGCAAACAGGGGGAGGGGCAGAGGGAGAGAGAGAGAGAGAAAGAGAGGGAGAGAATCCTCAAGCAGACTCCTCACTGAGAGCAGAGCCCAATGTGGGGCTTCATCTCACGACCCCGAGATCATGACCTGAGCCGAAATCAAGAGTCAGCTGCTTAACGGACTGAGCCACCCAGGTGCCCCAGTAAATAAATTTTTATTGGAACAAAATAACCCTGCTTTGTTACTATTGTCCATGGTTGAGTTAGTGCTACGTTGGGGGCAGAGTTGAGTAATTACCTGAACAAAACATAAAATACTGACTATTTGATTCTTCACAGAAAGAAAGTTTACCGACCTATGGACTAGAAAATAAGTAAAGGGTGAATAAGGCTATCAGCATATGGATTGCACAAAAATATTCCTTGTCAGTCACTGAAATGCCACTCAGGCTTAGTGTGAGTGCATGTGAAGTTCTAGGGCTCACAAATTGTGGCTTAAAATTATTAAAATTTTACTCTTCTTTGTTCATTCTTCTACAGATTAGATGACATTATTTTGCTGCAAAGGAAATATAATTCATCGTGGGTAGGTTCACATTTAATAACGGTGTCATTTTACTGGGCAGGTGGTTGAATCTTAATATTAGTGCTGAATATTAATGTTGAACATTTAGTAATCCCAAAGTTTAGCATTTGAGTCCTGATTTGCTGTGCCCTCTTCCTTGGATGGTAGAGAACTTTCTCTTCCATATGAGTGTATGGGTATGTGGTTTGTTTTGCCTTCATGTGATCAAGAATTCTCCATCATTTCGGTAAATGTCAAGGGTTCTCAAAATAAGTAGAGTTGCATTTTCTCCCCCTAAATGGGACTCAGCTAGTTTTATCTAAGTTGTTCCTTTTGTTATATTGTGTGCTACCTTATTGTGGAAGGCTGTGGAATTCTTTATGTAAAAAAAAAGAAAGAACGCAGTAGATTTAAAATATAAAGGACTTTTCTTTCTTAATTGCATCTTAATATAATAAAAGCCAAAGAGTAATTATTAAAAGTGATAGAAGAAAAGAATTAAAATAATAAAATTGCTTAGCAAAGATCCTGTTTCATAATGCATTTGGATATAATTGGTATCATAATGTGTAATTAACAGTCTTTCTTTGAAGTAGGAAGCGTACGTTTGGGCAGGCAGGGGACCTCTCAGGATGTGCTGATGTCTGAATTAGTTCTTGCCAGAGCGCTTCCGAATCTGTGCATCGATTGTGGCATCTCGCTTCCTTCCTGCCTTGTTAGGTGCTTTCTGTGGGAGACAGAGATAATAAGCTAAGGACTAGGACAGAGGGTCCTCCAACTCTTCACCAGCTAGCCCCCCATGACTGCCCGGGGTTGGTCAGGGGAGAGAGGAGGAGACAGACCCCTGAGTACAGACTGTGCTTTTCACTCAGTCCGTACGGTGATTCCCTGCAGTAGACCAGGGGCACGACCCTTTTTGTCCTGGTGTCAGGTTGGCCTGGAGCTTATGCTTAAAACAGGCTGAGAAACCTCCTCATTTTGTAGACCCACCCCCATGCCGGCCCCCGTGGATTATATGGCAGATATGGCCAAGAATAATGAGTCTGAGGAAAAGCACCACCAGGAGAAAGAGGAGGAAGGTAATGGTTTCCCAGGCTCAGAGCCTGAGCCTCACTTTCTCTACTGCTCCCCCCTTTGGCTCCAGTTGACTTGAGGATTCATTTCCAGGCAGATCTGAGCTTTTATTTGTTATTCCTTTGGTGTTGGACATCCTTGCCTACCAGGCGCCATGTCTAGGCTTCTCAGCTGGTGGTGGTGGGTGCTCTTCGACGCCCCCTGGTGGGGGACATTGGCTCTGTGTGAGGTAAAGAGGCTGATGTGGAAACATCTTTTGAAAGGGGTCATGTGATGGGAGGGGGCAACAGCACTGCCCAGCACTTATTTGAAAGAGACACCCCCTGGTCAGGGATTTGGGGCCTCTTCTTTGGAAATAGCGCTTATAGTCTGGGGCATGTTTTTTGGAAAATCTTCCTCAGTGGCAAGTCTTTCTCTTTTTGGGTGGTTTTGATTTTCAGTAAAATTCTTAATGCAGTTACATCTCAGTTGGTTTCTTTTTTCTTTTTCTAAGATTTTATTTATTTATTTGTCAGAGAGAGAGAGAAAGAGAGAGCACAAGCAGGGGAAGTGGCAGGCAGGGGGAGAAGCAGGCTCCCCGCTGAGCAGGGAGCCCAACGTGGGACTCGATCCCAGGACCCTGAGACCATGACCTGAGCTGAAGGCAGACGCTTAACCGACTGAGTCACCCAGGCGCCCCTCTCAGTTGGTTTCTACGTCCATTCTTGTCGGCATGGTGTCCACTCTCCACAGTGTAGTCAGAGGGATCTAAACAACACTCTAATCTCATTACTCCTTTGTTTGGAACGTCCAATGGCTTTCTACTACCATGGGTTTGAAAACCAGACTCCCCACATGGCTGCAAGACCTCAAGTGATTTGTCCGCTCCTCCTGCCCCCACCTCATTTCCTCTTAACTTCGGGTCCTTCCCACACCACCTTTCTGGGACTAGAATATAGCCAGCCTCAGGCCTTCCTCCTGCATGCCAGGGATACTCTTCTTCCAGCTCACCCAGTCAGTCCTTTACTTCCTGCAGGACTCTGCTCAGATGTCCCCTACCCAGACAAGCCTCCCAGAGCATCCAATATGAAGTAGCCCCCCCTCAGCACACAATGTTCCCAAGCCCATCCTCTGCTCCCATTACACTGCTCTAGTCTCATCATGGTACTGGGGGCCACTGGAACTCTCTCTCTTACTCACTGGCCTGTTCATTGCCTGTCACTTCCTTTCGAGCCAAGGCGTCGCCAGGTCATTCGTGCCTCATGGCCTCAACGAGGCTGCCACAGCGCATGTGCTGTCATTCTGAGATAAGTCTACGTCACATGGTAAATTCTTCAGTTGGGCCATGTCTTCTAAGTAATTTCCCAAGAGGACTAGGTTGAGGGAAGCGTTCCGATTCAGAAATAGGTGTTCGGGTTTATCTTGATAACCAAACCAAACCAAACCAAGACTGTCTCTGATCAAACTTCCTGCGTGGGAGTTGTCTGCGGTGCGGAGGCTTGTAACCCAGGGTGTGTATCCTGTGGTTTTAGACATTAGTAGCCTCCCCCTGAAACCCCGAGCACAGGGCTTGGTTTTGCTTGGGTAACTAGGAGATTCTCTCGGGGTTTCTCAACCTCAGAGCTGCTGGCACTTCGAGCTGGATGCCTCTTCGTGGAGCACACTGTCCTGTGGGATAGTTAGCAGCCTCCGGGGCCTCTGTGACAGCACACTGCCCCGGCTGTGACACCCAGAGTGTCGCCAGATGTCGCCAAATATCCCTGGGGAAAGGGGCGTAACATCTCCCCTGTTAGGAACCACTGGTCTAGAAACACCCACATCTGCAAGATGCTACCGTTAATCTTCTGTACCATCCTTTATCATTTATCCATCAGCGTGGCTCAGATTGGAAACAGTAGCGTGTTATTCAAATAGGGATTATGTTGATGACTGAAGTTTTGTTTATAATCAGCATTTATGATCTTAGTTTCTTTGTCGTTATTGTCCCATTTATGAAATCTTCCCCCCCCTCAACAAAGGAGGGGGGTGTTCTTTGCTAATGCATTGTGTGAGTTTGAGACTTAAAATCACAGATTTGGCTGGAAGGACTCTTGAAGGATCTTTGGGCACTAAATGCCCAGTTAAGTCAGTGCCTCATTATGTTGTTCATTTTCATAGCTTAAAGATTTTATTTATTTATTTTAGAGAGAAAGAGCACGAGAGAGCAGGGGGAGGAGCAGAGGGAGAGGGAGATGGAGAGAATCTCCAGCAGACTCCACGCTGAGCACAGAGCCTGACGTAGGGCTCAATCCCAGGACCCTAAGCTCATGATCTGAGCCGAAACCAAGAGTCGGACGCTCAACCAACTGAGCCACCCAGGTGACCCTCATCTTCGAATTTTAAAGATGAGGAAAGTAAGGCCCAAGAAGGACAGCGATTCACCCAAGTCATGGCTAATTGCAGAGCGATGCCCTTAGGGGTGTTTTTCCATGCGCTTTTGCTTTCTGTGTCGGTTGCTGGTGTGATTAGCAGAGCTCTTGGCGGTGGGGGTTGGGGAGCTCTTACCTCCTCCTCGTCAGGACCCCTGCTGGAGCCTGAGCATCGAGTAACACTGTCCTACGTGTGTCCAGGAGTTACAGACAAAATAGTTTTTAAAAAGATGACCAGAGAGGACATTAGGGGAGTCAGAGAAAGGGAGGGACAGAGGAGCACCTTACATGGCAGAGACATTTAACTCCGCAGGGGCCACTGAAATGCAAAGGAAAGAAAAAGAGGAAGAGGAGGAAGTCCCGAATAAAGGAACCCAGGAGTCAGTTAGCAGAATGCAGTGTATGGATCCTGTATAGATTTTGATTTGAACAGACCCACTCTGTGTGTGTGTGTGTGTGTGTGTGTGTGTGTGTGAGAGAGAGAGGGGGGGGAGAGAAAGAGAGAGAGAGAATATCAGAGACGTTTAGAAACTAAATGGATAATATGTAGCAGAGAGGAATTTTTGGTGTAAAAAAAGTGCTGTGTTGATGTTTAAGAGAAAGGTCCCTGTCTTTTAGCAATATATTAAGTATTTATGGATGGCATAATATGATATCTGAGATTTTCCCCAACATAAAGAATCTAGTATGGGAGGGTTGTAGTGAAACAGGATTGAATAGTTGAAGTTGTGTTATGGGTACATGGGGATTATGTAACCATCATAAAAATCACCATAGTAAAACATTTTTTAAAAATTGGAGGCTGATCAACTTCAGTAAATTGCAAAGTTCTTCGCAGTCAAAAAAATTGTAAATACAGTGTGAAACATTTGTCAATTTTGTCATCTTATCTCAAAGAGAATCTTTCAAGCCCAGCAGATGCTGCCAGTTTCGCTGGCAAAGTCCCTTTGTCTGGGGCCACAGGCGGACGTGGGAACAGGGGCTGAAGGAAGCTTGTCCTCACCAGATGGTCAGGGAGGCTGCCGCCACCTCACCTGTCACCAGGTCTCGCCCTGTCTGTGTGTGCGGTGGCCCTGGGAAGTGGTGGTGACACAGGCTGCCGAGTCCGAGGACCCAGAGGGGGTCCCACAGGACCAGCCAAGAGGGTCCTTGGATTTATGCAGGATAGAAATCAAATGGGAGGTGAGGGGCGGTGAGAACAGAGTTTACTGGAGATACAGAGTTTATTGGAGAGCATCTGGAAGACTCAGAAAAGAGAGGAGAGCGACTGTCGTCTTTGCTTGGGGTCTGGGGTTTTCACTGAGGACTGTGGTCCAGGGTACGTGTCATTTCTGTGGACCAACCTTTTTTCCCCCAAATATTTTATTATTATTTAAATATCATATAAAGATGACATGTTTTTTGTAGAAACCACACAGAGTAAAAATGAAAGTTCCTCTCCTTCTCTGTTTCCCCATCAATTTCATTGCCCTCTCCAGAAATAATCGTTTATAATAAAGCGATGAGTATCTTTTTAGGGTTTTTTTTTTTTTTTTTTTGTTATTACCTTCAAGACAAGGTTTTTGTTTTTTTTTTAATTTTTAACAATGCTAAAAAAAAAAAAAAATTGAAGCAGTCACAGAAAGTTGGGAAGTATAGTCCAAGAGAGCTTTCTCCTCCACCCTCCTCCCTCCCCTCCCTGGAGCCTCTTGAGTACGTTACCCGCCATCCTGGAATTCTTAGCCATCTTTCCTACCACCACGACAACGTCAGGAAATCAACATGTACACGTGACTACCCCCTAATCCTCAAGACCCCAGCCAGAGTGTGCCTGTTCTCATAATGTCCTTTATCAGCCAAAGGATCTAGTTCCGAATTATATGTTGCATTTACTTGTCATGGCTCTAAGTATCTGTTATGAGCTATGGCCTGTTCTAAACCTTTGGAATTTATCAGCAGAAACTATAGACAGAAATCTGTCTTTGTGAAGCTTGTGACGTAACAAATACTAAATCTTGTCGAGTGGCAGAACGGGGCTGGATGCTGTAGATAAAAGGATAGCAGGGCACAAGGCACTTTTAAATATGTCGGTCAGGACTGCCCTGATGAGAAGGGGCTTCTGGGCAAACACCAGGGAGAAGTGTGGGTTTGAAGGAAGGGCATTCTGGGAGTAGATGGTAGGAGCTGGTGTGGAGGCTCTGAGGGGGAGCAACCCAGTGTGTCTGAGCGAGGAGGCCAGGTAAGGTGGGCCAGGTCATTCAGTCTCAGAGGACAGTTAATCCCGCCCGCCCCCACCCTTTTGGGCTAATTTTTTTTTTTTTAAGATTTTATTTATTTATTTGAGAGAGAGAGTATGTGCGAGTCAGGGGAGGGGCAGAGGGAAAGAAGCTCAAGCAGGCTCCACCCTGAGTGTGGAGCCTGACTCGAGGTTTGATTCCACCACCCAGAGATCTTGACCTGAGCGGAAATCAAGATTTGGACACTCAGCCGACTGGGCCACCCTAGTGCCCTGGGCTATTTCTGTTTTAACCCCTGGAAATTCCTTCATTCTACGGCTGCTCCTTTCCCTGATACTTCTTGATCTCTTTCTACCAACACTCTGCCTTGGCCTCGATGAGTGAGGCTTTGGACTGTGACTGTGTTTACCCTCCTGGCCACGCTCTGTCTGACTCTGACTTTGCTCTTGCCCATCTTTCCTTCCCCCTTGCTCATGGCTTTGCCTTTTGCTTTGCCTTTCTTAGCATATTCTTCCCCCCCCCTTTTTTTAGATTTTATTTATTCATTTGAAAGAGGGAGCATGAGCAGGGAGAGAGGGAGAGGGAGAAGCAGACTCCCTGCTGAGCTTGGAGCCTGACCTGGGGCTTGATCTCAGGACCCCGCGATCATGACCTGAGCTGAAGTTAGATGCTTAACCCACTGAGCCACCCAGGCACCCCAGCACATTCTGCCTTTGAGGACTTAACCCAGCCCCTCTCCCCCAACAGCGTTTACTCTGGAGCAGGTATTGTTCTAACTACTAAGAAGTTACTTGGTAAGGTAATCATCAGTAGCAACCTTGGGCCAAGGGTACCATTATTTTTTCCATTTTTTGAATGGAGAAATTGGGGTATGGGTGCCCATAGCCACCCAGCTAGGAAGTGCTGGGGTAAATCCCAGGCATTTGCTTCCAGCATGCGGGCCCTCACCTACCATGTTATGGACACAGGTCCACACCTGACCTCTGTCCTGAACTTCAGCCCAATCACTCCAGTTTCTGAGAGATGTGCAACAAGTAAACACAAACTTAGGGTCTTAACACACATTTACGATCTCACCGCTCTGCGAGTCAGGAGTCTGGGCACAGTGTAGAGGGTCTTAAGGCTATAGTCAAGGTGTTGGCTGGCTGCATTCTCATCTGGAGGCTGGCCCAGGGAAGAACCAGCCTCCAAGTTCATTCGCATTGTGGGCAGAATTCCTTTCCTTATGGTGGTGGGACTGAGGGTCCTGGATTCTTGCTGGCTCTTCGCTGGAGGCCACCCTCACCTCCTAGCAGCCATCCTCACTTCCTGCCACGTGGCCCCTGCTAGAGGCCGTTCACAGCCTGGCACTTTGCTTTTTAAGGTCCTGAGTGCTAAGACAGAATCTCCTATAATGAAAGGTAATCAGGGGGTGACATCCCATTGCCCTTGCTCTATTCCATTGTTTAAATTCAACTCATAGGCCCTGCCCGCAGTTGAGGCGGGGGGTTGTACAGGGGTGAGGGTCATTGGGGGTCCCCTTAGGATGCGCCCTCCATAGAGCGACTCACTGATCTGGGAACTTCAACTTGAAACCAGACTCACCATTTCTCCTCTTCCAACTCCCAGGTATCTATTAGCATAACCACTAGTCTTCCAGCCACCAGAGTTTTATCCAGTGTTGACATCTGTTTTTGTCCTTTTATTACCTATTCACTTATTGAGTCCTTAAATTTTCCTTGAAATGCCCTTTGAAGTCTGTCTTCCTAAACCCTGACTCTTGTATCCCTCTGTCTCTCTGTCTCTGTTTCCCTCTCTCTCACACAGACACACCACACACACACACCACACACACACACACACACACACACACACACACACACACACACGTTGAGCTTTCCTGGAGTCTGGCGTTAGCCTGATTGTCCAACCTTTTCCCGATGAGCAAGTTGCCTCATTCCCCCATTTCTGCCCGGAGATTTTGGAGCTTGTCTGTTCCTCCAGGAGAGTCCTCAGCAGCCCCCTCCGGTTAATCCTCAGAAGCCATCCCCCCACCCCTCCCAAGCCTCCTTGATCATTCCTTTCTCTGAACTCCACTTAACGCCTGGTGCTTTTCACCAGCTCCCCTCACTTTCCCCCTTCACGTTGAAATTATCAAGGTCACTTGAATTGGATTATTCAACCATGTATAGACTTGGCTAACTTCCCTATACACAGTACTATTTTTTTTATTAAAGTAATGTGGAGTGAATTATTTGAATTAAAAAATTCATGAGAACAATGTGATTTACTAAATGCAGCCTGCTCTTTGGCCATTGGAGTCGCCTAGCATGCCGGTCCCTTCGGCGGGCTGTGTCCGTGGCCAGGTGGCCCGGACAGCGGCACGTGGGATGGCTGGTGGCGGAATGCCTGTGGCCCACTTGACGGCCGTGGCTGGCGCTCGAGGCCTGATCTGTGCTCACCTCGGAGCTGCAGATCAGCGCCTGGTGTAATGCAGGTGATGAGCTCTGCCAGCACGTGGGGCCTCAGCCTGTCCGTCTTGCACGCGCCCTCTTCCTCTCAAGTTCTCAGTTTAGCATCTTAGCTTAATTGACTTCTGGATTGGTGAGGTGCCCTCGGATGATGCCTGAAGCCCCCAAGGACTGTTTTCCTGGGCTCCCAAGGAGGGAGAGGCCTCCGCGTGGGTCCCTCTGTGTGCTCTGCACTTCGGAAAGGCCCTGGAAGCAAGAGGTGGAAAGTGCGCGTTCTGCCTCGAAGGAACTTGGATCTGGGCGGGAAGCAGGGCACCCCCGAGAAAGAGCAGCGCTTCCTCACGGCAGGACGGAAAGGAGAGCTGCCGTGGTCGCACAGGACCTGCTTCCTACAGAACATCAGGGAACTTCCCTGGATAAGCGTCTGGGACTTGTTCTCTGGAGTAGGAGAGAGGCCGTCTTGTTGATGACAGGGACGTTGGGGGGGCCCCTTACCAGACCGGTAGCCCAAAGGAAGACCCCCCCCCAGGCCCCACGCACCTTCCTTCTTCGTCGTAGCCCCCCGGACGTTGGTGTTTCTGCCTCATCCAGTTATGCCCACGTGTGAGTACTTCCCGCTTGCTCTTGGCCATCTGTGGGAGCCCCCCTGTACTTCATGTAGTATGTCGTCCTGATGCCAGACCCAGCCGTGCCCAAGACAGAAGAGGGAGCTGTGACAGTCGCCAGGCAGCTTTCTCTGTGGGAAGTACCTGGTATTTTTCTGAGTGGAAACTTTGTGGAGAGAGCTAGTGGTTAATGAGAATCAAAACTGCGGCTATTTATTTATTTATTTTTGGAGCATCTACTGTGTGCCTGGCGCTGGATCAAATCCTGACCGTCCATTGCTTCATTTACTCCCCGGAACAAGCCACGTAGGTGGATGCGATGAGCACACTCACTGTTGCAAATGGGGAAACTGAGGCAGGGGGTGGTCAAGTACCTTGGTCATAGGGATCTTCAGGAGTGGAGGCCGGGGACTCAACTGGATAGAGTTGGACTCTCTGACCCCAAAAACTCATGGCCAGAATTTGGGGATTTTCCAGCCCGTCTTGTCTTAGTTGTCTGCGCCCTCTGAGAGCTGCCGCAGTTCTGAATGTGGAGTCCTGAGTGATGGGGCAGTTGTACCCTCACGCTGGAGGTGGAGTTGGGAGTGAAGGTTGCCAAACACCGCCATGGTTGGCTCTGTCCTTGGGCTGCTCTACACCGTGCTTCTGACTTCGATTCTAGCCTCTGACCTTGGCCAGGATGTTTTAGTAGTGACCAGTGTTTCTTGTGTGTTTATATTGGGGTCTGTTACGCTTTCAGTGTCGTGATGGTTAATTTTACATATCAACTTACCTGGCTTACCTGGTGCCCAGATATTTGATCCAAATGTTTTTCTGAGTGTTTCTCTGAGCACTTTTTTTTCTTAAAGATTTATTTATTTGAGAGAGAGAGAGAGTACAGGGTGCGGGCCAGTGGGAGAGGGAGAGAGACTCATTGAAGCAGACTCTTTGCTGGGCGTGGAGCCCGAGATCACGACCGGAGCCGAAACCAAGAGTCAGATGCTCAGCCGGTCGGAGCTCCCAGGTGCCCCTGAGGATGTTTATGAATGGATGGGCCGAATAAGGCAGATTGCCTACCTAATATGGGTGGGCCTTGTCCAATCAGTTAAAGAGCTGAATAGAACAAAAAAACAGACCTCTCCCAAAGCGTTTGTTTGGGGAAATTCCTCCTCCCTGACTACCTTCAAAGTGGGACTTTGACTTTTCCTGCCTTTGGCCTTGACTGGAACTATACCCTCCGCTGTCTTGGGGCTTTAGCTTGTCAGTGGCAGATCTTGGCCTCATCAGCCTTCGTAGCTGTGTGAACCAATTCCTTAATAAATCTCTGTGTGTGTATCTGTATATCTAGGTATATGTTCTGAATATATAGATCGACATATACACACAAGTTTTTTTTTATTTCTAAAAATTAAATAGCTATTTTTCCTGTATCTCTGGAGAGCCCTGACTGATACAGTGCTCATGCCGGACCACTGCCCATCTCCTCGTTTCTCAGGTGAACAGTCATCCGACTGCTGTGCCCATGGCTGCTGCAGGGAAGCATGAGCCAGAGTCTCTTTACTTCCATTCGGTTTACCCCTCTCCGTTACCTCTGATCCCACAGCTCAGTTTTTAACAGCTCATCCTCACATTCTTTCTCCGTGTCCAATTCCTTTTCAGTGACTTTAGGAACTTTTCTTTCCTCTTTCTCTGCTCGCTCCATCTTCTCTGCTCTTTTCTCATTTTCTCTTCTCTTTTCCCCTTCTGCTTGCTTTTCTTTCTTTCTTAGCGTCCTATTAAGAATCCACAATTTCTCTAAAAATCGTGGTTTATAAAGGTTCAGGGCAGTATTGGTATCATTTTCTTAACCTGAAATTCTTTTTTTTTTTTTTTTTAAGATTTTAAAAAATTTATTTATTTGAGAGAGAGATAGAGATAGTGACAGAGAGAACAAGCGGGGAGGAGAGGGAGAAGCAAGCTCCCTGCTGAGCAGGGAGCCAGATGCAGGATTCGATCCCAGGACCCTGGGATCATGACCTGAGCCTAAGGCAGACGCTTAACTGACTGAGCCACCCAGGCACCCCTTCACCTGAAATTCTTAATAATAAATCAGGCCATAGGTCTCAGGCCCACTCCAGAATTTCCAAGAATGACTCTGGCCACTGTATTTTCTTCTGATTCAATCTGCTTTTCCTCAAGCACCAGCTTTTACAATGAATAAGGTATTTCCTTTTGAACTTTATTGTTTTGCTTTAATTTGACTGCAAGCCTTGCAACTTTTCTGTTTTTAGCATTTTTCGTCGAAGATATGCAGCACGTCTGTAACATTCTGGACGGAAAGGGCTTTGATGGTCTGGCTGAGAGCGGGCCAGGTGCTGTGGTGAAGCCCGTCACTGGAGCGGAAGGCCTTCCTTGTCCCACGTCCCAACTTTGGTGAATGCATACCTTTCATTGGTATGTCGGGGACGCTCCGTGTTTCTTCTCTGCATTTTTCTCAGTCATACTTGGGCGCTCCCTGGTCTTCACCCAGTAGGACCCATCGTCTTGCACTTGGTCATGCTGTGCGGTTCTGCCATGAAAGCCCGTATGCAAGCTTCCACTGCTGGCCCAGTGAGCTCCAGGCAAGTGAGCACAGTGCATGGTAGGGACAGATGTCTTGGTGCACGCCGCCTCTGCCCCTGGAGTGGGTGTCTGGGTCATGATGCATGGGCTAGCCAGAACTTACATCCCAGTCTTCACGAGATAACCGCAAGAGGTTGCTTATAATCTTTAGTGGCAGGAATTGTGCAGAGTTAGTTTAAAAAACAAAATAGCAACAAAAAAATCCTCCTGAAGCTACCCTTCCCAAAACTCAAACCAGAAATGCAACCAGCAAACCTCCAGTCTCTCTTCTGTTGCCCTCCTTTCCCTGGCTGCCTTTGTTTCCCTGGGTCGGGTAAGGCTAATTGATAAATTCAGTGGATATATGCCAACTCAGGAAGTAATGGATGGTGGTGTCAACTCTTGGATTTTTTAGAAGGATTTGGGATATGGTAGGTCTCTTAGGAAGAGAACACACTTCTGGGTGTCGCCAGGAGTTTGAGTGTCTGAAGTCTCTGCCAGGGAGGTAGTGAGGGGCCATCACGTGTGACAGGAGTCAGGATTCTATGTAGCTGCTACAGGTCTGAGTCTCCAGTAACTGGAATTGTAGACAACATTCAGAACATATCCTTGATTTACTAGACCATTTTCCACAAAATTTTCCCCTTCCATGAGGAGTCTTCTGGAGCAAGCATTGCCCCCTCCTTCCGCAAAACCAAAATGCAATATAATAGAGCTGTGGTAAAAGAACATTCTAGAAGACACTTGTACTCACCACAGTAAGGCCTGTTGTGGCATTACAGAATGTTCAAGCCAGCAGGGGCATAGTGATAAAATGAATTTAGATCCTTTATTTTACAGATTAAGAAACTGAGGCCCTGGAGTTTAAGTGTTTTGCTCAAAGTCAAGATCCATTCATCACCATAGACTGTTTCTCACATTAGCCTGTGACATTTGATGCATTCCATATGCTAGGTGACATTTCCCACAGAAATATTACCTAGTTGTTACTGATCATAAAATTGTCTATAGCAAAAGCAGGAGTTGAATAAGTGTTCTCTTATTTTTAGAAAGGGTTGCTGACATACACTTTTTTATTGTTAAATATTTAATGGCAGACTCCAGTTAATTCGGATATTGGATCATTATTTATCTGAGGTTCTGATAAACGGTCCAGTCTCATTTTCCTCAAGCCGATAAATTTCACCTTGGTGCTTGTGGGGAATGTAAATATGCCATTAACATTGTAGCAATTAGTCATCTATCCTGAATTTTTTCCTTGTAAATTCCCAGAGCATGAGCATGAAATTCATTCGTCGTGACCCCTGTGCTTTAAAACCATTGTGGCATTGTAGATACATTTCACTCCTCCTTTGGAATTTAATGCAGTAAGGAATTCCGTAGAAGCCTGCTTTTCTGGACGTATTACTTTTAAATCAGGCAGCTGTATTCCTCAGTTACTGTTTTCCTGTGCTGTTGCAGGCTGTCAGCGCTATGCTTTCGCAGAGCAAGAAGAGCCAACACAAATTCTTAATTGTGTGCCTCTGCTTAAGAGACTGTATTAAAGCCGTGTGATAGCCGCTGTCGTAATTTCTGCTGCGGTGTCTTGAACACTGTCTGTATCAACACAGGTCCTGTTGCTGGGAGCTAAAGGGGTTAGGATTGATTTTCCTGAATTTTTTCACTTAATGAAATCTCATCAATTTCTCTCCTCCCGGCTATTTTAATTTGAGACCGAGGAGGGTCCAGGGATGAATGGCTTACAGACCGCGGCTTCTCTTTGGCGTTTTGGGAGGTGGCACTGCATGAGGTCAGCTGTCTTGAAATACGTTGTAAATGACTTGCATGGGAGCCAGCTCTGTCTGATGTTTTGTGTTACATAACGGGTCAGATTTATGTGGCCTTCAGTGATTTCCAAATCCTAGTATTTTAGGGATTTGCAAGAGGGGTAGGAATACTGTTAATCTACTGGAGAATGAAAACTTGGAAAACCATAATAATTCAGGGCTCAATGGAGAAACCATGGCAATGCAATAGAGTTTTTTTTTTTCCTTTTTTGTCCCAAATAAGCATGTCAGAAATTTTACTTTGAGAGCTGAAAGAGATTCACAACTTGGACCACAAGAGTCTAATTTCTGGGGATTTTATTCCAGCGGTGGTGGTGGTGGGTCAGGTGAATTTCTTACAAGAGGATATTTAAACTGGTCAAGCAGGGCATCTGGGTGGCTCAGTTGGTTAAGTATCTGCCTCTGACTCAGGTCATGATCCCAGGGTGCTGGGATCGAACCCTGCATTGGGCTCCTAGCTCAGTGGGGAGTCTGCTTCTCCCTCTCCCTCTGTTGCTCTCTGTGCTTGTGCTCTCTCTCTGTCAAATAAATGAATAAAATCTTAAATATAAAAATATATACTTTAGAAGTAAATAAACTGGCCAAGCAGGGCTTGCTGGTCAACTAGGTCTTCAACGGGCCAATTGGCAAGGCAGGGGAAGGGCACTGAAGGGGTATTAATGCTTAACTCTGCATTATTATTTGTGAAAAGCCAATTTCAAAGCAATCAACTCCCTTTTCAAAGGGCAGAGCAGTAAACTGGTGAGGATATATATAGAAGAATGGTCAGTAGACTCTGAACCCAGTTCTGAAGTGTTTGGACTGTGGGGGCATGTGGCTGTCTAAGTTGGGGGTCTTGTGAGAAAATGTTGCCTCCCCCCACTTCCCATGGTTTTATAACATCTGGGGAGCTGTCCCTGAAATGTCTGTTCATATTCCTTGCCCATTATTGGAGGGTCTAATTACTCCCAATGACTACAGGCAGTTGGGGAATCTGACAGGCCCGGCCATGCCCCACATTGGTCTCTTGTGTAACCCGTTCCTTTCCATACTACTCTTTCCTTTGTTCTTCAGACGTATAGCTCTGACACGAAGAGTTAGAGTCCACGATTTCCACCTTTAGGTAGGGATGCTTTCTGCTTAAATTGCTCGAAGGTAGTTAAAAGTTGCTCTCAATCCTGGGTAACATACATGTAGAGAGACACAGTTGAATTTGGTGTTTCGTGTATTTGTTCACTCAAACACTGCATTGACCCCGACTGATCACTGGAGGCTTCTAGCCCTGGCTCTCTCAGTATCTGCCTGTGTAGCCTGCTGTCGTAGGGTGCTTCTCACCCTTCAGTTTATTTTCCTTCCCACATCTCAAGGAGGTTGTTAACCTGCAGAATTCCAGGGCCCTACCTTGACAAAGTCTCCCCTCTGGACCAGACTTTAATCAGCTCTCTTTAATTGGGCTCTCGTTTTGACTAGGCCTGGACCTTGGCCCCTCGTTCTCTCTTCGGCCTGCCCAGCCCAGTCTTTGCAAAGAACCCTGCTAAGTTATCCCCACCCTTGGTATCTGATCAAATTCCTCATCCCCCACCTTTTCGATCTTGGGCCTGCCTTTAGCAAGAATCCCGTTATGCCGGTTTAGCAGGAGTCCCTCTTGGTGTCTCCTTGTACTGATTTTTCTATCCATCTACCCCCTCATGCTTATCCTTTGCTATAAATCCCCACTTGTCCTTGTCGTATTTGAGTTTGACCTCTCTCCCCTATTGCAATATCCCTATTGGAACTCTATTTTTTTTCACTCTTTTTAGATTTTATTTATATTCAAGTTAGTTAATATATAATGTATTCGTAGTTTCAGGGGTGGAATTTAGTGCCTATAATACCCAGGGTTCATTCCCTCACGTGCCCTCCTTAATGCCCATCACCTGGTTACCCCATCCCTCACCCACCTCCCCTCCAGCAACCCTCAGTTTGTTCCCTAGAGTTAAGAGTCTACTCCTATTGATAATTTTAAATATGGTCTTCCTTACCATTTTAACAGCTGTCAGAATAATTTCTTCTTTAACAGCCTCTAGATTCTTCTGTGATATGTTCAAGACACGACCCTATCTATGCATTATTAGCTAGGGAAGGCTAACTTTCTGAAAGAAAATCCAAAATTAGAGTGGCTTGGCCCAACAGAAGTTTCTTATCCACATAAAGTTCTCACACAAATGTGATTCAGGACCCAGTCTCCTTTTACACCGTGGCTCTGTCGTCTCCAGCATGTGCCCTCCCTTGTTGCCATATTCCTGTGCGTCAAGTCATGGGGAGAGAAAGAGCACAAAGGCTTCTATGAACGAGGACCTGTTTTTTTCCACTCACATTTCATCGGCTGGAATTAAGTCACACGGTCACATTTCTCTTTAAAGGAGGTTGAGAAACATAGGCCAGAGGAAGAGGGAATAAGTTTGTTGAACACCAGCCCATCCATCTTCATTTTCAGTAAGTGCCCATGTAATTCTTGGGCCACACCTTGAGAAATGGTGTACGTAATGATTGCCAAGTATCTTCTAGACCCAAGGTTCTGTGATCCTGTCTTGCCGGGATTATTCACACAGAAGAAAAGCGAGTCCTTCCAAAGTGAAGAGAGAAGTCGGGCCAACAAAATCCCAGTTGATTTTTCTGCCCGTATTCTAAGTTTGGAAAAATGTGGTGACCCGTTCGGACCAGCTGATTAAATGGTCAGGGTTATCATCTCTTCTCCCCCATGGCCCATGATCGCCTTGTTGACACTCCTCTGTTTCAGGAACATACTAGGATGTTACCTTCCGGTGCCTCCTTACATAATGGGTGCAATGGGGAGCACAGGCGGTATGCTTGTTTCCCTTAGCGACGAACTATAGTGGATGGGTTCTCTCTTTCATTTGTCTCTCTTTTTTTTTTAAAAAGATTTTATTTATTTATTTGACAGAAAGACAGCCAGCGAGAGAGGGAACACAAGCAGGGGGAGTGGGAGAGGAAGAAGCAGGCTCATAGCAGAGGAGCCTGATGTGGGGCTCGATCCCATAACGCCAGGATCACGCCCTGAGCCGAAGGCAGGCGCTTAACCGCTGTGCCACCCAGGCGCCCCTCATTTGTCTCTTTTAAACCCATCGAAGACAGAAGGATTTTCTTAACCTCTTCTGCTTAGAATCACTGATCTGGGACCTTGAAAAGTCTGACAGGATCTGCTATCGACTTGGTCATTTAAACCCATCGAAGACAGAAGGATTTTCTTAACCTCTTCTGCTTAGAATCACTGTTCTGGGACCGTGAAAAGTCTGACAGGATCTGCTATCGACTTGGTCATTTGTGTTGTGACTTTTAAATGGACCAAGTTTATTTTACTTTTGTGTCAGGGATCAGGTAGGGGCAGACACGGGGCTGGGGAGGGACAGGGTGTCGTGATCAGTTTTCCTAAACTCCAGCAAGGAGAGCTGGCGGAGTGAGAAGAAACCATTTGGATCTGCATGAGCTTTGGTTTGGGAAAACTGCAGTCCTAAGGGGAAAGGAGATTGTGAATATGGAGGCTCCGAATGAGACTCTTTTGGGTTTCTGATTTCTCAATACCATCCGTTGCTAAGCTACTGGCAAATATGACACAGGCTAGTGGATGCTTTCTAGATTGAATATAGCGCTGGCATCCAACAGCATCGGCTAACATCGGTGGACGACTTACTGCCTATAGTCTTGGTAAACAACACTAGAATGTGTTAGTGCGATTTTATTCCCGTTCTACCAGCTGAGGGAGACTGAGGCTGAGGCCCAGGGAGGTTAGTAACTATGCAAGGTTACACTGTGGAGAATCGAGACCCCGCTCACAATCAGAAGTAGAAGGAACCCACACTTTTCTTCTCTGTCAGTTTGACTTGGTCTGCGTTAGCCCTTATATTCTTGTACAACCAGTGGCTTTGGAGAGAGCCTTCTCTCTGTCTCTCTCTTTGCACATAGATGACATGGTGCAGAAAGAAGTGGTTCCATTTCCTTTCATGAAAATTATGGTTTTGGGGTTAGCATTCAGGACTGCCAGCTTCTTGAGGCTGTGTGGGTAGAGTCAGCTCTATTTCTTACCAGCCTTTGATAACATAAAGCTTGCTCCAACAGCATAGGAAGTTTATAATTAATGACTAGTTGGTTATGTTCCTTTTAGGGATCATTTCGTAGCATGTTAGCAGTCAAATGCATTTTAAAGAATAGAATGACTTTAAGGTCTTTTGTTAGTTTTCTTATGGAGTCAAGGGCAGATGGCCTTGGGTCTCTTCACAGGCAAGTTGTAAACATTGAGCCAATCCCCATGTCCTGTCCGGCTGTTTTCAGCAAATTAATGGAGGTGGCAAATACCCGTTCCCCACCCATGGCAGACATCACCCAAAACTGCAGCCCTTTTCCGTGGCCATGCCATCAGGTGAACACTATCAATCATAGTTTGCAAAGTCGTTGAGACCAAATTCTCACTCCTGGTTGGCCATACCCTGCCTTTATTATCCAATAACTAAATGGTTAATTTAATCAGTGGTTCTCAACTGGAGTTGAACTTGCCTCTGGGAGACATTTGGCGATGTCTGGAATTAGTTTGGTTGTCCCAGCGTGGGGATTTGCTACTGTTGCCTACCGGGTGGGGGCCCGGGATGCTGCCAAATGTCCCACCATGCACTGAACCCCTGCTGCACTCCCCAGGGCAAGGAATTATCCAGCTCTGAATGCCAATAGTGCCAAGGTTATGAAACTCTGATTTGACCTCTGGAGGGCTTCTGAACGATTAGTAGGGAGTCAGGAGGAGGATATGAAAGAGAGATATCTGGAAGAAAAGGAGAGAAGGAGTTTATGCCTTCACATGTTAGCTTAAGGTAGGTCTGTGCACGAACTCTCCCCAGTGCCCTGTTTGAGAAACACAGCATAGCGTGTCAGCTCACGGAGAGGGTCACAAGTGCATATGTGTGGCTTAGTGACATGGTCACCTCTTGGGCCTTTTTGTTGTCTGGTGCTTGGGGGGTTCGTAAGGACTAGATAATGAGGATGGCCGCCCATTCATGAGCTCCTGTGTCTTCACTTCCAAATGGTGGATCTTTAATTAATAAGGCAATCTGAGATTTGGGCAAAGATCTACCCATACACTGCCCATTCCAAGCTACTAGAAGTCATCGAAGTGTCCAAACATGAAGAAAATGAGGTAGGCAGGCTGGGTCTGAGGACCCAGAGGGGATCCCTCAGGACCAGTCAGGAGGGTCCTTGGCTTCCCGCAGGAGAGAAGTCACACGCAAGGCAGGAGGAGGTGAGGGCTGAGTTTATTGACTAGTGTAAGTCATAGAGAGTGGCAGACAGAGTGTCTGGGACGCTTGGGAAAGAAAGGAGAGAGAATCTCCCCATCGCTTGGGGGTAGGGGTTTATTTGGAAAGGGGTCCGGAGTACGTATTCCTTCAGGCATCCAGGGGAGGGTCTGATCAAGGGTGAGTGTCAGGGGTTACTCTGTCAATTATCAACGTAATAGGTACTGACATTGGTGTCGACCAAGGTTTGTTTGAAGCTAATGTCCCAACGTGTTCGGGACCTGGTTCTTCTTAGATGTTATTTGGTGTGTGGGGGCCTATGATGAAGCTCAGAGAATCATTAACTTTCTTGCCTCCTCCTTGGAGTGGGAACATAGCTTCTTTGGTTTATTCAGATGCAAGGTGAACTACAGAACATGAGTAGATGGGGCCTAGCGGAGAAATAGCAGAAATGGAGTCTTTCTAAAATGGAGTCCCTTCCAAAAAAAGAAAATAAATAAAAAATAAAATAAAATAAAATGGAGTCCCTTCAGTGTCTCTATCTCAAAATAGTTAAGTAAATGATAGAATAGCCATAGAACATAATTTAAATAATTTTTTAATGACATGGAGACAGTTTTAGGGTATGTTAATAATGTGCATAATAGGATCTTAACTTGGCTATATTTATACCAAAAATAGACTTGAAAGGCTTCCAGTTTCAATAGTAAAGGACCGTTTTCCCTATAGTTTGATGTGTTTTCTAGATTTTTAATGAAGACCAGTTACTTTTTTTTTTTTTTTAAAGATTTTATTTATTTATTTGACAGAGATAGAGACAGCCAGCGAGAGAGGGAACACAAGCAGGGGGAGTGGGAGAGGAAGAAGCAGGCTCATAGCGGAGGAGCCTGACGTGGGGCTCGATCCCATAACGCCGGGATCATGCCCTGAGCCGAAGGGATCATACGTGGATGGAACGACTTCCCCACCGTGGACCAAGTGCTGGTGTGGAGATGGGAATGCCCTGAGCCGAAGGCAGACGCTTAACCGCTGTGCCACCCAGGCGCCCCTGAAGACCAGTTACTTTCGAGATGAGAAAAATGTAAATATTTTAATGTTAGCTGCAGTGATGAAGTTTCTGTGTTTATTTATTTTTTTTAAAAGATTTACTTATGTATTTGAGAGAGAGTGAGAAGGGGCAGGGGGAGAGGGAGAGAGTCTCAAGCAGACTCCCCGCTGAGCATGGAGCCTGTTGCAGGGCTTGATCCCATGACCCTGCGATCATGACCTGAGCCGAAATCAAAGGTTGGATTATTAACCGAGGGAGCCACCCAGGTGCCCCTGAAGTTTCTATGTTTAAATGAAGTTGTCACAGGGGGCAAGGGTCATTTGTTTATCAAGTGACTGCATGTGGCCGCTACAGAGCTAGACAGACCAGATGCGGATACGTGGATGGAACAACTTCCCCACCGTGGACCAAGTGGTGGTGTGGGGATGGGAATAAAGTTCTGTGCGATGACAGAGGACAGTATAGCCAAGCTTCCTTGCAGAATGAAGGAAGGCTTCATGGAGGAGGTGGCGTGCGAGAAGGGTCTTGATGGCGGACAAGGAGTTTACAAGGCGAAGGAGGGCTGAGAGACCCCAGGCCACTTTTCTCATCGCTTCCTGGACTGTGGATGGGAGTTGCCTGGTCACGTGTGTCACTGATCTGTGAGTTGCTCTGTGCGTGGAAGTTACTTTATTTTTAGCTCAGTGTAGAGTAGAGATGTGTGAGTGACCCGGGACTGACTTCCCAACTTCCCACTGGTCCTTTCTGTATGACAACTGAATCAGTCATTTCCCCTGAATTAATTACAGTTTTGTTTGCATTAATTGACAAGGCACTTAGTGGCCTTATGGGCACATATCTGTAGAGTTTTACATTCCTAGGGGGTTGCAGAAGAAACCCCTTTTTTTACCTGTTGCATTATCTTGTGGCTTTAAAGTCTAGGACTAAGTGCTTTCAAAGGCTAACTTGAATGAAGTTGGATGTTGGCTTTAAAGACATGAAGGCTGTTTGAAGTCTGAAGCTGCCCGTGGTGGAATGTGGATTCCACTGTTCCTCTACAAACAGGTTCAATAGAGGCCAGTGGCTTGACGTTCTGGATGGAGCCGTGGTTTTTTGCTGTTAGTGAGGAAGCACACAGTTAACCCGCTCGGAACCGAAGTGTGTCTAACTGGTCTGTCCCGGTTGACCTGAATGTGAATCGATTATGAATTTGGAAAAGGAGATACTTGTTGCCTGAGACTTTCAGTCATATTTCATTCATTCACTAATGAACAAATGAATGAATCCAGTAATTCTTCATTGCATGCCTCCTGGAGGCCGGGCCAGGGGTCACCTGTCTGGCAGACTGTATTCCCCAGAACAGCACAGAGAGTGGGGAAGGCCAAGCTGTGAACACACATGCCCCAGTGGCACTCTTGGCGTCCTTCTGGAGCCTGTGGGTCCTGCACTGAGTCTGCCCCCTTGCCCTCATGCCATGGCGTTTGGGAATCAGAAAAAATGGGAGATGCAATGAACTCTAACAGTGATGAGAGTACATCACCTGGGGGCTGATGTTGGGGGGGCAACAACCTGTTAGAAAGAGAGGAAATCAGAAGTCATTATGAGGGCACACCTGGATTTTGAGTTTAGCAGTGCTGGGAAGAAGACATTCCAGCTCTTCACCGTGGTCTTCACAGCGCTGGAGCATAACGTCATACGGGTAACCATTTGTCGTCAAGAAACACGTGGTTCTGCGTCCAGCAGGCTCTTTGGCAAGCTCATTTCCAGTGGGAAGGTGGCAGGTAATCCCTCGGAGCGTTGTCTCCTCCACTCTGGGCGGCCCCAGTCGGATTCCCTCTCCTGGGCACTGGAGGGCTCCTCTCGTTTATATCTGGTCTGTTAGGGGGTCACTGTTCTGCACCCCTGTTCTCCAGTGTCTCAGAACCATTGTTTCATATATTTTGACTTTTTATTTTTTTTTAAGAATTTATTTTATTTTACTTAGAGAGAGTGGGGAGTAGAGGGAGAGGGAGGCGTGGAGCCGGATGTGGGGCTCAATCTCACAACCCTAAGATCACAACCCGAGCTAAAATCAGGAGTCAGACACTCAACCAACTGAGCCGCCCAGGCGCCCCTATTTTGACCTTTTTTTACAATTATTTCCGGAGGGTGTATACACCCGAACCCTGTTATTTTGTCTTGGCTGGATGTATAAGTTCTGTCATATATTTGACCATGTGCTTTCTTTCTCTTTCAAACTAGATTTTAAGAAATAAAAAAAAAAAAAGTGTAGACATTGGGAAATACTAAGCTTTAGTTGCGTGGTAAGTTCACATATGTGGAATAGTGCGTTCCCTGACAGTCTTAGATAATTAAGTTGTTTTGTGCGTATGAGCTTGGCATTAAGATGTGTCAGAATGTAAGTCAATTATCACCTTTACCTTAAAGCATAATTAAAACCTCTCTTCTCAGCCATCCAGGGATCAGTTCCTTTTTTATATCTGCTGCCTCTTCTTTATATGTTTCGAGAAAATTGTTCTAAAAGAAAAGCCTGAGTTTCCAAAGTTCGGCAGGCCTTGCCCTATCTTGGGACTAGAAGTATGGACATAAAACATAATTGCAGTTGAAGCGTAAATGAAATTAATTGATTTATTTTCCGAGGTTGTCCTCACAAATGGCATAACTGATGTGATGCGTGTGTTTTCATCCTCTTTATACCCAGTGTGCTCATTTAATCACCTGAATTTTGTTATGGGGTAAGGTGAATTTCTGAAGACTTTGGCTTTTAAGTAAAGAGCAAGGTAAACTGAGCTCTTCTGCCAAGTCTCCGATGATACCAACAACTATACATGGCGAAGTCTTTCTTAACTCTTCAAGGCCAGGTTCATATCTTGGAACACTTGCCTGTCTCCCTTGCTCTGAAGAGGTCTGGTTTTCAACTAGTTATATACCTCGCTTAAGTTGTTTTTGACATGAGCTGAGAGAGAAGGAGAAGAGAAAATAAAAGGCCTTTGCTTCGGTGGTTGATAAAGACACACCTCTCCTAATTTTGGTTTGTTTCCTGTTTCCTCTGCAGTTTCGGCATTTCTTTGATTATCACTAAAGCAGAGCACACCTCCCCCCAGACCTTTTTCTCACTCCTTCAGCCACCAGAATAATTTCTGCACCATGTGGGTCTGATCATTGTCACTCCTCTATGAGGGGCGTTCCCGCATCCAGACTAGAGTCTGTTTGTGACATGGTATTTTAGACCTTCCACCGTCTGACCCCAAATTGTTTCCCAGTCCTGGCGCTTATCACGTGGTACATTTCAGCTATAGGGCAGATGTCTGGTGTTGCTGGGACATGCCATATGTTTTAACGCCTCCGTGTGTTTGATTCCATTGTTTCCCTGGAAAATCCTTCTCCCTGTACCCCCTTCTCTCAAATCATGCATGCCGGGACACCTTCTCAGCCTTCACAAGAAGAATTGCTTTCTCTCTTGTCTAGATTCCTAGAACTTTCTCCCAAACTGGCTTGAGGGTATGTCTGGGAAGGTGATGGTCGCTGTTATCAGGGGAAGGTAATTTATAAGCCTGAAGGTCAGGTTACCTGAGAGCCGCTCCTGGATTCAGCACTGCCAGTCAGCCGTGTAATTGTACAGGTAGGAGAGGAGGGACAGAAGACAAAATATAGCAGGGCATTTGGGAAAATGGTCTAGGCTTTTACCATTGAGAAGCTGGGAGCAAAAGAATGGCCAAGTGTTCTCTGTCCATCTCCTATTTCTGGCTTCACTTCCTGTTGCCCGGAGCAACAGAGAAAGGACAACAGTTACGTAAAATGTGGAGAGCTTTTCACAAAGAGTATGAATAAAAGGAATCTTGGATTTTTGACATTTTCACCTTGCATTTATTAAGGTTTCCAGATTTCACAAAGGTATGAACAAGAAAATAGTCATAAGATTTTGTATAACTCTTCTCATCATGTTCTATTTCATCCTGGTGATGTTAGCCATATTATTTTAAACAGTGAAATAAATAAAAAATATCTTTAACCAATTCTGAGCACCTCCTGAGTGCCAAGCACTGTTCTTGGGCCTTTGGGATGCTCTGATGAATAGAGCCCAGTCCCCCCTACCTCCTTCAAGGGTCTCAGCTGTTTTCACAGTGTGGTCCCCAGACCGGCGGCATCAGCATCATCAGCATCATCTGGGAACTTGTTAGAAATGCTCATTCTTGGGCCCCACCCCAGACCTACTGAATCAGACACTCTAGGGGTGGGGCCTAGCACTGTGAATTTTAACAAGCCCTCCAGCTGGAGAGATGGACTCATTCAATACCGTCTGGCCAGGGAGGCTGAATGCAAGTCGAGTCTGCTGGGGGGTACCTGGGAAGATGAAGTTGATGCCACTGGAGAGTCAGGTGGGTCTTCGGATGAAGGAAGTTCAAGTGAAGCCTTCATTGGTGAGTGGTTCTTCTTCAGATGAAAAATGGTGAGAAGAAGAGCGTTTTTAGGCCAAGAGAACCACATGCAAGAGTGTAGAGCTGTCAAAGGGATCATGATGATTATTGTCATTATGTCATTATTACTGTTATTCTTATGTCAGGATCATAAGATGAGGTCAGCTGGCAGGATCAGTGGCCAGGTCAGGCCAAGAAGTTTGACTTTTCTCTTGGAATATAGCTGGATAGTTGTTTTTAGCAGTGAAATGGAGTAATACCAGATACGCAATTCTGTTGGATATACACAAAAGACAAGGCCTTCTTTAAATGAGAAAAAAGTTCTAACGATATATTCAAAACCTAACTGAAGGAGGGAAAAAAATCAAGAATTTAGAGTTTAATTCTTACTATTTATAATAATTCTTAAAGAATTAATTTTTTTCATAGATTCTTCTTTCTTTCTTGTTTTTTTTTTTTTTAAGATTTTTATTTATTTATTTGACAGAGAGAGAGAGCACAAGTAGGCAGAGTGCTGGACAGAGGGAGAGGGAGAAGCAGGCTCCCCACCGAGCAGAGAGCCCGACTCAGGGCTCAATCCCAGGGCCCTGGGATCATGATTTGAGCTGAAGGCCGATGCTCAACCATCTGAGCCACCCAGGCGCCCCAGTTTTTCATGGATTATTTTCTACAGCAGTTGTGGGTTCACAGCAATATTGAGCAGAGGGTACAAGTTCCCCATTTACCACTTGTCATCCCCGCCTTACATTGCCTCTTTATCAACACTTGATCAACACTCACAACCAGAGTGGTACCTTGGTTACAACTGAGGAACCTACATTAACACTTAATCATCCGAAGTCTGTAATTTACGTAGGGTTCACTCTTGGTCTTGTCTATTGTATGGGTTTGGACAATTTATAAAGATATGTATTTACTGTTCTAATTATCATACAGAATAGTGTCACTGCCCTAAAAATCCCCTCTTCCACCTGTTTGTCATTGCCTCCCCCAAGCTCCTGGCAGCACTGATTTTTACCATTTCCATAGTTTGCCTCCGGTATATCATATAGTTGGACTCATAGAGTCAGTAGCCTTTTCAGATTGGCCTCTTCCACTTAGTAATATATGTACTTACGTTTCCCTCGTGTCGTTTTGTGGCTTGATAGCTCGTATCTTTCTAGCCCTAAATAGTATTGCATCGTTTGGATGTATTACAGTGTATCTATCAGTTCACCTACTGAAGGATATCTCAGTTACTTCTAAGTTTTGGGAGTTATGAATAAAGCTGCTGTAAACAGCTGTGTGCAGATTTTTGTGTAGACATAAGTTTTCAACTCCTTCAGGTAAGTACCTAGGCATGTGATTGCTAGATTGTGTATAGTAAGAATGCTTTTTTTTTTTTTTAAATATTTTATTTATTTATTTGAGAGAGAGAGAGACAGAGAATGAGCAGGGGGGAGGAACAGAGGGAGAAGGAGAAGCAGGCTCCATGCAGAGCAGGACCCTGGGATCATGAACTGAGCCGAAGGCAGATGCTTAACCGACTGAGCCACCCAGGTGCTCTGGAATGTGTTTTGTTTTATAAGAAACTGACAAACTGTCTTCCAAAGTGGTGGAACCGTTTTGCATTCCCTCTATAATGACTGAGAGTTCCTGTTGCTCCACATCCTTGTCAACATTTGGTGTTGTCAGTGTTCTGGATTTTGGCCGTTCAAATAGGAGTGAGTGGTATATCTCATTGTTATTTTAACTAGCATTTCCCTGGTGACATATGACGTGTAACCTCTCTTCATTTGTTTATTTCCCATCTCATGAGGTGTCTAGTAAGGTCTTTGGCCCCCTTTTTAAATTGAGTTGTTTTCTGATTGTTGAGTTTCAGGAGTTCTTTGCATATTTTGGATAACAGTCCTTTACCAGATGTGTCTTTTGCAAATATTTTCTCCCAGTTTGTGACTTGTCTTCTTGTGCTCTTGAGATTGTTTTTCACAGAAGTTTTTCATTTTAACAAAGTCCAGCTTATCAATTATTTCCTTCACGGATTGTGCTTCTTGTGTATCTGAAAAGTCATCGCTGTACCCAAGGTCATTGAAATATTCTATGTGATCTTTTATAGTGTTTTTTTTTTGTTTTGTTTTGTTTTTAGTTTTCATTGTAGTTTTGCATTGTACATTTAGGTCTGTGATCCATTTTCAGTTAATTTTTTGGGCAAGGTCTGTGTCTAGATTCTTCTTGTTGTGTGTGGATGTCTAGTTGTTCCCAGCACCATTTGTCAAAAAGACCAGATTTTCTCCACTGCATTTTCTTTGCTCCTTTGTCAGAGATCAGTTCACTCTATTTATGCAGATCTGTTTCTGGGCCCTCTATTCTGTTCCTTTGATCTGTTTATTTATTTTTTGCCAATTTGTTCTTTTGCCACACTGTCATGATTACTGTCGTCTTATAGAAAGTCTTCAAGTTGGGTGGTGTCGATTCCCTACTTTTTTCTTTTCCATCAGTATTATTTTGTTTTTTGGGGGGGATCTTTTGTTTCTCTGCATAATCCTAAAGAATTTTATTTATTTTTTTAAAAGGTTTTACTTATTTGAGAGAGAGAGACAGAGATCGTGAGAGAGAGCAGGAGCGGAGAGGATAAGTGGGGAGAAAAGGGAGAAGCAGATTCCCCGCTGAGCAGAGAGCCTGCTCTGGGACTCAATCCCAGGACCCTGGGATCATGACCTGAGCTGAAGGCACATGCTTCACTGAGCCACCCAGGTGCCCCTAAATTCAAATTTTAGCTTGATATTCTCCCCCATTTAATGGGAAAAGTGTCCTTAAATACTTTGTAAGCATCTGTTGTGACAAGCGTTTAACATTCCACGGAGGGCTGTCCTGGGGTTTACTGAATGCTCATTTGCATGCATTCTGTGCCTCACATAAGGTTTGGTGAGCGTGTTAGTCAGGGTTCTTCAGAGAGACAGAGCCAACAGGATGTATTATATATCCATAATCATGCAATTATGGAAGCCAGGACGTCCCTTTATCTGCCTGCCATCCGCAAGCTGGAGAATCAGGATAGCCAGTGGTATCATTTAGTCTGAGTCCAAAGGCCTGAGAACCAGGGGCGCCTGTGTCTGAGGGCAGGCGGTGGGTGTCCCCAGCTCGAACAGAGACTTTGCCCTTCCTCCACCTCTTTGTTCTATTCAAGCCATCAGTGGATTGGATGATGCCCATGTGTATTAATGAGGGCAGTCTTCTTAACTCAGTCTACTGACTCAAACGCTAATCTTCCCAGGAGTACCCCCATAGACGCACCCAGAAATGATGTCTTACCAACTGTCTAGGCATCCTGTGGTCTAGTCATGTTGACATGGAAGATTCACCGTCACAGTGAGGCATGTGGAAGAGGGATTTACCAGGAGAATCTGACCCTGTGCACTTGTGGGGGTTAGAAGTCTGTGGAAGGCTATTGTCTCTGCCCCTGGCTGGGCATGTCGTTAGGAGGAAAATGCAGTTGGAGCCTAAAGAGCCCTGTGGCGCTGAAGCTCAGTCTGTCTCTCACCACCCTCCACCTTGATGACCCGGGATGGCGTGCAGAAGACCCCACGCCCTTGCCCTTGGAGCTCCTCATGCACCTACCCCAGGAGCTGGAACCGCCCTGACCCTATCTGCTTCTCCACTGTACTCTCTGATCCCGGCATACTCCCCTCATGGCTGGCTCTAACCTGGGATCCTCCAAGAGAGGGATTCTGGAAAAGGCAGCTCCCATTTAGCTACAGCGACACAGGACAGACCCCTCGGTGCCTCTCTGTAATTCTTACTGTATTTTTCCAAGATGCCTCTGTGGCTGTTGCTCTTCCAGATGGCACTTTTTCTAAATTTTAGATCATTTCCGTCAGATCTGCAGAAGAGGAATTACTGGATCAAAGAGTCTAAATATTTTCTTTCTTTCTTTCTTTTTTAAGATTTTATTTATTTATTTGAGAGAGAGAAAAAGCACGAGAAGGGAAGGGTCAAAGGGAGAAGCAGATTCCCTGCTGAGCATGGATCCTGATGCGGGACTTGATCCTGGGACTCCAGGATCATAACCTGAGCCAAAGGCAGTCGCTTAACCAACTGAGCCACCCAGGTGCCTGAAGAGTCAAATATTTTTAAGAGTCTTTATGTGTTACCAGTTGACTCAGAGAAGGTCGTATCAGTCATGCCAGGCCGAGTGTGAGAAGTCTCATCTTACCGCAGAGCGGCTGGTCCTGAGCACTGCGTTCTCTCTCCTTTAATAGCTTGAGGTTTCCATTTGAATTGTTTATTCCTATCCATTAAAGTAAAGCCCCCCCCCCTTTTAAAATTAAATTGACATTGCAACAAGGAAAGACTGGTGGAAGGTGTGTGCTTTGAACCTTGAGAGACTCACTGAATAGATACTGTGAGTAATAGGGAAACCACCCTGTCCTATTTTGGGGACTTGCTAATCATCATGGCAATAAAATGAAAGAGCTAGTTGACACGGAGGAAGGGGGATTAGCAACTTTGCAGTGAACGTTAGGAGCTCATTTGGTGCAAAGTTGCAAAGTAGCCACACTTAGTTTCTACAGAGTATTTTGGGATGGTTTTTGATGGCAAGCAGCCGATTCTTTGCTTTCTCTTTTTAAAAAGTTTTTGTTTTCTCTGTACAAGAATAGTTTTATTTTTTGTCTGTGATCTCTAACCCTAAAAACATAGTCTGTCATTTTCATTTCTCATTGTTTGTCTTTTCCTCTGTATCTTCTGTCCTATTAATTACAAGCTCTGGCCCTTAGAAACCTCTTGTCATTACTGTTCGGATGACTTTTCTTCCTCGTTAATTTTCACTAGGAACTGGCATGCAACCAAACCTTCATGGAAACCATTGTTGTCTACGGTTCCGTGTCAAGCAGAATGTTTAGGCTCTGTCTGTGTTGTGGCTCTCGGCTCACCGACAATAGAGTTTGTGAAGCAAATGTTAGACCACATTCCACCAACTTCTGAGTTTTAAGTCTGATTTAATATTCCCTTTAAAGAATGGACCGCAGTTGGTGTCTTCCCCAGCTGCCCACAGTCAAGCAGGCAACCTACTGACCCAGTTTTAACATAAATCAAACGTAACATTTTCATAAATCATAAAATTAGAATGTGTATGTTTTCTAACTTGCACAATGAGCTGAGATTTATTGGCTTATGGCTGTGTGCTTTGTTGTCCTGAAAATAGAATGTTTCCATGGAGCCCCAAGGCCATGAGAGCTGGTCCCCTTCTCGTGTGGGGACAGGAGGGTGGGGTGGCCTTTCCCCTCCACACGGGCCACCTGCATGGTCAAAGAGGAGTCCCTGGGACCAGCATGACACCTGCACCATCTGGGCACTTGTTAGAAAAGCAGACTCTCAGGCCTCACCCAGGTGAACCGAGATCTGCATTTTCCCAAGACATTGATCCCAAGGTTGATTCCTGTGCTTGGTCCAGGGTGGGGAGCTCTGTCCTGGCGAAGGCTCCCTGACCTGCTCTGCACCCTTCGCCAGCTACCTTTTGCAGCCACCCAGTTAACCTCCTGGCCAGGCTTTGCTCTGGGAAGACCCAAACCTCTGGAGTGGCCTCCATTTTATTGATCTGCTCACCGAGATTTGTTAAAATTCTTGGAATGCCTTGGAAACAGTGGCTTCAATCCCTCTGACTTCTCCATTAGTGACATCAGACGGAGCAGAGCCTTCTGTCCTCACCGGGCTGTCTTGCTGGGTGTGGGGACGTCCTGCTGGAGAGTGTGGCCAGGGCAGGAGTTTTTGGTGGGGGCGGTGGGGGGGCTTGAGGTTGGAGCTCCTATTTTTAAATTAGAAAATACAGAAAACATAACATTCATCATCTCAACTTTTTCTAAGTGTACAGTATAGGAGAAACAGTTTACCTAGGGGTGCAACCAACCTGCAGAGTTTCATCTTGCAAAACCGAAACTCCCAACACATAAGACCGCAATGCCCGCTTTCCCCTCCCCCAACCCCTGGCCACCACCTTCTACTTTCTGTCTCTATGAACCTGACTACTCTGTATCCCTCACGTAAGTGGAATCATATAGCACTCGTCCTTTTGTGTCTGGCTTATTTCCCTTAGCGTCATGTCCTCAGCATTCATACACGTGATAGCACGTGTCAGACTTTCCTTCCTTTTTAAGGCTGAATAATATTCCGTTGTATGTACGAACCCCATTCTGTTTACCCAGTCATCCATCTGTGGACACGAGGGCTGCCTCCACCTTCTGGCTGTTGTGAGTCATGCTGCTGTGACGGAGTGTGGCTGTTATGCTGCCACAAACTAGACGGGAGATCTCCGACAAATCCCCGAACTTAGGCACCTGAGTTTCTAGTACATTAAAAATAAGAAACGCAGACCCGATGCTTTCAAGCATTTTTTTTAAAAAAAGATTTGTTTATTTATTTTAGAGAGAGTGAGAAAAAGAGAGAGAGAAGAAGGGCAAATGGAGAGGGAGAGAGAATCCAGCAGACTCTGTGCTGAGCACGGAGCCCGATGAGGGGCTCGATCTCATGACCCTGAGATCATGACCTGAGCTGAAACCATGAGTTGGATGCTTAACCGGCTGAGCCACCCAGGCACCTCTCAAGCATTCTTTTAAACTCTAGTTACTGGATACTAAATAAAATAAAATCTGCATCTGTTCGTAAAAAAGAAAGTTATATGTCTTCTAAAGATTTTCATGGTTTTTCCTAATGATATCACTCACTGTTCTTGAGCAGACTTCATTTTTTTTTAAAGCGATCTCTTCACCCAACGTGGGGCTCGGACTCAGGACCCCAAGATCAAGAGTTGCGTGCCCCACTGACTGAGCCAGTGAGGCGCCCCCAAGCAGACTTCGTTTTCAAATATCAGTAACGGCAGACCTTCTCAAACTGTTTTGAACAGCTTTATTGAGGTATCATTCCCTTACTGTGCAATTCACCACTTCAAGCGTATGATCCGAGGATTTTTAGTATATTTTCAGGGCTGTGGCATTATTACCACAGTCAATTTCAAAACACTTCTGTCACCCCCCCAAAACCTGTACCATCAGCATTCACCCCCCATTTCCCTCCAGACACCCCCCCCCCCCTGGTCTCTTTTCTTTCTGGACTTGCCTGTTCTGGACATTTCATATTAATATGATGATATAAGGCTGGTCTCCCTGAAGCATTCAAGGGGATCTTTAGGGAGTGGTGGTGATGATGTTTGATTAAGGTTTTGGAAAATGAGTAGAATTTCTTTTGGAAGCCAACATGTGCACGGAGGGGTGGGAAGCAACGTCTAGGTAGAGGTCTGGAGCACAAGGGTGAAGATACTCAGTGGGTTCATGGGGGAGGAGCGTCGAGGAGCATCTTGTGGCCACCTCAGTGTGAATGGGCACGGAAGGGCTGGAAGGGCAGGCTGCTTCCGGTTTGTGAACTATCTTAAAGCAAACGTTCGAAGCTTTATCCTGTACCCTCAGGATTTCAGCCTTTAATTCCGAGTACCCTTGCTCCTATTTGAGTCCGTCAGTGCACTCCCCTCCTAACCCTGACTCACCGTGAGTGGGAGTGGAGGTGGCAGATCCTGTAGAGTCCCTTCTAGAAGGTCCCAGGCTCTTCTGGTGGGAGACTTGGAAGTGTCAACGTTGAGGGCTTCAGAGATTTTCTAAGCAGTAAATGATCAGGCAGGTCCTACAGGTTCACGGGGACATAGAAACAGGACGTTCGGAGACAGGCAGAAGGGAGTTGAACAGTGCCAGCCCCTCCAGGGTATAAAGTGTTCCCGGGCCCAGATTTCTGGGTGGAGAGGGCTGCCGTGAGCTGCCCTCTGCAGACAGGCACTGTCATGCCTTATTGCCTGGTAAGTAGGAGGGAGACTATGGACAAGACCGTCATGGCTCTAGGGCCCATTTCAACACACAACGTGAGATCTAGGATTCAATGGGATGATCAAGAATGGTCAAGAATGTCGTGCATGCAAGGTCCAGCCGCTCCTCTCTCAAGGCAGTCTGACCCTTGTGCTGTGTTTTGATGCATCACTGCCCAGGGCCATTTGCAGATTCATACCTTTATTCGTCCAACGTGACATTTGTTGCCTGCCCCTGGCCCGAGTCGGTGTGCATTCAGAGTCGGATGCATTCCCGCCCTCAGGTAGCTCCGTGTGTAATCAGAGAGCTAGCAGGGGTTTGCAGGCTTAGAATCTGAATGTCGGCAGACCTCACTGGCATGTGGAATCCGCGAAGTCACGTTGGTGTTGATAATTACAGCTCCCGTCCTTATTCCTCTGTGGGCCGGCGGTACTTGTGTTCGCCTGCAGTGTTTCCCTCAGAATTTCTGCACATTCTCCAAGAATGGGGTCAAGTGTCACCGAGGCTGGTTGCGGTTGGTCACAGCCAAGCCACCAGGAACTTGTCCTTCCTTTCTTGGCATCCCTCCATCTGTCAGCCCCATGCTGTACGAGCTGTTCGAAGGACTGTCTTGCTCAAATCTTTATGATGAGAACATCCAAGTCTGTGCCAAGAGGCAAGTTGCACGCGGAAGTGCTGGAGAACGGCTGTCTGCCCCCCTGAGATGTTGTCATCTGGGAACCGAAGTGACAGTGTTGGGACTGGCCATGCCTCATGACACAGCTCCTTTAAGGGCTAGTCTAAGTAACATTCCCTATCCTATGATACCCATGCCATGAGAGAGCACCATGTACTCTGTGTTGGTACCCTATCAGTTTTCCTCATAGTACGTGTTAGCATCTGAAATGATCTTGTTTCTTTCGTAGTGGTGACCTTTTAATTGCACTCTTATGTGTGTTGACTTACTGACTCAGCAGCTTGTCCCGGGTTTTGAGGCTGGGCGGTCAGGCCCCAGAGGCCAGCTCCCAGCCACCATGTGTATGTTTATTTTGTCTCTGTCAACAAGAATTTCAACTCTGTGCAACTTGTCTGACAGTACCAACAACCTTCGCTTTTAGTGGGCTCGCAAAGGATGGTGACCACATGAGCAAGAGATCAGTGAGTGGTCAGGGAGAGCTCCTTGAGGCAGGGAGGCATGGGCTAATGAGTGCAGGGGGCGGGGGTTGCAGTGGAGGTGTGGGACATTTCTGGAACATTCGTGGATGGTGTGAACTCAAGCACAAAGGGATCACGTGCTTTGGGGTTGCCGGAGAGGGAAGTGAGAGAGACCAGCCTAGAGAGGTAGATAGATGGGCTTCTCCAAAAAAGATGTTCCTGTTATGTGGAGAACTTCCAGCAGAGTCCTCTAAGTGTGATCGGGAAGCCAGCTTTGTCAGAATGTGGGGGTACTTGTTAAAAATACACCATTTATCGCATCAGCGTCTGGGGCCGGGGGCCTGGCGATCTGCATTCTAATGCCCTTGCCAGGAGAGTCTTCCGCACAACAATGCTGGGGAACCACTCCTCTGAGAAACAAGGAAACTGCTAGTAAGATCTTAAAATTAATTTTGTCTTTCAGTTTTTCTTCATAATCCCCTAGCCCTCACCCCAGCACCAAGTCCGAAATGGAGTTGTAAAGTAGCATAGACCCTTTCACACTCTTCCTGTGTTAGCTTGGGCTGCCGTAACGGAGATACCACAGGCAGGTGGTGGAAACAGTAGGCATTTATGCCTCACGTTTCTGGAAGCTCAAGGAGGAAGCCGAAGGTACAGCTGATTTAGTTCCCGGTGAGAGCCTCTTTCCCAGTTCACAGAGGGACATCTTCTGGTGTATGTGCATACGGCAGAGAGAGAGAGAGAGAGAGGTCATCTCTTTCTTGTCTTGTCTCATAAGAGCACTGGTCCGATTCCTGAGGGCTCCACCCTCACGACCTGATCACCTTCCTAAAGCCCCGTCTCCAAATGCTGTCATATTGGGTGTAAGGGCTTTCAACATAGGCGTTTTAGGCGAGGGCACATTCAGTCTGTGGCAATCCTTTGTGTGTTTATCTTCGTGTGTCTTGACTTTGGGACTTTTGCTTGTAGGTTACAGTTGTTTTCTAGGGCTCCTGTAACAAATCGCCATCAACTTGGTTTAAAGCAACCGAAGTTTATTCTCTCTCATTTCTGGAGGTCCGAAGTCCAAAATCAAGGTGTTGGCAGGTTCATACTCCTTCTGAAGGCTCTAGGGAAGATTTTAGCTGCTAGTGGCTCCTGGTAATTTCTGGCATTCTTTGTCTTGTGGATGCAACACCCAGTTTGTGCCTGTGTCTTCACATGACGACCTTCTCTGTGTGTCCTCTCTTCTTCTTCTAATGCACCAGCCATTGGATTCAGGGCTTGTCCTAATCCATTGTGAACTCCTCTTAATTATAGCTGCAAAGACCCTATTTCCAAGTAGGGTCCCTTCTGAAGTTACATGGGTACAACTGGGTAGACATGAATTTTAGGGGGACAGTATTTGACCCACTACCTGTAAGGTTTGGTTCTGAAGACAGTTCTACTTTGTTGAATAAAGATTTAAGAAGTACATACTTGCTCAAAGGGACCTCCACCAATAACACTAACAACAACAAAGCAGCAAGTCAGGTGGCCATTTCAATTCCAAATCTCAATTCCAAATTCGTGAATTGTTTTGGACAATCTTGCATGCTTTCCTGAGAACCTATAATGAATTCATTCATCTTCAGAGTCTTCAGGGAGACTAGTTGATTGCCTACGAATTGCTGGAAAATTCTTTCATGGATATCCCTTAAGTCAGCTTCCCTGAAATAGTCAGCTGATTCTTTATGCTCAATTTCTGGAGATTTTTTTGGAGCCCATATTCACTGGCATCCAGAAGGGGTGTCAAGAAGGTGGGAGGCTCTGGCCATTGGTCCCTTCCACAGGCCGAGTGGCTGATACGACCATCCTGGACTGTGCATGTTGGCTCTGAGGAGTTTTCTTGCTTTCCAATCCTGTTTTCTGTACCGTGACATTTTCTTACGTGACAGAATCCGGAGTGTGCTTCTAATCCAGTTGCTAATGCAGTTCTAATCCATTTGCCAGGTTCTCAGGGAGCTGAGGCTCTCCTGAAGATACTTTTCCTGAAGTTACCCTCTCTTAAATTGCATAGTAGTTTCTTAGAAGGATGTAATGTGGTTAATATAGCTGAATCTTCTGGCTCGGCATTCAGTTTTCCAGTTTTTGTTTTACTAGTTGTGGGGCTTTATGAACTCATTACATATAAGTCTTCGCATCTTTTATTATATCTTTAGGTATAAACCTTTGTATCTTTTATTTTGTCTTTAGCTCTATCCATGAAGGGTCAAGATCTTGGGGAGGGTGACATTTAGCTCAAGGTGGGTTTTCTGTTTGAATACATGTTTCAGATGGTACGTCAATATGCAAGATGTGGGGCGTCTGGGGGGCTCAGTCAGTTAAGCATCTGACTCTTGATTTTGGCTCAGGCCATGATCTCAGGGTCGTGAGATTGAGAGCTGGGTGTGGAGACTGCTTGAGATTCTCTCTCTCCTTCTCCCTCTGTCCCTCCCCAACCCTGCACGCTCTCACACTGTCTCTGTCTCTAAAATACATATATGCAAGATGTGTCACCATCCTGCTTCTAATCACGACTGTTTAATGATAACACATCTTTTGCTTATTGGTACCAGTGAATGTTTCAATGATTTTACTTTGCTTTAAGTAAAATTTCTCATGCATTCACGGACAGGTTAAGAGAATTAACAGTAATAACCCCAAGAAAAACGCCCGACTGTTGAGTGGCATCCTTGTATTGCGAGTTTTCTTGCATGGTCTAATTTCATTGCCACTGTATAGAAGAGGAGGGAGGTGGCTAGAGGTGTTCCGTGACATGGCCAAGGTCTCACATGCGGTGGGGCTGAGCTCTTTCCAGAACGGAAAGCTGTTGCCCAGGACGCTGTGGGGACTGGCCAGTGCGGCCGTGCCTGGCCCTATGTGGGGAAGGAGGAGCGCCGAGAGTGGTTTGCTCGAACCTTCAGCCTGTGATTACCAAGATAGAATGCTCCGTGGGCAGCTGGGGGGCCTGGGACAGAGCTAGGCTTCAAAGCCACCTGAGTGTGTAACTTTCACCCTCCTCCCTTCCCATCAGATGCAGTTAGAGAAAGGACAGTTCCATGAGGCCTCGCCACCCAGCTGGCTCTGAAGGGCCGTCTTTGAGGCCGAGTTCTGTGCAAAGGCCTGAGCCGTGGGTGTCAGCGGGCCGCCTTTCTTCTCTGGAGGTGTGTTTTCCTCTGCATTTCCAGCAGGGCTCCCAGGAGAAGGTGGTTTCTCAGTTTCCTTTTCATTTGGGGTGACCCCTCTGACTTGTTTAAAGCTGGGCTAAGCTTGCTGCTCAGTGTTCTGATCATAGCTTCTGTGCGGTGGTTCTGAAAGCTGCAGAGGCCTCGCCTTTCATCTGGAGTCTGCTGCTCTCCCTCACTGGGCCCTGTGGCCTTGCTTTTGTCCGGAGCTGCTGGAGTGAGAGAGGGGGACACCCAGGGGTGCCCTCACATCCATTTTGGTGGCTGGTGTATGCACCTGACTCAATATGGCAGCTGTTTGGTGTGTGTTCGGAAGCTGCAGAGCCTTCTCCTCTGGACTACTGCCCCGGCCCCTGCATCAGTCCTTTTGCTTCATTCATTCATTCATTCATTCATTCATTATTTTGTGAGAAAGAGAGAGAGAGCGCATAACAAGGGGGAGGGGCAGAGATACAAGGAGAAGCAGACTCCCTGCTGAGCAGGGAGCCAATTCGGGTCTCGATCCCAGGACCCCAAGATCATGACCTGAGCTGAAGGCAGATGCTTCACCGACTGAGCCACCCAGGTGCCCCATCGGTCCTTCTGCATTTGTCTTGCCCTCTTACCATCTGTCTTAAGCTGGTAGCCAGAGGGCACCTTTTAGGTCAGTGTCACTCTGTGCAGAACCTTCCTTTGCTTTTCAGCCGCCCTCCATAAAGACCAAGGTACTCACGGTGGTTTCCAGGCGGACAGGCACGGCCCTTCTGCTCTGCCCCTCTCCCCCTTGCTCACTGTGCTCCGCCTGTCGCTCAGACACATGGGGCAAACGCCCGCTCCACAGCCTTCATGATGGCTGTCCTCCACCTGGAGCAGTCTTTTCTGGGGAGCCCCGTGGTGGGCCCCTCCACTCCTCCGGGTGTGGACTCTATCGTGTCTCTGTTTCAGTGAGACTGTCCCCAGTCATCCTGTTGAAAATCACCCTGAATACGTCCCCCACGTCCCTGACTCTGTAGAGAAAATGTGGCCTTGAGTGGTGGCCACGTCCCCAGCGACTGTACGTGTGAACGGACCTGCGGGTGTCTGGAACGCATGCATCTGCTCTCTGCTTGATGGCGGGAGCCTTCTTCTTGCAGAATCTCTAGTAGCACCATGTGTTTCATTCCTGTGACTTGTGGGATCCTGCTTGGCTCGTATGGAAAATAAATTTGATTCATCTGAGAGGCCACTACAAGGTGCCCTCCAATAGTCCCCCAGACGGCAATAGTGTCGGCAGATCTCTGCATCTCCAGCTGTGAGGCTGTCTGGCTGTTAAGTCTGTTGGTGGAATTTGACTCTCTAATTCGTAATGCGTTGTGAGACGTTTGTGCGAAGTAAATCCCCAGGTGTATCTTGGCTTGATGGGAAGTATTAGGTCTTGCAAACCGACAGGTTAGTACTCCTCGGTTCAGAGGCCTAGATTTCAGACAGAATGAGAACAGCTCTGTTGTATTTCAGGGCCAGGTTGACTGTTAGGGAAGTCCTTACTGTGCTCCGGGCAGCTCTTTTCAGTTGGGTCTGATCCGCTTCCAAGGTGAAGAGGAGGGTCAGCTTGGACTCCCCACTCTTTCCCAGCATTTTAATTGAAAGTCCTCATTTCCCATTTCAGTATGTATCTGCTTATTGTTTACTGTGTTGGGTACTGGGGCTCTTGGGGATGATTCCTGCCTTCAGGGAGCTTATAATTGGCTGGAGTAGGTAGACACAGTCATCAATACTTAGATGATACAAAACTTGAATGTGCGTCAAAGTATAAGCAGAGCGGGGTGAAAGCCCTGAGCAGGGAGATCACTTTTGTCCAGACATGAAAGATCACTTGGCAGGATTCATAGCACTCGAGGCGCATCCTGCTGCATAAGCGGACTTTTAGCCAGAATTGGGCAGGGGCAGGACTCCATGGGGGTGGGGAGGGCGTGCAGGGATGGGTGAGCTAAATACGGGAGATGGCGGAGTATGAAAACGCAGGGCTCCATGGCAGAGGAGGAGGGGTCCCCTGGGGCCGGCGTGTAGAGTTTGGGAGGGGCCGTGTGGGAAGGAAAAGGGAAAGTGCAGTCGGGGTCATGTTGCAGAGACCTTTTTAAAGGAAGCACCAAAGAGCTTGAATTTCACTGGCAGAAGGTACATAACCACCGGAAGTCTGCCAGGAGGGGAGAACGAGATCCATGATGCGTCTGTCAGAGAAACCGTAGGGTAGCATCGGGAAGGCTGGTTGGTTGGTGGCCGTCTGGGTGACAGGGAGGCTTGTTAGGAGCTGGCTTCCATGACCGGGTTAGAGAGGCGCTTGAGCTGGGCGGTGGCCGAGAATCAGTCATGGCGGAGAAGGGTGGAAGAGGCTGTGTGAAGAAGGCGTTCGTCTGGCTTCTCGCCCCAAACAGAAAGGCCAGTTTTCTCCCAAACCACTCAGGAGCTCCGAAGACCAAAATCTCAGGGCATCCGGCTAGCTCAGTTGGTGGGGTGTACAACTCTTGATCTTGGGGTTGTGAGTTCAAGCCCCACTTTGGATGCAGAGATTACTTAAAAAAAAAAAATCTAAAAAAAAAAAGACCAAATTCTCTTCCCCAGCCAATGGAGTGGAGTTAAAACCAGAGGAGGCTATAGTAAGCCTGTCTTCACACCGTGTGGAGGGAGGAGAGGACAATCTTGGTGCCTGAGAAAAGCAGTGTGTTGATGTTAGTTGCACTGGGGACGTTGGCTGCCAGCATCACTAAGTGATCACCCACCTCCCTGACCCTGGATTGGAAATGGGAGGGAGAGGAGGGGCACCTGCTTCAAGTTTTTCCATGTGGGTGTACTGACTTGGAGAGAATATTCTGGATAGCTGTGGTTTCTAGAAAGTGACCTGTTAACTAACTCAGTAGATGTGCTTAGATTAGAACTTAGTTTTCATCTTCTGGAAGGAACACAAGCTTCAGTGACAGTCATGGATATTATTATTGGCGTTGTTAATAAGATAATATTATCGTAAGTTTGACCTCACTTTACTACACATTCCCAGTCTTGTGTTAAACATTTTATAAGTGTGTCTTATATAGAATTCTGTAAGGATTCTCTCTTTTTTGGGAGCCTGCAGGGTAAGAAGACCCTCTAAAATTCTTCCCCCCATTTATTTTATACAGGGTGCTTTTTTGGGCTTTCGTTTCAGTTTTACAGGTGGAAGGAGACACTCATTTTTGGAAGGATCACAGAGAACATTCCCCATCTCTCAGGGGTGCATCTTTTCTAGTGGCTTCCAGACCACCTGACCACAGAGGGCTGTCTCGGGGGCCATTGGCAGCAAGGCTCCTCAGCGTAATTGGCTGTTTCAAACCGGTGATTGCTTTCCCCTCCTCTTGTGGGCGGTGCGTGTCTGCCTGCACATTCGGGGACTCTCTTAGTTTGGTTGATAGATTTGTTTGGACATGACCTTTCTCAGTTCCTCTNTCCCTGGGTTTTTGCCTGCTGAGGAAATGATCTCCGGATCCCATCCATCTGCGCTGGTGGCAACAGAAGAGAGAATTTCTCTTTCCTGTGGTCCAGGTCCAGCCGCGCGGACACCTGTCCTTCAGTGGCTCATGTTGTTCGGGTTGGTATCCCTTCCCGACGCAGAGACTTTCTTACTTCCTGGTTCTGGAAGTCATCAAGTTGGACGTGGGACAAGGAGGAGGCGCTGGAGGGTCCTCGGCTGACCTGGGATGCTTTCATGGATTGCACCCTAGACACGGAGGAAGAGCCGGTCTCCCCCACCTCCATCCGCAACCCGGCCCTGTGAGGACGCGTTTCCCGTTTGTGGTTGATTCATTCTGAGAGCTTTTCATGTCCTTTGGGATTGTTCACTGTTAGATTTGAGAAGAAAAAGGACAGTTTCTCTTTTAAGTCTGATGAAAACCATGTGAGCGGGACATGTGTCCATATGCTGTAGACTAATGCTTTTCTTATGGGCACTGAATGACTCCCCTGGCTATTGAGGAAATCCGTAGGAGGAAGGGAACCTTGGCTTTGGGACTCTCAGATCGTGTGTCCTCATGTTACAAAGAAAATGAATTCTGGCCATTTTTGAGGCTTGTCAGAGTTCTTTCTCTGCGGCTCTGGAATTTTCTCTCTGGTGCTTTCAGAGTGGCCAAATCCATGGGCTCCCGGGACTCTTGCTCCGGAGAGATCCACTGATGTGGGGATGAAGTGCAGAGATGAGCCAAATCATAACTCTTGTAGGCCTTTGCCATCTGCCCAATGTCATGTGCGCAGTTCCCATGAACTTGGAAAAATGCTCCCTGAGCACTGCTCCCATCCACTGGGGTCGTTCTGTGGATTTCCAGATGTTGGACTGGCGCAGGTGACGTAACCCCAGCTGGTGTTGCAGTGGGGGCCGGCTGAGTCACGCTCATGCCTTTGAGATTGAAGCTCCATCGCAGTAAGGGGCAGGAACGCTGTAGAGGGAGATGGTGCTTGGTTTGTCTGTTTGCATGGTCTTCGCCCGGGCCTTCCCCCAAAACCGAGGTCCGGACCTGGTGTCAAGTATAAACACACGTGTTGTACTGGAGGGGATTGGCCAGCTCTGGACGGTACATTTCATTTGCTTTTTTTTTTTTTTCCTTCCAAGAAGCAGGATGATAATCCATTTTATAATATCCCTTTCTCAGGGGCACAAAGATGGGGGCTTGGTTTCGGGGGAGAATGGCATAGTCTGCGGCATGATGTGCAAGGAAGAGACAAATTAGTGTGTGAGGCGGACCTTCCCATCCAGACACAGAAGTCTCTGGGAAGGGAACGTCAGTTTATCCATCATCATCTTGTTTCTTGAAAAGAGTGGCTGCGTTGTGCTTTCTAGTGCTGCGCCGAGCACATACCTGGTAGGGGTTGGCAAACGCGGGCCGTGGGCTAACTCTGTTCTGTCACCTGTTTTTGTAAATAAAGTTTTATTGGAAGATGGCCAGGCCCGTTCCTTCATCCTACTGCTTTCACACTTCAAATGGCAGAGTGGATGGAATGAATGAGTGCCAGGGCTTGAAATCTTTCCTCCCTGGCTTCTTACCGAAAGGTTGCCAACCTTTGCCATTTATCCAAACAGTAAAATCTTGGACATCCATCCCCTTTATTTAAAATCTCTAGTTTTTCATCTTTGCTGCTTTACACCCAACCCATAGCTTCCCCCTTGTTCCTCTCCTCTTCGCACGTGGGTTAAGAGTTGCATTTTTGGCGGGGTGCTGTTTCCCTCCTGGAGTTGTGGGGGGCGGTTTATGGTCAGGAGCCACTGTCTGTATTGAGAGGTTCCAGGTGTCCCCCAGACTGCAGGACAGCCTCACCCCATACGTCAGGAGCACACTCACTTTGAGCACCTCTCACCTGGTTTTTGTTTCTGTCTGTAAAGTGTTTCAGGGGATCTTTTTAATGTCTCTCCCCGTGATGAGATCGTCCTGAGTGCAGCGCTTTGCACCCCAGAGGCCTTGCACCCACATTTGTGTACCTTATTTTAGTTGCTACCGACACCGGAAACATAGGTCCTTTATGTGCCTGCCGGTAGCATGGAGAACTCACTCGAACTTCTCTGTCCATTACACACACACACACACACACACTCACACTCACTCACATACCTTCAGTGCTGCCTTCTGTCGACCGTAATGACTCTGCTTCGTCAAATCCCAGGACCAGATGCTTCTTTCGTTTCTCAGGCTGCTGGAGCAACCTGGGATCTGTTATCTCACAGGAATCACCAGCCTTTGTAAATCCTGCCTAAAAAACAGATAAATCAACGTCTCCTTCACTTCCCCCTTCACCTGGCCCTCTTTGCTTCTGGGACCAGGCTTATAGCTTTTACCCAGAGGAAGTTAGCTGGGCTTCCCCACCAAAGAGGGAGGCTCAGTGGGAGATGGCTGTCTCCTCCAGCCCAGAGACAGCAGCCAGGCCCCCTTGAGAGGTGGAGAGACGGACAGGGCTGCGATTGCGGTGCGGGAAGGAGCCGGACAGCAGTGGTCGCACGGGGAGTGGGGCTTGGGGGAGGGGCGGGGCCCGTGGGGGGGAGGGCATGAAGCCAGTGCAGAGTGACCGGGATGGTGGACCCTCCGTGCATCTAGACATGTGGGAGAGTCACTGGGACAGAGGCAGGCAGCCTGTGACAAACAGCTTGCTTTTGAGACTTCCAGAGAGACCTGAAGGAAGGAGGAAGTCAGTTTCTGCCACTTGGGGGAGAGGGGTGATGGGCATGGGTGGGGTGAGGGGCAGTGTGTTTGAGACATCCTTAGGACTACCCGCCTGGTGAAGCCCAGGGGACACGTGTGTGACACAGATGGTGGGGTTTCTGTGGCCTAGAGCTAGTGCTCACTCTTTAGCGTGCACTGGAATCACCTGGAAGAACGCCTGCCCCTAGGGCTTCTGACTCAGTAGATCTTCATTAGGGCTTGAGAATTTGCGTTTCTAACAGGTTCCCAGGGGATGCTGCTGCGGTCCTAGGAGCCACACTTGGGGAGCCGCTGGCCTCATATAAACAAGATAAATGGGCGCCTCGGTGACTTAGTGGGTTAAGCGTCTGCTTTTGGCTCAGGTCATGATCTCAGGGTCCTGAGATCGAGACCCACATTAGGCTCCCCGCTCAGAGGAGAGCCTGCTTCTCACTCCTCTTCCCATCCCCACACACTCTCTCTCTCAAATAAATAAAATCTTCAAAAAAAAAAACAAAAACAAAAAACAACAGTGAATGAGCCTGTTTGTGTCTGCAAAATGAAACTGAGCTAAGAAATGGTTATAAGATGGAATATAATGCTAATTGTGTATTAAGAAGAAGAATTTGGTCCCCATTGAGTTGATTACTGTGTCATAATTTCTAAGTTCTAGAAGGGCTTAAGCTCGTTGAGCAGAATGCTCTTGAGCAATAACATGATAGTAGAGACTTTCATTAAAATCTAATTCTTGTGCATTTGGGGAATTTATTCACTATAAACAGGAAGAGTGTTTCAAAACTGAGTTTTGGCTCTTTGTAATTTTGAATCCTTTTAGCTGACTCAGTAAAGAGAGTCCCTCATTTGAACTTTTACTTATAAAAGAAGATAATTCAAGAGCCTGAGCAGCTCCCTTCTTTTACTGTCCGGGGTTGTCCTCTCAATATCAGGATGAACAATTGATGTCAGTGGGCCTAAATTTTCAGATTTTTTCTTTTTTTATTTCTGAATGTAACAAAGATGGATATAGGATTTTGGCCACCAGTAAAAAAAAAAACAACAAAAACAAAAAAACAACTAAAATACAAACAAAAGAGTGCAAGACAGACACATTAACAGTGTATCTATATGCTTCGAAAATATCCCGAGTGCTCTGGAATGATCTGGAGTAAATGCCAGGTCTTTAAGAGAACTGATGGCTCTGACTTAAGTTAGGGTTTACTTTCTGTAAGGGGAAAGTACATCACACTGGCCAGAGCCTTTTAAAATGCAAATGTGCAAATTTCAGAAGAGCGCTTCGTTATTTCTCTGTTCACATAAGGCGGGTCAGTCATTCATGGAGTCCTTAAAAATCCTTGAAAGGATTAATTTGAGTGCAACTGACTACTTTGAAAAGGAGAGTGTCCAAAACCTTGACCTTGGAATTGGCGGCTGCTCCCAGTGGCTCGGGCCGTTTACCCTGGGTGTGCATTTGGTCCTGCTTCAGCACCAGTGGTAACAACGGGGCTTGGGGCTGAGTTACACTCTGGGTTCTTCAGAGCTACATTTATTAACAAGTTGTTGGGATTTTGGCCAAGGCTCGCTGACATCTCCACGTATCCATCCCACCATCTGTGAACCCTATTGACGGGGTATAAATTAATAAAGTGCTTTTAGGGTGCCAAGAGGAATCATAATAAATAATATTAAACAACTCCAGGGATTTTAACAATATTTACAGTTTTGGCTTTTACACGTTTAGGGATTTGGAATCGTTTTTTATAAAACCGGCTTGAAAATCATGCATCAGGCTTCCTTTATGTGATTGGCAACATTTCAGAAACCACAAGGATCCCTGCTTCTCAGAGTTGTTTTGTGCGAGCCCCGTCTGTATGGGTGGAAATTCTACCTCCCTCGAAGGCTGCGTTTCTTCATGGGAATCGCTCTCTGGATCCCAGGGATGTCGGTGGCGATGGTGAGTGAGCTGCAAAGTGTCTGTTGCAGAAGAGGGACAAGCAGGGGAGAGAATGGTGTGGCTAGTAATTTCCATGTTATTGGGGTAGCTGGCGTTTTAATAGAATTATCTGCGGAACTCGAAAAACTTGCCTGACTGCTCCGGCTTTGTGAGAGACAGTGCACTGTTTTAGGAATTTGTTGATTTTTAAGGTGAAAGGTGAACCAGGGAAGGGTAGGGCCATACATACCATTGTGACTTTCATAGGTTCGCCCTGTTGGGGTTTTGTCCAGGTCTTTAGATTTCTCAGTCTTAGAGCTTTACCATCTGTGACTCACAGGTTATGCGTTAAGCATTCAGTTGAGAAGCTGAAGAAGCGGTTCTTTGGGCTGGGGATGCCAACTTGGTCTGCTTCTTTCCTATATTTGGTGATTTGTGGATTCTTCCAGAATAATAGTGATGCTGTTTTTTTACCTTGGATTTGTAGAGTTTGAGACCTGGGTGCTCAATGAAAGTTTCTTGCAATAATAATGACAACAACAAACATAATAATAACAGTTTATTGCACTAATATTAATAGTAGACAAAATTATTGCATTAATAATAATAACTATTATTATTATTATAATGGACAACACTTTAAGGTACTTGCTATGGGGCTGTTCTGAACCCTTGACATGTATTCACTTTTTTTTTTCCCCAAGATTTACTTATTTGAGAGAGAGGGAGAGGGGCAGAAGGCAAGGGAGAGAGAGCCCCAGGCGGACCCCACCTTGAGCGTGGGCCAATGTGGGGTAGATCCCACGCTCCTGAGACCACAACCTGAGCCAGAACTGAGAGTCGGATGGATGCTCAACTGACTGGGCCACCCAGGTGCCCCATGTATCTGCTTATTTAATCCTCATGAGAATCTTTTTTCTTTTTTTTAAGATTTTATTTATTTGAGAGAGAGAGCGAGACACAGCACAAGCAGGGGGAGCAGCAGGCAGAGGGAGAGGGAGAAGCAGGCTCCCCACTGAGCAGGAAGCCTGATGCGGGGCTTGATCCTAGGACCCTGGGGTTATGACCTGAGCTGAAGGCAGACTCTTCACCGACTGAGCCACCCAGGCGCCCCTCCTCACGAGAATCTTGTGTGGCAGGATCCTGATCCTATTATTATGTCCATTTCACAACTGGAAACTGAGCCACTGCGAGTTTACATAACTTGCCGAAGGTTATTCGGGTCGTAAATGGTGGGCTGCGTGTCCAAGTAGATGCTACCGGAATTTGACCCTGAACCCTCAGATTCTTTGTTCTTCATCACTGCGTCATAGACCCAGCACCAGAGTTCTCACAAATTTAATATATTATAGGGATACTTGGATTTTTGTCTTGGAAACAGCTCGCAAGTATCAACATTAGGGCTGATAACATTTTCCCTAAAGATTATAACTCTGAAGACATGGATCTCAGTTCATGTTACCTGACACAGGTGGGCTGGTGGGTGGAGAATGAGTGTACACGTAATTGCTAAGGAGCCATCCCCAAGGGGGCTTTGCATGTTCGTGTATCTTCGAGAAGAGTGAGGATGACTGGCTTTTTGAGTATTTCTTGTGTTTTGAATTACGTTAGGAGCTCAGTTCTTTAGACTTTTCTAGCCAACTGATTGAGGTTCATTCATGTTAAGTCTTGGGAAGACAGAGGTGAATTTTGTGGGTAAGAGATGCTGCTGGGTTTTGCTTTTCTTAATGTTGTGTTTAAATGCCCCTCATCTGTGTTGTGTGTGTGTTGGGGGAGGGGATATCAGTGGCAGAGCAAAGCAGGGAGTTTTGTAGGGAATCGGTCCATGGTGGAATTAGACAGAGGAAGTTAACTCTCTTGGACTCTGTGATGAGAATTTGAACTCTGGCGGAAATGCCCCTTTCTGGCTGCCCTTCCCAGGCCTGGGGTAACATGCTGGCAGAATTGTATCTGCAAGTTCTGAGGCTCAATGTCAAAGTGCAATCTAGGAGGAAAAAGGAACTGTTGGATGTGGACGAGCCTTGCAAAGCCAGCTATGCATGTGATAAGTGCCTTTTCTTTTTGACCTAAATAATCACAGACTCACAAGTAGTAAAGAATACAGAGAGGTCTTGTGTACCTATCACCTAGTAGTGGCATCCTGTTTGACTATAAATAGTGTGTGCCAAAGCTAGGAAATTGATCATTGGCACGATGCAATTAACAAAACTACAGAGCACACCGGGCTTTCCCTAGTTTTTGCATGTTACCTGTTTTATGTTTTTGATGGTCCTTAGTACATTATGATTTGACCAGTGTTTCTTGATGGGTGGGAGAACCTCTAACTAAGGCTGTCATAAATATTTTACAGACACATGATTTTTAGTGTAACGTCTAAGTGTTTTTAACACGGCAAACAGTGGAGTGGAATGTGAAGTCCAGCAGCTGAGTTAATGGACTAGAAACCAAACTGGTTATTTTCATTTATGGTCTTGAACTCTTTGGGGATATTCATTTTTGTTGCCTTTTCAGAGGGAGGAGGTTTTCTAGAGATAAAGGATAATTCAAGGTCAATCTGTCATATTAAGAGCTTTTGCAGAGAATGATAAACAGATGTTGTTATCCCTGGAAAAGGGAGAGATTTTGATTAATCAGATAAAAGGTATGGATGGACTGGTAGGACTCGAAGATCCTGAATGCCATTTCATGATAACTGTTAGAGTGGATTTACTTTTAAAATGACAGCCCTGTATGAGGTGGGCTAAATGTTGGCTGCCTGGCTCACCGTGATTGATTGCTCCTGGCTCTGTGGTCCTATCACGCTTTGCTGAAAGTTCCAATTAGCCTCTGTCAGTGTCTGCACTGGATTCAAGCTATTTGTGGGGGTCCCTGTCTTCTTGGCTAGACTAGGAATTCTTTGAGGGCAGGGACTAATTCATTTTTTGACTTTTCTCTTTCTCCCTTTCTTCCAGTATCGAGCAGGATGCTTACAGCATAAGAGATCTCTAGTCCTCTGCCTCTGGCAATTCCCAGACTATTCCTTAGCCTGGCTTCACTTCTTTATGTATTTAACTGTGTGTTTGTTTGCCTCTTACGTGTATTTAACATCAAGACAGCTTGATTCATGATAGATTATTGTGTAATTTGGGGCTCTCATGAGACAGGCTGGCCTTGTTCTCTAGTGTTATTGAAACAGCATTAAAACAGCCTCAGAGCTTGGTAGAGTTTCTCCTTGAATAAAGCAATAGGAGGGTTTGTTTGTTTGTTTGTTTCTTTCCCGGTGGTATAGAATTTTTCCAAAAAGTTAATCATCTTTTACACTTAACTGTTAACACCTGGGATAATGATTTAAAATTCTTCTGACTCATGACTGCCTTTTGGGGCTGGGTAGTAAGGATGTTGGCCATCATCTATGATTATGACCTCTCCAAATTGTCAGTGGTGCCGTGGGGCCTTGTCTTCCGTGAGAACTTTAGGAAGGTAAGTTTTCCAGTCACTTTTTCTAATGTGGCAGTCACAGGAAGGGGAAATCCTGGGTCTTTGGAATCATTTGGCTACAATGCAGTGGAAAGAAGTTCTCAAATAAACCTACATAAAAATGGCACTACTGAAGCAATATGGCGGAAGGTGGTGGGGAGCCAAGGATGTGCCCCTGAGGGGATGAGAGCAGGAGCATCAGGAAGGGATGCCATCCTCCCATTTTTCAGAGGCCCACCTACTCTGTCATTTTGGCTTTTCTTTTGAGGCTTTGCCATTCTCTTGCCTCTGCCTGAAGACTGGCTTTCTTTCTTGAGCCCTGGCTTCTCAGGTTCTCATATTTACTGCTTACCAAATGGCTTTGACTTGGTATGAAGTCCTCTAGTTCAATACTACAAGATCTTTCCTTTAGATAACTATCTTGGTCTCTCAGTGTCTCAATTCCAAAATTTTAAGTGGGAGTCTGGCCCATGTTGAGTCATGTATCCGCCCCTGGTCTCCCCCAGCTGTTGCTGGGATGAAGGGGTCAATTTGTATGTCGGGTAGTCCCAGACTCGTCTAGGCAGGCTCTTAAGAAGGTGGAGTTGGTGGGAGGCTATGATTGGCATGGCTGAGATATCCCAATCAAGGAACAATTCACCATTGTTTATATTTGGCTCTAGATTGCATTAGGAAAGTAGGGCCCATTCCTCTTTGACCCGGTCTTGGCCTCCAGCCTTTCCCAGTTGGAATTTCGGGTCTAGGTTGTAGAGTGAGGAAGAGGTCCAGAAGTTCTATAGTCTGTTTGTTGGTAATGAAGAGTTGGTTTCGAACACTAAACAACAGGGGTGACTGGATACATGGTATCACCAATCAATATTTAATTTAAAAGATATTTTAACTTGTACCTTTGCATTAAATTAATGCATTTGAATTTTTCATTCTATATAAACTTGTTTATAGAAACTTTTTTACCTTTTGACTTCTTTTTTTTTTTTTTTTAAGATTTTATTTATTTATTTGACAGAGAGAGACAGCCAGTGAGAGAGGGAACCCAAGCAGGGGGAGTGGGAGAGGAAGAAGCAGGCTCCCAGCAGAGCAGGGAGCTCGATGTGGGGCTTGATCTCAGAATGCTGGGATCACGCCCTAGGCCGAAGGCAGACGCTTAACGACTGAGCCACCCAGGCACCCCAACCTTTTGACTTCTTAACTTTGACTTAAGACATCCACACTCACCATGCAGGGATTCCGGCTTTATAGCCAAGAACTTCTACTGTGTGTCATAGGCATTGGATGACAAGGGTACAGTGATGGAAGGTCCAGAAGAGAAGGGGTGTGGAGGATCTAAAGGCTTCATTTTCCCACCAGCAAGCTGTGTCATCTTGGTGACTTTAGTTTTTTGCAGCTCAGTTTCCTTACCTGTAAAATGCGGTAAGAAAAGTATCCATCTCAGAATGTTGTTGGGAGGGGTCCATGGGAAAATATCCAAAGGCCTGTTTTCGGTACTGGGGATACAGGAGCGAGCCAAATACGTAACCCTCTTGTCTTCCTAGAGCTTCTGTGTCAGCATGTTCTGCCACCCCTCTAGCTTATAAATCAAGGAGTAGTATCCTTGTATTTCCTTCCAACTTGATGAAAAATTAGGTCTTAAAAAATAGGGCATCATAGCAGGCAGGTGGGCTTCTTTGTCTTGTGAAAATTAGAGTATGTGAGTGCACGTGTGTGCATGTGATCAGGAGCCATTCAGAATCAACGCAGATGTCAACATTCTTTGAAAAAAGAATTAAATGGGCTTTATTTGAGTTAAGAGAATAAATAAAACTCGCCAGAGACATTTTATGAGCTGATATCTTAGCTTTGATGACCCAGGGAAAGACATTCCTCTTTGTGCAGGGGGTAACTCATTTTGCTTTTATGAAATCAAAGTTAAAATTCTTAATGAATCTTAATAACCCTAAATGTCATGTTAAATTTAAATTTGGACAGTTTCAGGTAATACGTCTTTATAGTTGCTATGGTTGACTCATCTCTTGGGGTATAGCATATAACTCAAGATATAAAATTCTTCATTTTTTAAAAAAAATTCACGTTTTGCAACCTTTGCTATTGTGAAATAGAAACTTTTGGGGGACAGGCTCTTTTAGAGGGGAAGAAATCTGTATTTTCCCCCAGTGGATCCAAACAAGTCATCCTACCAGCCAAGGGAAGCAATTTCCTTTCTTTGCCTTGGGATTTGAAGCAATAATATATTGTATAAAATTATTTAACTTCATTGACTTAAACTTTATTCTTTGTGTAGCATTTATAGATTGTTATATACCCTAAATCCAAATGATTACAGCTTAAAATGGCACAGAGAATTTGGGGTACGCTGGTTGAAACTTTCGAGAGAGAATATATCCAAGTCAGTATAGAAAATAATTTCATTGCCTTACAGACAAATTATATGACTATCTGTGGGGTCATCGATGTCATATTTAAAATGTTAAAGCAAGATCTATAATGATAGAAAGTTACTACTCTTTATCATACATTGTTAGTATTAATTAGTAAAGCAACCAGTTCTTTGTAATTTTTGATTTGTGGCAAAGAGTGTGTTTAATTGAGAAGGGACAGAGCTTGGTGACAAGAGATGGTGGTATTTACATTTTCTTTCATAAATGTCACAGGACAAGCGATCAACTCCGTATTTTCACATCACACTAAATAGTTCTTCAAAATGGACAATGCCCTTGTTATTATAATTGGTCGTAATTCCTCCCCTTCACTGAAGGAGCACCCAGTGGTCTTCAGACCCAGGGACAATGAACTTTGCTGTGAGGATGGCAAAGTTCTGCCCGGAGCAGGAATTTAGCAATTTAGCAATGATGCTTCCACTCCTTGTCCCTGCATCTGTCTACACGCTTGGGTATTTGGACGCGAGGGCGAATAGAAAGATGTGGCTACTTCCAAGAGTTGTATTAGTTTCCATTTTTAGTGGATTAAAATTATGTGGTCGTTTATTTTAAAAATCTGCACATTTCCATCAGTAATGTAAACCATTACCCTTGTGTGGGAAACCGGCCAGGTCTCCCTCAGGCCCTTCTCATCCACAGCGATTCATTCAAGAGGACGGCATAAAAAGTAAGATTGTTTAAAAATTTTCCACGCCATTCTGAAAACAGGTGCTTCCTTTGTGAGTTCAAGTTAGTGAATTTATGTGGTCGTTTCAACCCAATTTAAACCGTCGTTCTAAAGAACAAAGACATTTTCTTTGCCCCGAAGATTGACATTAGCTTGAAGAGATTAGGCACTTCCTGTGACCCTGGGTCCCATTCTGCCGCGGCGCTCCGGGAGGTCAGAGGGAAGGCAAGCCCATTGGTGCATGGTGTTCGGTTGCAGCGGGAGGTGCTCAGAGCTTGTGCAGATCTGCAGAGAGGCAGGCTGGAGCTGGCTGAGATATTTATCAGGTACTTTATGGGGCATCCGCTCTATAAGTTAGCAGTGAAAAGTCTGCAGTCCTTTTGTTCTCAGAAAATGGTCAGTGTCGAAACCTGTTGCTTCTGTCCCTCTGATCTCCTCCTGCCCTTTCACTTTCCCTGCCAGAAAACAGCCCCAGCATCTTCACATTCTGACTTCTGGAGTGGAATGAAAGAGTTTCTTTCTGTATAGAGAGGTTTGTTTGACACAGAGCTGCCTTTGATGGGTCGAGCCCCCCCGCCCCCCCCCCGCCCGCCGATTGAGAACGTAAAGTGTTGGCACCAGGCCAGAGAGGACAGTCATAAATAGTCATTCGAATGAGGTTTCATCACGTCTTTGTCCTGCCATCTTCTTTCTGGCAGGGACTATCGGGCCCTCTGTTAAACCACGAGCTGCTTTGGTCAATGTGATTGCAATACTTTAAATCAGAGACACCACATTGAGATCCACGGTATGAGATGAAGGTATTCAGGCAGTTAACACAATGTTCTAAAGAGTAGGAATAATGATTCCAAATTGATGCTAAGGCATGCTTTTAATTTCTGCAAAGCCCTAGCTTTACAAGTAGCAGGATGTCTTGCCAATGCGCTCTTCGTCCTGTCTTTGAGTAAGAGAGTAGGTGATAGGATTTCTGGTTCCTTTAAGAGAACATGAGAGGAGCTTTCTTGGCAGTTTTTAAATTTCTAGTTGGAAAAAAAAGGTGATCTGGAGCCAGTCTAACAAAATGTAATGTGTTTATTTTGGGGGGCAGGTATAAAGATATTTGTATATGGATCTCTACTTTTCTGGATTTTTTTCATGAGAAAGGAAAAAAAATAGGCGTCATGTGGAGGAGAGAAAGGAAGGAAGCAAGCGGACTGAAGCATGAACAGTTAACGGTGCTTTTTGACACTGTGTAGGCACTGGGACTGTATGTGTGGGTCTGGCCAAGCCAACTTCTCTGCCTCTGTTTTTGTCATTTACAAAATGACATTTATAAATGGGCATGATAGTCCTTTAAGAGATAATATTTCTTTAAGAGCCAGACACAGTGCCTAGTACATTAAAGATTCCTCCCCCATCTTGGTTCCCTTCATTACCATTTTGATAGTTGCCTCTCCAATCTTTGGCCAAATCAGCAGACTTTTGTCTGCTGGTCTTATTATCAGTTTGGCTACATTGTTATTCACTTGTATGTAGTGATACCACAATGATCGAAGCATCTCTTCCTTTTGTTTTTTCCTACCGTAAGAAAGTGGTAGGGTAGAAAAGGTGATTTCCCCCTCACCTTTCAATTTAACCATATTTATTGAGGACCAGGTCAGGACCAGGCTGGGTTCTGGGAGCGAAAGGAAACAGTGGGAATCAGGTGGACTGAATCACTGCTCCCATGGAGCAGACAGTCCAGAGAGAGACAGACAGTAGACAACAAATGTCAAGTGGCAGGAATGGATGAAGAAGACGAACGTGGGATTAGAGGCCAGACATCAAGGAATGGTGGTGTATGCACCTGTTTTAGACAGGGAGGACTGGGAATCCTCTGACCAGATATCACCTTGACGTCTGCACAGAGGGAGGGAGCAAACCCTGTAGAAATCTGGGGGAAAGAACATCGCAGGCAGAGAGAACTAGGAATGTGTTGAAGAACTACAGGAGGCTTGTGTGGGAAAGGCAGGAAGGGGTAGTGCCGGGGCCACATCACCTGTAGGAGGTTCTCGCTTCAATGTGATTTATGTGACGTTCTTGCCTGGATGTGATTTGTTTGAGGACCTCGCTTGGATAGGATTTGTGTGCGATGGAAAGCGACACAAGTCAAACCACAAAGCCAGCCACTCTGCTCCTTTTCAGACACTTTGTTAAACGTGTTTTGCAGAGAAGATGGAAAATAATAGTGTTATCTGTTCCTTTGATTACAATTCCCATCATATAATAATTAACTGCTAGCTGTAATTATAGGACTTCCTCTAATTTAGTTTAGCACCCTTGGGACCTCTATTAGCTTGTATCCCAATCAATTTCACAGCTAGTAAGAGGGAAAAATGCTGTATTTCCTGTTGAAATGTTAAGTCTAGTGGGAGCACGATCTGCCTATTGGTTTTCAGTGTGCTCGGCTGCTTTATTTTCTTCCAGTGCATTGAGGCTCCCACCCCCCCTCCTCTGGCGTGCGGACTGAGGCATGTAGCATGTTGTTTTCCTAATTAGGACATACTTTCACAGATAGCTGTTAATGAATTCCATGCATCTCACGTCCTTTCGGTAACCTCTCCGATTCGTGTAACAAAAATTCTCAGCTGCCAGCCAAGGGAACACGTGTCCCGTCCTCTAGATGGATGTTTTAGTCAATATTTATTCTCACGTCTAGCACCTTTTACTACCCTCATGTCCTCCGCGTAAGTTCATTTATGGAGAGAAACGCAGCCACATCTGTTTGCTCAGCCGGGTTCCACAGTAAGTTCTCCTGTCATAGAAAAACACAGGGATCGCCCCTTCTGCCTCTGGCGTAGCGGGTGACTTATGGCGTTTAGATGACCTTGGCCTCTGGGGGCTCCCCGAGTCCGGTTTTCTCTGCTCTGATGGCAAAAGCTGTCTTTGCCTTCACACGTCTCTGCAGAAGTGGGTGCTCCTTGTCCCCTTGGACGGCTTCTCTCCGGAGGCGAGCGGCGCTCTCTCTGCTGTTTGAGACTTCACTAGAGGTGGCCCCTTGAGATTCAGGGTCATCTCCAGATAGCTCAGGCTCATTAGTTTTGAAATAAAGCCTGTAGCTTGTGCGTAGGCACTAGAATTACTCTATACCACAGAGGAAGAAACTAGGGACTTGCAGGCAAGGAAGTGGAGGGAATGGTTGCCCAGGGCCGGCAGCCAAGTCATCATCATAAACATGAGCCCAGAGTCTGCTCATGTGTTCCCTGCAAGCCCGTGTGTGTGAACAAATGGATAGACTATTTTTTTTTATAAAGATTTTTATTTATTCGTAAGGGGGGGGCAGAGGCAGAGGAGAAGCCGGCTCCCCGAGGAGCGGGGAGCACAGTGTGGGCCTCGATCCCAGGACCCTGGGATCATGACCTGAGCGGAAGGCAGACGCTTCACCGACTGAGCCACCCAGGCGTCCTGGATAGACTTTATTTTTAAGAGTAGTTTTAGGTCCACAACAAAACTGAAAAATAAGCACAGGGAGATCCCGTATACCCCTTAGCCCCCCAGCCCCCCCTCCTCACCCTTCCCTACCCTCTCCCCTGTAGCCCCTCCCCCCTTTTGTTAGAATCCATGAACCTACACTGACTCATCTTTATCTCTCAGGGTCCATAGCTTAGAGTAGGGCTCCCTCTTCGTGCTGTACACTCTGGGAGTTTTGACATATGTACAGTGACATGTATCCCTCATTATAGTATCACACACACTAGTTTCACGGCCTTAAAAATTCCTCTCTGTGTCCCCTGTTCATCCCTCCCTGCCGCCTAACCTCTGGCAGCCACTGATCTTTTTACTGTTTCTCTAGCTTTGCCTTTTCCAGAATGTCGTGTAGTTGGAATCGTATAGTCTGGAGCCTTTTCAAGTTGGCTTCTTCACTTAGCAATATCTGCACCTACGTGTCTTCCATATCGTTGCTTTTCATGCTGAATAATGTTCCGCTGTGTGTTACGCCCTAGTGTAGCTGTCCGTTTGCCTCCTGAAGGACATCTTGGTTGCTTCCAAGTTTTGGCAGTTATGAAAAAAGCGGCTGTAAGCGCTCGTGGGCAGATTTTGTGTGGGTAATGTATATGTATATATTCACGTCTGTTGTACGTATTAATGAAGTTTTGCTTTTTTCCGATTATGAAAAAGCACGTGCTCAGTGGTGTAACATTTGGAAAATATAAAAAAAAGGGGAAAAACTTAAAAATTCGGCCCGAGTCTCTCCATTAATTTAATATACTAAAACACATGAAATTGGAGCTGTCCTGGAGAATGCAGAACATACGGTTATTACATACTAGAACAGTTGCTAGTAAAGACAGGAAAGATTGAGGGCATTCCAAATGCTGGTTCTGTTTCCATTCAAAGTGCTTTTTAAGTGACTTTTTATGATAATCGACATTCAAGCGGTGTCAGCTTTACAAAATAGCTAACTTAGAAGTCTCTTGAACAACTGACCTCCAAGGAGAAATTCTTCCCTTAAAAAAATCCAGAACTGCTTTAGTGATGGCTCTTAGTGCTTGCCCGCGGAGGGGAGTCCTGCCGTTCCTGTGGAATCTAGTGGTTCGGAGGCACGCATGCTTTATAATGCCTGGTGTGACTGCTTTGGGTTGTAGGAGATTTATTTGGCCATCTTCTGGGGGGGAGGGGGGAGGGGGTTGCTGGGGAGAGGGTGCCCACGGAGTAGTAATGCCCAAAAAGCAACTCAAGAAGTGGACTTAAGTTGACCTGGGCATCTTTTTGCTTTTCGTTGTTGATTTTTAACAAGGTAAACCAAACCGAACTCAACTCAGAAATATTTTTTTCACGATTTTTGTGAATGAGAGTATACGCCTAGCAATTTTTTTTCCTTTTTTTCTTTTTCTTTCTTTATTTTAAGTAGGCTCCGCGCCCAGCACGGAGCCCAACGCCTCGTCACAACCTGAGCCGAGAACAAGAGTCAGATGCTCAACCAGCTGAGGCCCCCAACGCCCCCCCTCCTTTTTTTTCTTTTTTAGCTGTAATTATCCACGGTCTCTTTTTGGTGGAACAAAGTGGGTCTGGGGCAAAAGTACAAATGAAGGCTCATAGAACCTACGTCTAAATATAAAAAAAAAGTTGTAAATGAAGTTAACAAATTGTAAAATAAACTTCCTTAAGGGCCTAGAAAGCTGGATTCGGATGTAGAATGATTAGGCTCCTTGAAATACCACAAGGAATTATAGAGGTGAGGGACAGCCAGCCCCCAGCCCATGGCTGGTTTTATCCTCCTACCCATGGCTCCATCTTGGACCATGTGAGGCTTCATGGACCCTACAACCTACACACATGACCTCCCTCTAGAACCCCCACACATGGCTGCCCTTGGGCATAAGAGTGCATGTGTCTCCTCCCCGCTCTTGGGAGGATAGAGCTAAAGAGGTCTTATGGAGGGGCTTGGGTGTAGGCACTAGGGCCAGGGTATGTACAGTCTGGAGAGGGGGAGGGCTGGACTCTGCCTATGTCTGCTTGTTTTCCATGAAGGGCATGGCTGCTGGAGGGTCAGAGAAGGCGCTCTGATGTGAGTGCCCAGGTCAGGGGCCCTTCTTCTCTGGCTTTGGGGTTGATTCTGGAAATGGGGATCCAGAGTCCTTTGCTACGAGGTATCTTTCAGCTTTGGTTTCGATCTTAGAGAAGTTAGCCATTACTTTTACCATAACAAAAGTAGAGTGAGAAGCATCTTCTCTAAATACATGGGAATTCAGCAGCATACAGCTCCTAACTTGAGGTTTTTATTTATTTTTAAATTTTTAATCTTTAAAAAATTATTTATTTTTAGAAAGAGAGAGAGAAAGAGAGAGCACAAGCAGGAGATTGCAGAGGGAAAGAGAGAGAATCCCTAGCAGACTCTGCACTGAGCACAGAGCTCAGTGTGAGGGCTCGATCTCATCATCCCAAGCATGACCTGAGCTGAAACTAAGAATTGGACACTTAACTGACTGTGCCACCCAGGCGCCCCAAAAGTAGTTGTTTTTAATAGGTGAAAATATTGTATTCTAGCGTAGGTTCATTTAGAAAGCTCTAGGCTTGATCTAGTAGTGAAATATATAGTACATTTATACAAATTTTTTTTTCCAGAAAAAAAATCATACTAAAGATTTTTCACTTTTCACTTTTCAAGAACCTTAATGAAGATTAAACATTGGACTCTTTAATTTCAGGGCTCGATCCCAGGACTTTGAGATCATGACCTGAGCTGAAATCAGGAGTCAGATGCCTGACTGACTGAACTACCCAGGAGCCCCAGAAAAAATTTTTAGAAAGTACAGAGACTTGCTGAAACAAGAGTCTGCTTTTCTGCCTCTCCCCCCCCCCGCCCCTCCCCCACCCTGCTCTTGTCTCTTGGGCGTGCTCTCTTTCTCTTTCTCAAATAAATAAAATCTTAAAAAAATTTTTTTGGTCTCATAAGATTTTTATAAAGTCTGTTTAACATGAGGAAGCTCATACAGAAAAGGGTTATGTTGCAGAGTTTTTTCCCAGTGCCGAAAATATTCCTGATTACGGAATATAATGAAATAAATTTGTCATGTTGGACATAATGCGTGGTAGAGCATAGAATGAAGAGCCCAAAACTCGCAGTGGAGGCCTGACATTCATAGTTACAAATGTGTACCTTAGGAATTGATTTATAAGGAAGGATATCAGTGCTAAAATAGATACGTTGAAGCTTGTTCTCACTAAGTAGGTTAGATAGTTCATCAAATATTGCTTAAAATCTCTCTGTGATGATTGACAAGAGTTTAAATGTCAGTGTCCAAGGCAGGGGAATTCGAGAGTCCAGCCAGCCGGTCAGTTCAGGTGAATATAAAATGTCGTTGGGCAAGTGTGTATATGCCTGCTGTCTCGCACGCGGGAAAGCAACCAGAGACCCCAAGGACCAGATCCGGTCGCTACCTCTTTTTTTTTTTTTTTTTTGGTCCCTTATGCTAAGAGTGGGTTTTTCATTTTTAAATGGCTGAAAAAAAATCACAAGAATAATACTCTGTGGTATGAGAAAACTATATGAAATTCAAATTTCAGTGTCCATGAAGAAAGTTTTATTGGAATGCGGCCACGTTCATGCATTTAGGTACTGCCTATGGCTTTCACATTACAGTGGCAGAGACCGTCTGGCCCAGAAAGCCTGAAACATTTACTATCTATCCTTTTGCAGGAAACTTTTGCTGAGCCCTGGCTTAGCGGAACCAGAGCTAGATGCTGCTGACAGCCTGTGCCCTCCATTCCCTCCCCTTATCTTTCTTCTGGTAGATGGGTGAATGGGTGCTCAATTATAATGACAGATAACACTTACATAGTGCTCACCGTTTTCCAGTTTATTTAACATCATAACTCTGTTATGCAGAGACGGTTATTATCCCCATTTTACAGAGAAATCAAGGCCCAGGAAACAAGGCACTACACTGCTCAGTTGAGATGGACTTTTGGTAACTCTTTGTTGACTCTGATTTTTAAATTTAAAACAAACTCAAACTGTACAGTCCTGAACTACAAAATGAAATCTCAAATAATTTAAGGAGGTTGGAACATTTAAAAAATTGTAGGCATCTTCCTTCTTTGAGACTTTTTTCTATTTGATGGTATGTTTATTTGATTACTTTTATTTCAGAGTCCCTTCACATATGATGTTTTAACTTGAGCATCGTAACTGTTTGATTCATTCATTCAGCTCAGACTGACTGTGTGCCCAGCGCTGTGAGCACACAGCATCTGTGAACACAACAGGATACACGGCCCAGAGTGAGTTGCAAGAATATGGTCATCCGCCAGCAAATGTCTTCACATGCTCTACTTAGATTTTAGCAATTTGTATGGCTCCTTAGGTGTTCAACTGGTGTGATAATTTTGAAACAGCAGGTCCCAACAGAGAGCAGAGCAGCTGTCAGATCAGGAAACCTGTCCATTGGCCCAGATCGTTCTGATGATTTGCAGCATAACCTTGGAAACATCGTTTCATTTTCCATTCCAGATCTTCATTCTGGAAAGTGGAAAATACCAGCAAATTAAGCTGGTCTGGTGCCCCAAATGATGTAATGTGCTCTGCTTATGTCTTTCTCATGCTTTCCTTGTTTACGTGGACACAGTTTGTTGGTGCATAACTTTATTGTATAGATACTGTTTGTAAGTAGATACATGCAGACACATTGATACATGCAATCTGATGTGGATACAAGAACTGTTGTTTCCCTAGGCGTACTTGGAACTGCTCTGGGAGAGGACTAGCCTGAACTAGGTAGGCACGCAGTGTGGACAAGGGCAGAGGCAGTTTGGGGAGTCTATAAAAGCACTTTTGGAACTTGTTTATAAGGCAGAGTGATAAAACTGTGGATGTGTGAAGAGACTCTGGGAAGGAGTCATTCTACGGATTTTTGAGTTCCTGGTGAATTAGATACAGCCCAGGGTCAGACACAGCATAGGTGTTCAGTAAAGATCATTCTGCAGAGTCTTTATACTGCTCAGTGGCCTCTGGCATGTAGGGCATCACCGTATTTCAGACTGAGAGGGCTAGGATTAAAACATTTTATTCTGTTCAGTATTCTAAGTTTATAAAAATGGTGATTATGTTTTATAGTTTTTAAGGTGTTTATGATGCTGAGAAATACACTTTCATTCATTTTTGTGTGTATGTGTTCTTTTTGTAAGTTTTTATTTTAATCATTCAGTACTCATCAAGACAAGTACTCTCCTTAATCCCCATCACCTATTTCACCCATCCCCCACCTACCTCTCCCCTGGGAACCATCACTTTGTTTTCTATAGTTAAGAGTCCGTTTTTTGGCGTGTCTCTCTCCCTATTTTCCCCCTTTGCTCGTTTGTTTTGTTTCTTAGATTCCACATATGAGTGAAATCATTTGGTATTTGTCTTTCTCTGACTTATTTCACTTAGGATTATATGCTAGCTCCATCCATGTTGTTGCTAATGGCAAGATTTCATTCTTTTTTATGGCTGAATAATATTCCATCGTATATACAATACCACATCTTTATCCATTCACCAATTGATGGACACGTGGGCTGCTTCCATATCTTGGCTATTGTAAATAATGTTGCTATAAACATAGGGGTGCGTGTATCCCTCTGAATTAGTGTTTTGTATTCTTTGGGTAAAAACCCAGTCATGTGATTGCTGGATTGTAGAGGAGCTCTATTTTTAACTTTTTGAGGAAACGCCGTACTGTTTTCCACCAGTGGCTGCCCCAGTTTGCATTCCCACCAACAGTGCGTGAGGGTTCCTTTTTCTCCACATCCTTACCAACACCTGTTGTTTGTTGGGTTTTTGATTTTTGCCATTCTGACAGATGTGAGGTGATATCTCTTTGTAGTTTTGATTTGCATTTCCCTGATGATGAGTGATGTTGAGCATCTTTTCATGTGTCTGTTGGGATTTGTATGTCTTCTTCGGAGAAATGTCTATGCATGTCTTCTGCCCATTTTTTAACTGGATTATTTGTTTTCTGGGTGTTGAGTTTTATAAGTTCTTTATGTATTTCAGATACCCTTTATCAGATGTCATTTGCAAATATCTTCTCCCATTCAGTAGGTTCCCTCTTAGTTCTGTTGATTGTTTTCTTCACTGCAGTGCAGAAGTTTATTTCGATGTCATCCCAATAGTTTAATTTTGCTTTTATTTCCCTTGCCTCTGGGGACAAATCTAGAAAAATGTTACTATAATGATGTCAGAGAAATTATTGCCTGTGCTATCGTCTAGGATTTTTATGCTTTCAGGTCTCATGTTTAGGTCTTTAATCCATTTTGAATTCATTTTTGTGTACGGTGTAAGAAAGTGGTCCAGTTTCATTCTTCTGCATGTTGCGATCCAGTTTTCCCAATACCATTTGTTGAAGAGACTGTCTTTTTCCCGTTGGATATTCTTTCCTGCTTTGTCAAATTTTAATTGACCATATAACTGTGGGTTTATTTCTGGATTTTCTATTCTGTTCTATTGATCTGCGTGTCTATTTTTGTGCCAGAACCATACTGTTTCGGTTACTATAGCTTTTTTTTTTTTTTTAAGTTTTTAAAGATTTTTTTTTGAAGATTCTATTTATCCATTTGACAGAGAGGGAGAGACAGTCAGCGAGAGAGGGAACACAAGCAGGGGGAGTGGGAGGGGAAGAAGCAGGCTCCCAGCATAGGAGCCTGATGTGGGGCTCGATCCCAGAACGCTGGGATCACGCCCTGAGTTGAAGGCAGACGCTTAACGACTGAGCCACCCAGGCGCCCCTATAGCTTTGTAATGTAGCTTGGTGTCTGGAATTGTGATGCCTCTAGCTTTGTTTTACTTTTCCAAGATTGCTTTGGCTATTCAGGATCTTTTGTGTTTCCATATGAGTTTTAGGATTGTTCTAGTTCTGTGAAAAATGCTGTTGGTGTTTTGATAGGGATTGCTTTAAATGTGTATATTGCTTTGAGTAGTGTAGACATTTTAATAATATTTCTTCTTCCAATCCATGAGCATAGAATATGAGAAATATGCTTTGAACATGTAGTACAGTGTTAACAGTTCACCAAGGTGAAAATGATTAATTTTCCATATTGAAGATACAGAAGAACAATTCTTTTTTTTTTTTTTTAAAGATTTTATTTATTTATTTGACAGAGAGAGACAGCCAGTGAGAGGGGGAACACAAGCAGGGGGAGTGGGAGAGGAAGAAGCAGGCTCCTGGTGGAGAAGCCTGATGTGGGGCTCGATCCCAGAACGCCGAGATCACGCCCTGAGCTGAAGGCAGACGCTTAACGACTGCGCCACCGAGGCGCCCCCCCAGAAGAACAATTCTTAAACCCAGAGTGTTGCGTGGGTAGCTATTTTACATTATTTTGGATCATATACTTATTTTTTAAGTTTATTTGCTGTGTTTTGTAGCAGATATTTTGACTTTGTATTTTATTTTCCCCAGCTTTATTGAAATATAATTGATAAATAAGAATTGTATATGTTTAAGGCATTCAGTGTGATGTCTTGATGTATGTCTACATTTTGAAATGATTACCATATCAAGCTAATTAACGTGAATTACCTCACATAGTTATTATTGTTTTTTGGTGGTAAGAATACCAACGATCTCTGCTCTCTTAGCAAATTTCAGGTATATAATACAGTACGATAACGAGTCATCATGCTATATGATACCATTAGATCTATAGATCTGAGTCATATTGCATAGCTGAAACTTTGTGCTCAGATGGATGTCTCCCTGTTTTTTCCACCCCCCACCCCTGGTAACCATCATTCTACTCTCTGCTTTTATGAGTTCACCTTTTTAAAATTCCGCATAAGTGAGATCATGTAGTATTTGTCTTTCTCTGTCTGGCTTCATACATTTAGCATATAATGCCCTTCAGGTTCATCCTTGTTGCCAATGGCAAGCTTTCCCTTCTTTCAGGGCTGAATAGTATTCCACTCTATCTCTCTATCTGTGTTTATGTCTGTGTCTGTGTTTGTATCTACATGTAGGTATAGATATAGACCACATTTTCTTTATGCATTCATCTTTTGATGGACACTTCAGTTGTCCTATGTCTTTTTTTTTTTTTTTTTTTTAAGTAGGCTCCATATGCAGCATGGAGCCCAGCACGGGGCCTGAACTCATGATCCTGAGATCAAGACCAGAGCTGAGATGAAGAGTCAGACATTTAACCGACTGAGCCACCCAGGCACCCCTCGTTGTTCTATATCTTGCCCATTTTGGATAATGATATAGAAACGTGGGAGTACAGATATCTCTTCAAGATCCAGATTTCATTTCCTTTGGACACATCCCCAGAATTGTAATTCTGGTTCATATGGTAGTTCTATTTTTAATTTTTGAGAAACCTCCACATTGTTTTCATAGTGGCTATGCAAATTCCCACCAACAGCATACAGGGTTCTTTTTTCTCCACATCTTTGCCAACACTTGTTACCTCTTGTCTTTTTGATAACAGCCACTCTAACAGGTGTGAGGTAATATCTCATTGTGGTTTTGATTTGCATTTCTCTGATGATTGGTGATGTTGAGCACCTTTTCGTGTACCTGTTGACCCTGTGCAAGTCTTCTTTGGAGAAATATCTATTCAGGTGCTTTGCCCATTTTAAAATTAGGATATCTCTTTTTTTGCTATGGAGTTTTGTGTTCCTTATGTATTTTGGATATTAACCTTTTATTAGATGTTTGGTTTACAAATATTCTCTCCTATCTCCCTGTCTTCAGTTTCTTCCATCAGTGTTTTATACTTTTCAGTGTACAGATCTTTCCCATTGCTGGTTAAGTTTATTCATAAGTATTTTATTCTCTTGGATGCTATTATAAATGAGATTTTTTTTTAAAATTTCTTTTTTGGATAGTTTATTATTAGGGTATAGAAATACAACTGATTTTTGTGCATTGATTTTATATCCCATAACTTTACTGAATTTGCTTTGTAGTTTGAACAGTTTTTTGGTGGAATCTTTAAGGTTTCCTATATAGAAGAACATAGACAATTTAACTTCTTCCTTTCTGAATTGGATACCTTTGGATACATTTTATTTCTTTTTCTTACCCAATTGCTCTGGCTAGGACTTCCAGTAATTTGTTGAATAGAAGTGGTGAGAGTGGGCATCCTTTCCTTTTTTTGATCTTAGAGGAAAAGTTTTCTGCTTTTCACCATTGAGAATGACGTTATCTGTGGGCTTAAATTATTGAGAGTTTTTATCGTGAAAGGATGTCAGATTTTGTCAAATGCTTTTTCTGCATCTCTTGAGATGATTGTACTTTCCCCCCTTCATTCTGTTGATGTGGTATATCACATTTATTGATTTCCATATGTTGAGCCATCCTTAACATCCCAGGGATAAATCCTACCCGCTTATGTTTAGTGATCCTTTTAATGTGCTGTTGAATTTGGTTTGCTAGCATTTTGTGGAGGATTTTTACATCTCTTTCATCAGGGGCATTGACCTTTAATTTTCTTTTCTTGTGGTGTTTTTGTCCGACTTTGGTATCAGGATAATTCCGGCCTCATAAAATGGGTTTGGAAGTGTTTTCTCCTCTTCAGTGTTTGAAAGAGTTTGAGATGGATTGGCATTAATTCTTTAAATGTTTAGTAGAATTTACCACTGAAGCCATGTGTAAAGGCTTTGACTTTTATTATCTCATTTTAAATATCACCAATTGACTGACAATCCTTTTTTAAAAAATTTGTTTACACAGTTTAAAAAGAAAGAGCATGGAAACTTCAAGTCTGTTTCATTTAACAGACTACATTCTTCTTATTGGCTATCCTTCAGAGAACAGTGTCATTGGAATTATTCCATCTTTGGGAAGAAACAGACCATAGAGTTATCAGGAGGTTGTCAGGCTCTGAGATAATTTATTCTTTTATGACTTTAGTGAGATACAGAGGAGTCTGATAGCTAGTGGTCAGAAATGTCGAGATTGGAGATTTTATGTATTTGATTTGCTCTTGTGACTTTGTCAAAATATACAGTTAAACTCTCGGCTGTTCATTTACTTGTGCCCTTAGTTTGTTACTAAACAGGGTGTGAGCCTCCATAGTCATGCTTTTTGTCACCTGTGATTTTAGGCAGTGGTTTTCATAATTTGTTGTGGTTCTTCATACAGATACACGGTGTGCTAGTGAGTACTGAGACCTCCAGCCTCATGGGTCTCTGGTGTTTGTATATGAGGTAGCGACACATTGCATGTGAGATGTGCTTATGATTTTGTTCCATTCTTTCCCCTTTTCAATCTCTGATTCAGGAATTTCCAGTTGACCCAGTTTAAGTGTCTTCTGCACAAATCTCCTAGTGTTTTACTGATCTGCTCGGCATTATAATTGAAGAAGGGGACTACGTTATCTGTGTCCTTTCAAAAAGCTTGTTCATTGCACGTAAGTGCTTGTTGGTTTTGTTGTTAGTTTTATGTATGTGTATGTTTGTATATTCATAAAGTTCGTATTAGAGTGCTGGTCTGTGCCAGGTACTTCGCAGTTTATAGAAGTTATTTTGTTCATTTTTCACAACAACCCGCTGGGAGCGGCACGGTTATTTTCCTCTATTATATATAAAGAAACTGAAGCTTGGAGAAGTATAGCAGAGTCATTCAAGGTCATTTAACTTGAAAGTGGTGGGGTTGGTATTCAAACCTAGTCCCGAGCCCCAATCTCCTGTTCCTAACCAATCTGATACGATGCAGGTTGTACTGAATTAAACATATAGACTGCTCTATGAAAGTTGTGTGTATGTCAAATTTAGGATTTTGACCAACATGTTAATGAACTCGAAAAACTAACGTACGAAGTACATTTCTTTTCTTTATACCATGATTGGAGATGGGATTGATCATATTCTGATGGACTTTTTCTTTTAAACGAATTTAGTGAGCTGTAATTCACATATCATACAGTTCATCCATTGAAAGTAAACACCACAATAGTGTTTAGTATATTTACAGATTTTTACAACTATCTTCACAATCATTTTTAGAACAAATGAAACTTTGTACCCATCACCATCGTCTTCTCATTTCTCCCCAGCCGTCCCTACCCCATCCCCAGCTCCCAGCAATCATTAACCTAATTCTCCTCCCGATTCACTTGTGTTGGACTTTCTCATATAAATGGGTTTATACAATATATGATTTTTTGTAACTAACTTCTTTCACATAGCATGATATTTTCAAGTTCTATGTTGTAGCATGTATCAGCACTTCATTTCTTTTTACTGTTAAATAGTATTTCACTGTATGGCTATACTGTATTTTATTTATCCATTCATCATTTGGGCTATTTCCACCCCTCGGCTATTACAAATAATACCGCCATGATACATCCATGTGCAAGCTGTCACGTGGGCGTAGGCTCTCATATCCTTAGGAATGAAATCCCCGGGTCCTATGGTGACTGTAGGCTGACTGTGCTTAGCATATACCAGACTGTTTTCCAAAGCAGCTGTACCTTTTACATTCCCGCCAGTGTCACAAAGCCTCCTGTTTCTTCACGTCCTGGCTAACACTTGTTATCTCTCTTTTTGATGACAGGCATTCTAGTGGGTGTGAGGTGGTATCCAGTTGTGGTCTTGATTTTTGTTTCCTGGCTGGCTATTGCTGTTAGCGTGCATCTTTCCACGTGGGACTGACTTTTACATATGGATTTTGTCTGTGTGCGCTTTCTGAAGCAAGGCACGCCTGTGCCGGCGGCCAAATTTTTCTCGACTCCTTAATTCTTACCAACCTGGAGTCGAGTCTGGGGTTGGATGTAACTTGCCTAAAGTCCAGCCTTTGTGAATCTTTGGCTAAGGGCACGGCACAATGTTTTGGAAGCAGAAATTATTCATTACTTCATTAATGTATTAGGTAATGCGTTGGCCGGATTGTATGGCTGAACACACATGTTAGAAAAGGGCAGACTTTGGGGATTAGGGGGAGCCAACCAAAGATGAGGGTAACACAGTCGAAAGCCTTGAGGGTTGGGGCACCTGGGTGGCTCAGTCGGTTAAGCAGCTGCCTTCGGCTCAGGTCATGATCCAGAGTCGCAGGACTGAGCCCCGTGTAGGACTCCCTGCTTAGTGGAGAGTCTGCCTCTCCCTCTGCCTTTGCCCCTCCCCCTGCTCAAGCTCTCTCTCTCTTGCTGTCTCTCAAATCAATAAATGAAATTTTGAAAAAAAAGTCTCGAGGGTTAAAAAGTTAAAATGTCTTGGGAAAAGTATAAGATACATGTCGGTTGGATTTGAGGCTGGTTGGAACATACAAAAATACTTTATGAATAAGTACCAAACTGGGAGGATGTATAGTTTATCCCACAAATTGCTTGATACCTGAAGAATAGCTGGCAGTGGTGATTTACATGGCACACTCACTTTTTATAGGAGAATAGGGTTTCTGTGTTTCTAGGACTCCTGTTTGTAAGCAACAGAATCCGACTCAAGATCACAGAAGTTGTGTGTGTGTGTGTGTGTGTGTCTGTGTCTGTGTGTCTGTGTGTCTGTGTGTGTTTTAAAGGGGTTGCTGTTGGGGCCCCTGGGTGTCACAGTTGGTTAAATGGCCGACTCTTGATTTTGGCTCAGGTCATGATCTCACGGTCCTGGGATCGAGCCCTGCATTGGGCTCCCTGCTCAGCATGGAGTCTGCTTGAGATTCTTTCTCTTCCTTTCCCTCTGCCCCTCCTACTCGTGCTCTCTCTCAAATAAAGAAATAAATCTTTAAGAAAAAGAGGTTGCTGTTAATTTTTATAAAGACACAGAATGCCTCCTAGACATCACTGATAGTTATGTGTCTGTCTAGAAATTGCGTCTATTGGGAAGGCCATCACAATTCAGGATTCCCTGGTCTGCTTGGTTCCTCTTGTCTTTGCTAATCTGTGTCATTCTTCTCTCTCCGGCAACATTTTATTTTATTTTATTTTTTATTTTTCTTGTTCCTGAATCGACACTGCCCAAAATGTGGCTGGCCAAAGTTTCTGAACTTGGTCACATCTGGATGGGAGACCCGTGGGGCTTTCGGTTACAATTCCATTATAAAGCTGCTGAGTAACGTCAGCAGCCCAGGACGACAGGCAGACAGACCTGTTCCACAATACTTAAAAAGCAGAATGTAATGTCCTGCTTGAGTTTGGGGAGAACAAGAAAGTAGGAGAGAGTGTTGTGCACAGCTGGAACAGGGAAGGTGGACCTGTAGCAATGCATGTCAGGAGGCATGATGATGCTGGTCACTAGGAATAAGTGAACCCATTCATGGGCTAAGGGAAGCAGTGTGTCCTGGTCCCAGTGGATGTCCAAGCCGGCACTTGAGGACTGTGTCTATCTCCCTGGCCACAGCTATAAGGAGGACTTTGAGAAAGTGGGAGAGTCAGAGGAACAGAACCAAAATGGTAATAGGAAACCTACCCATAGGTAGCAGGTTCTCCTGGCGGCAGGAACAGTAAAGGGAAGGTCAGACCGCTTCCTTCTGCTGTTTGAAGGGCTAGCGTGCAGAAGGGGAGCGATTTGGTCTGGTTTCTCTAGCAGATGGGAATTACAGAGAGGCATCTTTTAAATTCATCTAAGAAAAGACGGTTTCAGTCTTAGAAACAGAAGTTGCCTATGATTTGTGCTTCCTAGTTGGGGCTGTATTACTTACCCCTTCATCCAGGATATTAGGGATTTAGAAGGTGTTTCCTCCGTACTTTTCAGACCATTTGATCGTGACGTTAGTTGGCAATTAGGCTTTGTAATTGGGCCGCATTGGTGTGTCGTGTGTAGATGGCAGCTGTGTGAGAGAGGTGCACGTACGTGTTGGGGCATAGATCGTCTTTTACACGAACAACTTTCAGAGTTGCAAATATGGAAAATGTCCTTTCTGTCTTATTTAGGCCTATTTTCTATTTCCGCCCAGAAAGCCTTCCAGTTGTTGAGTCCTCCTTATGCTGTGTGTGTGTGTGTGTGTGTGTGTGTGTGTGTTGGGGGAACACTAATTTTGATGGTAGCCTAAGCAAAATGCAATTAGGGAAATCTTGTGCCAAACACGCATCTGCTCCAGTGTTTGCCTTCATTAGCGTGCATAATCAGGAGTTTGCTTTAAACACTGCATGGCCTTTCCCGTGGAAAAGTGAAGATGTGAGCGTGCAGGAGGCGTGGTTACCCTGTATCCCCCGGACTTCAGGCAAGGAGGTGTGATGCCCTCCAGGAGCACTGGGGGCTTGGGGACAGAGACTCAGACACGTGTCTCGGGAATTGTGTGCAAGCGTGCACCTGTGTGTGTCTGCGGGCATGCGAGAGTGTGCACATCCATGTGTGCTGCGCGTGTTCGCTCTGTAGGGGGAAGCAGAATTAGGGAAATAGAGAACAAGGGAGCTAAAAAAAAGACAAAGGGAAGGATGTGATATTGCAATTTATGACACGGATGATTACAATTCCATTATAAAACTGAAAGACACTTGAAGGTAAAGATCGCCACGTCGTTACAAAAGGGCTTCCTCTTAACTTTTTACTCTTGTAAACAAATTTACTTTAGAAATGAAGTGGAGTTTTTCTTTTTTGACCGTATGGGTTATTTTCGTATCAGAGATTGTGTGAAACTTGAGATAGTTAGTGTCTGGTGTGTGTGTGTTTGTTTTGGTTTTGGTTTTTGGTTTTGATTTTGTTTTTGATATACGGAGATGAATGCCCGTTGTAAACACGGAAGTCTTCTTATATCTGATAAGAGAGAAAGTCATTTATTTTTCCTTTTCTATGCTTAAGTGATCGCGGCGGCAAGTTAGAAAAACCAGAAAAATATGAGGGAGGAGATATAATTGCCTATTTATCTACTAATAAAAGTCACGCTCATACTTAGGTATTTTTCCCATTCTTTCTTCTTTATTATTTGGACATACCGATGGGTAACATGGAGGTATGTACAGATACACGCACCAATGATGTACATTTTTGCACACAAATACCTCAATTTCCTGGATGCAGATGATCGTGTCTGTTAGTGATTTTAGGCTATTGGTGGGAACTGAAGTCACTTTTTCTATTAAACATTGACTTTCTGATAGTTTGTTTTTCTGAAATGTTAAATTCAACCCCAAACTATATGCTTCTTAGATATTACTTGGTAGTAAAGAAAGAATAAAGAACCAAAATTAAGAGTTCAAAAGTGGGCACATTTCTCTGCTTGTGTAGAAAACAGAATTTGATTTAAGATCAAACGCGAAAGCGTCTGTTGCACAGATTATAAAGTATCGAGCATGGTTTTTTAAAGGCCAGAAATTTTGCCTTTTCTTTGGCATTTCGTGCTAGGTGGCCCCTGCTCCTCCTTACCTCTTAAACCTAGGCCAAACTTCATTTTTAATGGTTAAAAATAGAATCTTAGTCTTTTTTTTTTTTAAGGGGGTATGGGTGGGAGCATAAAATACATAAAATAATTTAATGGCCGGAGGAATAATGAGTAATTGTTTTTCTTGAAAAATACATTCCAAAATTATTAGTTGGCTGGTGGTAGCTTTGGTCCTAGAAGTTGAGTGAATGAATTCAGGGAATCAAACCTTGTCCCATGTTACTTTGGGAAAAAATTTCTCCCTGCTGAGAACTTGATGTTTTCCTTTCTGCTCAATGGTGCTTTGGCAGGATGGGCTTCTCTTAATGGAGGCAAGGGGATGCGTGGGACGTGCAGAATGTCCTAGGGAGTCTCAAGATACAGTGCGTAGCTCCCTACTCTCCCACTTTTCTTAAAAAGTTTTATTTATGTAAGTAATCTCAATGCCCCACCCCATGAGTGGGGCTCGAACTCATGACCCTGAGATCAAGAATCACATCCTCTTCCAACTGAGCCAGCCAGGCACCCCAAATATGTGGTTCGTCTCCTCTCCTCTCCTCTCCTCTCCTCTCCTCTCCTCTCCTCTCCCCCCTCCCTTCCCCTCCCTTCCCCTCCCTTCCCCTCCCTTCCCCTCCTCTCCCCTCCTCTCCCCTCTCCTTCTTTTAATTAGGCTCCACTGCTTATCTCCCTACTCTCCATTTTTTAAAAGAAGTCTTATTTATTTAAGTAATCTCTACACCCAACATGGGGCTTGAACGCACGACCCGGAGATCAAGAGTCACACGCTCTGCCGACTAGACCAGCCAGGTACCCCTTTGTTCTCCATTTTGATCCATTCCTTTTTCCACCCTGAATTCTGGTCAGTTTAAGGGATATATCAGACTCCTTGGTTCTGAGTGAGGAATAGGGTGTATGTGTGAGGTTACAGGAGGGCTCCAGTGGGCAGTTGTGTGCATGCATAGGGAATATTCTGTACACAAGGTGTGCAAGGTGGCACAAAGAAAGGGAGCTAAGGGGAGTTTGAGAAGAAATGGTCACAGCTATAGGAGAGAAAATGCAGGCACTGGTAGTGGACATAATTTTCATTGTCTGTGCAGTAGTCATTTCCCATCTTCTTATCAGCACCCAGCATATGATTTATGGCAGCCAACCCTGCTGATTGAACACTCACTATGTGGTTTGGGAGGAATGGAGTCTACACCAGTGTTGATGTTCTTCCAGTGAGCTAAGCACTGATCCTATCAGGCATGAAGCTCACAGGAAATTCTTGGTAATTGCCACAGAATTCCAATGAAGAGGCTTTCCCGAAGGAAGGCCATGGCTATTGGTTTCAGGTGCCATGCAGATATCAAGGAAGGTGAAGACTTTTCAGAATGAACATTGGCGTGGTGTCTGGTGATTTTGGCTGGGATAATGCACTAGTGAGAAGAGCAAAAGCATCCAGAAGGAGCTGTTGTTTCTATGACTGTGACTTTCAGGGGCCAGGGGGCAAGCAATAACTAGAGGGGTTGTAGGACCAAAGAAGGGGCTTTTATTTTATTTTATTTTACTTTGTTTTTATAAAAAGATTTATTTATTTATTTTAGGGAGAGAGCACACACGCATGTGAGCAGGGGGAGGGGCAGAGGGAGAGAGAGAATCCCAAGCCGACTTCATACTCAGAGTGGAGCCCGACATGGGGCTCGATCTCACGACCCTGAGATCATAACCTCAGCGGAAATCAGGAGTCAGATGCTTAACCGACTGAGCCACCCAGGTGCCCCAGGGCTTTTATTTTAAAACATAGGAGAGTGGTAAGCACATTTGTGTAGAGGAATATCTACATCGATCGTTTTCTTGAGTCATCCCAAGTTTCTTCTGCCCATTAGACTTCACCTCAAACCTAACGTCTTTCTGAATGAGGTTACTCTTCTCATCCCCACTTCTCCCTTTCAAAGCAACAGCAACAGAATCCCAACACCATCCTGCTTCTCTTCGTGTGTTTTCTCCTTGTTCTCTTCTGCTCCGTACTGTATCCTCAGTGTTTTGCCTAAGACCTGTCCCATGTTAGGTGCCCAAGAAATATTTACTGTATGAACAAAATAAAGGTTGGTTTATATCCTTATGTCATCTGGGTTTGCGGTGTCTCTAGCTACCTAGCTTCCCAAGCCCCTCCCCTTTGTCGGTTTTCTTCTCTGTGGCTGCTGTCCCGGTTTAGACTTCCGTCGTCCCTTGCCAGAATGATTCCCATGGCTGTTTCCGTAGTGCTCAATGGTTCTCAGGTTCTGGCTGAACAGGGGTTGGCCATAGATGTTCCCTTAAGTCCTCAAAGCCTCCATGTTCATATTGGGGATTCACTTCAAACCTTTTCAGCTTACAATGGTGAGGAGCAAAGGATGAGTCCTGACACGTGCCTTCATCAGATAATGTAATATAACCACTGATGATTGGTTCTAAAGGCTTTTTTCTAATCCAGATGCTGAGAAAGCTGAGGAACCCCAGCCAGGGATTGCTGTGCTGCCTTCTAGACCTTGGGTGGGAGAAAAATGTTGCTAACTAGGTATGTAGAAGTTACGAGAAAGTGGATGAGGTGTGCCAGCACGTGAGGCATCACCAGAGGATGACAGGAGCTCCCCACTGGAGTGCTGGGGGCATGACTTGTATGTCACAGTCCTATCTCATATATTGCCCTGGGTTGTTTTTTTCATCTTTTGACATGTTTGCGTTGAATTAATTCAATTTCAACACTAGTCTGTGTTAACTGGGTTAGTTCACTTTGCGAAGTACCCAAGGTCACAGAGGGCTGGTTTTGAGAATATGGCGGTCACTGTGGGCCTCGGAGAGCTTCCTTTGACTCAGCTTGGTGGAGCTGGGTCCAAGGAGTGAATGAATCTGAGAGCTGTTACAGAGAACCTAGGGTCCAAGTCTTCAGAAAACCTGAAGAGTTAGAAGGACTGACCTTATTCGTTTTGTGGCTTGATGAGAAGACAACTGCATGTACGAGTGAGGAATGTTGGTCAGGGGTTAGGAGAAACAGTCATTCCATGTGGAGTGGTCGGTTAAACAGGAATGTTAGAACCCAAGCGCTTCTATTCAGGATTCAAGCCTGTCTTTCTAGAGAAACATTGTACCAGAAAAGTATTTTAAAGGGATGAAAAACACCCAGGATCAGACTGTCTTCCAGTATCTGGAGCGTGTCTCACACTACATTTTCACCTCCATCCCTTCCTCGGTTGACGCCCTGGAAAATGGGTGGATGAGTTATTCAACCTTCATTGGCCTGACCCTCAGCTGTAAGATGGGGGGCAGGTGAAGAACTAAAAGACCTCTCAGCTTCTTCCTGTCTGCATGCTGGGAGTTTGGAGTAGGACAGGAGCCAGTCCTGTTGCCTGAGTGATAAGGAAAGGCAGCAGAGCTGGCCAGGGGTCCCAAGCCAAATCAGCTACAAGAACGCTCGAGTTTTCTTTTGCAGCGTCTTCACTCTCCATGTGTTTCCAATCACTGCTTGTGTAATATAAACTAAAACTGTCCAAGTGCTTGTCTTGAGGAACTCTTGGTTACTGTTCAGAAAACAAAGCTCTAGTGGTTTGGGCTGATAGTGGAACATGTTAATTCCGGAGACTCTGGCTCTCGTGTTGGCACTCTCTCACTGCTCTGAGGAGCCCTGTCCGCTGGGGGCCAAACAGAGATGACCACAGACCGGGGGGGGCCGCATCCGTGGATGAGTGCCAGGGAGACAAAGGGTGGTGGCAGGCCATGCTCTGGGGCTTGTTGCTGTGGTCCAGCGTTGCCAGAACTTTCTACTTTTCAAGAGAAGTTGGAAATCCTGATTTTTATGTGAAATCTCCTTATTTTTAAATGTTGGATCAAAAAGGAAAAAAACATTTTTTTTTTAAAGCAGTCCCACAATCCAAACAAAATATGTCTGCAGGCCACACACACCCTCAGGCCACCCGGAGGCCTTTTCTGGGCCTACAGACCACAGTATTTCTTGTACATACCAGTTTTTAAGAACCTTTTTATTATGGATAATTTCAAATATTTACAAGTGGCAAGAATAATATAGTGAACCTTCATACAAACTCTTATGTACCCATTACCTTGCTTCAGTGATAATCAATCCATGGCTAATGTGCTTTTATCTACAATGAACACACGCACACACACACACACACCCTAGATTGTATAGATGCAAATCCCAGACACTGTATTATCTCATCTGTAAATATATCCGTGTATGTCATGAAAAGGTAAGACTATAAAAGAAACACAGACCATAACTCCTTAATATTATAAAACATCCAGTTTTCAAATTTTCCCTCTTGTCTTACAGTTTTTTAAACAGCAAATCTTTTTGAATCTTGATCCAAATAGCACCCACATGTTGCAGCTGATGGATACGTGTCTTTAAGTGTTACACAATCAATAGGTTCCTCACTACCCTCTCTTTTTTCCCCCTTTTACTTTCTTTGTTGAAGAGCCTTACGTCTCTGACCTATAAAGTTTCCCATAGTCTGGATTTTGCTGATTGAATCTCTATGGGTTTGTTTGAACTTTATATACTAATTTAATATCTTTAGTTTAATAGCGTAGAGAAGTCTAGATACTTGTATTTTAGCAGCTTTTTTCTTATCCTTCTCCTGAAACTGCATAGTGTATAAGCCTCTATTTTACAGGGCTTTTCTCCTGATAATATGATACTGTTAAATGTGTGCCTAGTCCCTTTGCCTTTACAAATAAACATAGAGTGGGAATGACCAGATCTAAGATCTTGTCAGCCTATAGGTGGCTTTTGGGATCTGTTCATGGATCTTTTTGAAGCCTGGATGCTTTCCCAAAGTGCTGTGTGCTGCCTTGTGATGTGAAAACCTGGTTGCTATTTTTAGCTTTTCAAACTCTTGGCAGAAAACAGGAAAGCCTACCGAATCATTTTGGATTGGGATATTTTGGACTTGAAATCAAGGCCCGCTGTGGTACCCTAATTAAACATGGTGTGTATGTGGCTCAGCTCAAACGAAGGATTTGTGGAACTCCAAACAGTCACCCATTGCAGAAATGATTCACCTGGAATTTTAGGTAAGGTTATTTGGAAAGCTTAGGATCAGTTATTTTGAAATGTTACAGTTCTTTTAAGCACGGAGCCTAAGAAACAAAGTAGAGAGTTACTAATATCAGCCTTAAATGTTTTCCCTTAAAATCTTTCAGGAAGTTAAAATAACTGGTGAATTTCCTTTGTCCACTTACCATCAGGTTGTTTCAAGTCCCTTTAATGTAACGGCTTTAAGCTTGAATTCGAGTAAAGTGTTTCAACACTAATCATTTTAGAGGAATCTTTGCATGCAGTGTAGCAAGATGAGCCTGCTGTCCAGGTGTCTATGTAGGTCGGCTCTTTGTGGATCTCACACGTCGAGTCACTGGGCTCAGCATCCGCTTCTGTTCGTCGGGCGTTCATTTGTGGTCCGTGCAGCGGTTTAGAGAAGACAAACGACCCGTAAAGTTGTATTGATAACATGACTCATGTGAAGATGTGCTTTGAAGTAAAATATTGTCATACAGTGGCCCATGAGGATGCCGGAAATACCAACACACAAGGACAAATGGGTCAATAACGTGAACGACGAGCTGATCTAGGGCTGCGATGTGACGCATGATGGGAGGACGCCGCCTTTGTGGAGAAGCAAGCGGATGCCTCCTGGTTGTCTACGAGCCTGAGAAGCGTGCGTGGGGCCTGTCAGGTCTCCTGGCTCCTCGCAGCCGCGCTGTGCCTTTATTAAGGAGGGACCGGTCTTGCCAAATTCATTGGGCGGGTAAGCTTGGATTCAATACCGAGGTATTCAGGTTCAGTTGCCATGGAGATTCCTTCACAAAGAAAAAGAATACACATACCATTTAAAATGGATAACTGATGAATTAAGAAATGCATTATGTGATTTTTGGTCTGCCTGCCAGGAATTTCCAGTTCCATTATGTTGACTAGGAAACTAAGTCTCAGTGCAATTTGATTCCGATCTAGCGGTGACCAGTGGACCTCGAATAGAAAAGTCGTGTCAGTCAGCCTTGTCTAAGTTCTGGGCCCCGTTTGCTCTTCATACTTGAGTATTTATAACCCCGGAGTACTGTCCAGTCCCTCTGCAAGGGCCGGGATGGCAGGGGTAGAGGGGGAGTGCTGAACCAGCCTGAGTTAGACCGTTGGTGTCCTCTCTCCCTTCTTCCCTCCCGCCTCCTTCCTTGTCTTCTGTCCTTCCTTCCTTCTTGCTTACCTGACTGCCTGCCTCCAGTGACGTCTGTGGAGCTATTCTTGAGGGTCTGTTCAATCCGAATAGTCGTGCATCATTTCCGTGCCGATTCTCCTGTGGTTCTTTGTATTCCCTTTGTACACAGATTTGATTCCTGACACACTTCTATTTAAGATTTCCAATGACGTATTCAAACAGTCCTAAGCAACACCCTGTTAATAGATGCTACCTTCCTGAGAAACATGCAGGTCGTGTAGACGAAGACTGTACGCAGGGTATAGCCACAGATGCTCATTTTGAAGATGACATTCAGCTTCCCTCCTCGTGGATGGGTGGAGGAGAGAGGAAGGAAAATGTGGAACGTGTGTTATGCACAGTGATCTCCAAACTCAGGAGTCAAGGGTGACTTTTTTTTTTTTTTGGTCTTCTGCTCATTTGGGACATGCATAAATTAAATAACATCCATGAGGCCATGGCAAGAATATAAAGTACTTCTGCTTTGTTTAGTGTGATAAACTTAGAGTTGCATTTGACAAAGGGCAAAATCCAGCTTCAGGATAATGGGTTTGCTTTCTGTGATAATCAGTTTACTTTCTGTGATCTTTGTCAAGCATCCCAAGGGAATAATATTCATGGCTGTGATACCAGACAGTGAGAGGCTTGGTAGGTGGGGTGTCTGTTCTTGGATTGCGTGGACACGTCAGGCTTGGACAGCCTGTGGTGTCAGGGAATATGACCCGATTCAGGGAATACGTATCAAGTACCTGTTATGTTCCAGGTACTGCGAGAAGTGCTAGATGTAAAGGAACACGTGAGACATGGAGCCTGCGCGTAAGGTGCTCACAGCCCAGTGCATGAAACAGACTCTCAATCACATACATGGAGAATGGTGTGTGATAAAAGAAGTAGATAGAGAACATAGATGTAGAGAAATGTCTCCGGTGTTGGAATCTACTGGAGAGATTCTCTTCTAACTGGTTACTGTCCTGAGTTGAATGCTTGGAGAATGGATCCAGGAACTTCAAGCTACAGACTAATGACCAAATTCTGCTTGCTTCCAGTTTCTCTGAGCCCCGTATATTTTACATTTTTTAAATGGTTGGGGGAAAAAATCACAAGAGGTATAGTAAATGAAAACATGTGAAAGTTATATGAAATTCAAATGCCAGTGTCCAAGAATAAGGGATTATTGGAACAAGGCCATATTGTTTGCTTCCATATTGTCCATGTGGCTTTTACGTTACAATGGCTCAATTGAGTGTCCCCAGAGAGACTAGTACCCGTGGTGTGAGTCTACTCTGCTGTTATAACAGAGAACTACAGACAGGGTGGTTTAAACAATATAAACTTATTTTCACACAATTCTGGAAGTTGGACGTTTGAGATCAAGATGTTGATTCCTTCTGAGGTTGCTTTTCTTGGCTTGTAGATGGCCATCTTCTCCCTGTGTCCACACATGGTGGTCCCTCTCTAAGTGTCTGTGTCCAAATTTTCTCTTTTTATAAGGACACCAGCCATATTGGATTTAGGGCTCATTTTAACTTAATGACTTCTTTAAAGACCCCGTCTCCATACACAGTCACATTCTGAGGTACTCAGAGTTAGGACTTCATCATATGAATTTGGGGGACCCATTTCAGCCCATAATACCCACAATGCCCAAAATATTTACTATCTGGCTCTTCACAGAAAAATTTGCCTTCTCTGGACTATGCAGTTACTTAATTATGGTGTGCTCTGCTTGTCCTCCTTCCTCTCCCCTCTATCAATGTACACTCACTTAGTTGTGACCATCACCATTCTCTTCTCAGTCCATCCATCTGTCCAGCCATTCATCCAACCACTTGCCCATCCATCCGTCCATCCATCCATCCATCCATCCATCCATCCATCTAATCACTTGTCCATCCATTCATCCATCCATCTATGGTTTTTGGCCATGATAGCATCAACTGTTCCAGATTTGTTTAGAGAGAACACAGACTCTTACCAACCATTCCTGTAGGTTCAGCTGTACTTTCCTCTCCATCCACGGCTGATGTTCCAGTATCTTCTCAATTCCACTATCTCACTCTCAAACGTAGCCTCCTCCACTCCCCAACACCCACTCCAGTGGCAGGTTGCAAGGCGCCCAGAATGAGTATTCAGCAGAAACCTTTGAAGCACGTCTCATTTAATCGCAATTTCAGACTGAGGCCTGGAGCCCCATTCATTAAGCTGTGAGAGAACTCTCCACCAGCACTTTTATTTTCAAATGTCCCTTTGCTTAACAAATTCACTCCACCTGGGAGACTATTAATTATTTGTGGCCCATAGAAATGTAAAACAGTGCCCATGCTGGGGCCTCTGATCTTGTCTCTAGGATCTTGGCAATACTGGGAGGCTCACCATGGAATTAACAGAGTGATTGGTTGGTGTAACTAAGAATGCATTCTTACCTTCCTGTAAAATGCTGAAATGATGTTCTTCCTTATCAAGATAAAGGAGAGATGTGTGAAGTCAGTGCAAGGACGTCTGTGGCCGTGGATGTTTGCCCGTGTCGTGAAGCCGTTTTGCTGTACGCTTTTCCTTGTAACGTTGCTTTCTTGAAATTGAACACCACTGATCTCTCTTTAAGAAAAATGCTTCAGAAAATATACAGGAAGAGGCTTTTTTTTTTTCTTTCTTTCTGTGGTTGGACTGCATGTTGTGTGGTTTCGGAGGCACTTCCTTTGGTTGCCCCAAGCCTGGAGTTTCCTCAAAACCAGAGAGCTTTCTCTTAGAAGGACTCGAAAATCATGATCGGATACTGCTGAAGCATCTTCAGCCACTGCTCCCTGGTCCCTTCTTAAACTGGGGGTGATCAGCATTCTCCCAGAAGAGAGAAGCATCTAAGACATTCACCAGGGGGTCGTTCAGCATTTAGAAGAGGGGAAACAACGGTAACATAAAAAAATGCATTGAGAATTAGGCAGGGAGAAAACACATCAAGTACAGTTTTAAAAGAAATAAAAAGGAGAAGCTTAGTGGCTCACAAAGTATTTTTTTTTTTTTTTTTTTTTTTTTTGCAAACAAGGCATCCGGAGTTGTGCTTTTTGCTTTTTACCCCAGCAAAATAGCAACATCAACAGCAAGACCATTCAGAAACAAACAAACAAACAAAATAAAACCCAGGGGAAAAAAAAACAAACCCTAACCCTAATTAGTGTAGACCTTTTGTTGCGAGGGTTAGAAACTGAGTTGATTTAAGGCCAAAGTGGAAATGCATTGGCCCCTGGAAAGAACAGGATAAAGCTAGATGTAGGGGACAGTCGAACTTAGAGAAATCAGCACATCAGGCTTCTCTTTCTGGTTTTCATATTTTTTTTCCTCTATCAGATTAGTTTTTCTCCGTCTGGCTTGAGCCTAGCAGAGGCATGGCTGTCAGCAGCTCGAGGCTGACATTCTCAGTTTTACAAGTCCTCTGATTGGCTTCAGTTGATCATCAACCACGTCTGGACCCATTGCTATGTCCAGGGTCTTGAGGTTCCGTGATTTTCCTTGCCTGGTTCATGCTCATCTTTGTGGCTGGGGTGGCGGAGAAGAAAGCGTGAAGGTGCTCATAGAAAAGCAGTCACAAATAAAGGAGGAAAGGAAGGGTCGCCACCACCATCTTAGGCAAAAAAAGACATCTGAGAACTTGATGTTCCTGTTAGAGGGGGTGCGTACTGATCAGAAAGTAAAGCAATTCATGTCTCACGGTGCAAGTAAGAAAAACAGGGGCTCATTGCCCCAAGAGGTGATAGTTGGGCATTTCTTTAAACATAAAAATAGAGCACACTCATAGCACTCAGAGCACACCCATGATTTATCGTGAGGAGAAAGGCAGTATTGGGTGGAGGGCTTGAATTTTTGGGCGCACTGTGGGGACAACCATCACACCTTTCCCATTTGCTTTTTGGTAGCCCTGGCTTGTAAACATCAGATCCCAATGCTTGTCCAGTCCAGTGACACCAAAGAAGTGGGGAAGAGGAGGGGTGCACTGAGCCCACTCTTAAATGCTGCTTTCATTTTTAAATAAAGTCACAGCAAGGGGTATATTCTTATGGTGGCCACATACATATTCATGTCTACATCAATGTGTGGGTATGTACCTATGTAAATATATATATATATATATATACTTTACCTACCTACTTACCTATCCATCTAATCAATGATCTCTCTGACAATATTCCTTAAAGAAGAGTCACCTGAATCTATAACCATATGATCTTTAAAGGTTGGAGGAGAATGTCTTCATGAATTAAGTGTCTCCTTTAGAACAAGTATTTGATCTTATGTGTCATTAACTGTCTTACTTATGGAACTTTACAGAGATCTACTGTAGTGCTATTTATATGGGATTTTATATCTAGAGTCTAAGAGGCTTTCTTATTTGGGAAGGGGGAGTTAATATTTGGTGGGAAATATTTTTCCCTAAGATGGTTAGTTTTCATGTGATTTTATTCACTTTTTTAAACTAGTGAAATATGCCAACCCACCCAGAATATAGTACACAAAACTTGAGGGTACGGCCTCATGGGCAGCACGGTCATCACCAGCTCAAGCAGTGGAACATTGCCAGCCGCCCCAGAAGACCTCTCTTTCCATCCTCAATCACAGTCTCTTCCCACCTTCTAAGGGTAACAACTGGGCTTGACTTTTCCATTGTGTTTTTGCTTTTCTTTACAGTTTTGTGACTTAAATATGTATCTCTGAGCACTGTCATTTAGTTTTGCTTGTTTTTGAACCTTCTATGAATGGAAACATTTTTATTTAGTATTCTAGGTCCGGTTTCATTTCCTCACCTTTTTAAGAAATGAGATTCATTTCTTTTGTGTGTACCTCTGATTTATCCATATTTGTTATTACACAGTTTTATCGTGTGAATAGATCATAACTGATACAGTAGCCATTCTATGCCTGATGAACACTTGGGTGAGTTTAGTGCTTGGCTGTTATGCCTAATGCTGCAAAGAATATCTTGGGATATCTTCCCCAGAGCACGTGTGCATGCATTTCTTGGGGTGTCTCTAGGAGTGGAATTGCTGATTCTTCATTTTTAATGGGTAGCTGACCAGTTACACTCTCCCTGGGAGTAGAAGGGAGTTCCTCTTGTTTCAGGTCCTCAGGGAAATGTCCTTATCACTCATCTGAATTCTAGCTATTCTGGTAATAAAGTGGATTTCTTGCTTTTAACTTACATTTTCCTGAAAATCAATAACGTTAAGATCCTTTTCATAGGTTTATTGGCCATTTGGAGTATCCTTTTTTGTGGATTGCCTGTTCAAATCACTTGTCATTTTCTACTTGGTAGTCGGTCTTATTGATTTGGGGTGTGTGTGTGTGTGTGTGTGTGTGTGTGTGTGTGTTTAACATATTCTGGATAATACGCCTTTGTTGGTTTTGTGAGTTGCATATAGGGTCTCCCAGTGTGGCTTGCCTTTTATTCTCTTATTTATTTTTTAAATAAATAACTATCTTTTAACTAAATAAATACATTTTCAGTCTGAATGTAATCAAATTAGTTATTTGCCTTTATGTCTGTCCTATTTAAATAAAATCTCTTTTTTGAAAAAGATTTTATTTTTAAGTCATCTCTCTACACCCAACGTGGGGCTCGAACTCACGAGCCCTAGATCAAGAGTCACACATTCTTCTGACTGAGCCAGCCAGGTGCCCCTTAAAATCTCTTTTTGATCCAAGGTGACCCATTGTTACCTTAGGTTACAAAGTCTTGTATAAATTGGTACTTTTTCCTTCTCAGATAACACTGGGCATTAGAGTATTGTAACTCCTTTTACGCCCACCTGGTGTATAGGATATTGTCGTGGCATGTCTTTTTTCTTTCCTATCACTTACAATCTCCTGCAATACTATTATTTTATCTCTGGTTCAGGTGGTGTCTTTATTTCTACTCAGTATATGGCAGAACACTTAGGAGACAACAGCTCAACCTCTCCTGGTTCCTTCTGTTTCTGTTGAGAAATCAGTTGACAGCCCAAGGGGTGCGTCTTTATCGGCCATTATAATGTCTGCCTCTTGCTGCTTGTACGATTTTTCTCTTGGGCTTTTCCAGTTCTGCTATGACATGTCTCAGTGTAAGTATCTTCTTATTTCTTCTGCTTGGGCTTTGGAGGACTTCTGGAATCTGTGGATTGGTGTCTTTTGTGCATTTTGGAAAATTGCCAGCTTGTATCTCTTCTCCCTGATTCTCTTTTTTTTTTTTCCCTGCATGTTTCTTTCTCACTGTCTTCTCTGTCTTTTATTTTCTCCTTCTCTGTTTTTCTATCTTTTGTCTTTCTGTGCTTCATTCTTCCAACTAGTCTGAAAAGGAGATACCGTTTTATTCACTCAGCAATTGGTCTTCTAGGCCCTGCTGTGTGCTAGGCTCTGTCCGAGGCAGTTGGGATACCTCAGTGAACAAAGGAGGCAAAGATCCTTGTCTTTGTGAATTACCATTAAATAATAAACAGTTGTTTAATTAGTTATTAATAGTCCTTCATTTTAGTTAGTTAACTGAATGCTGTAATGTGCTGGAAGGTGGTTTAAGTGCATCAAAAAAAGGAAAAGTAGAGCTGCTTTGGGGAGAGGGGCAGTTTTGGGGGGGAAGTGGGGCCAGTTTGGGTACAGTCATGAGAAGGTACCATTTGAATGAGGACTTAAAAGAATCAGCTAATTGCATATCTGGAATGTTCCAGAAAGAGGGAGTGTGTCTGGAAAGTTCAGGGAACATCAGAGAGGCCAAGTGTGGCTGAAGCAGCAGGAGCTAGGGGAGAAGGAGCAGGAGGTGAGGGATGACAAGCTTTGTAGGTCCCTCCAGGGAGTTTGGCTTTTACCCCTAGATTGGAGCAGAGGGTACTGTGATCTGATTTGCACATCAAAGGAACTCCTCTGGCTTCTGGGGTGAGATCAGACTGTGCAAACAGGGAGTTTTGCTCTAGCCCAGCAAAGAGTAGATGGTGGCTCAGAATATAGTAGCAACCAGGGGTGGGGCGTTGAGAGGTGATTTAGATTTAGAGGGAAAAAGGCATCTCTTCCTATGGTGGCCGATGCTCCAGGAGAGCAAGGGGATTTGATAATGTAGTGGAGAGAGAGGGGAATTGCTGGACTATTATCCTCGAGTGCAGGGGGTGCCTAGGGTCTAGTCACAGGAGGACAGATGGATTTTTAGATGAGATATGGGTAGTTATCTGTGGTCACAGACAGGAGGTAGACTATATGGGTACAGATAGAGGCTTGTTGGTGAATATACACAGGCTTGGAAGCTGAGGTAGTCCTATCTGACTGCTCCAGTCTTCTCAGAGAAGTAGGACAAGAGATCATCACCTGAGGAAAAAAGATGAGGAGAAATTATTGGGCATTTGGAATGGGAAGAGTAGATAGGAACGTCACGAAGGGGTGAATGGACTGGAGATTTTGGTATGAAATCGCCAGTTTCATTTAGGGCAGACTTGACCTTAGTGGTCATGAGTTTAAAGTAAGACCAGTGGACTGTTCAGCTGTCTGGGGGCAGGTGCCAAGCAGGCAGCTTGTTGGGTCTAACCAGGTTGCTATCTTTGCCAAATGGATGTGACTAAGTGATAGAGGGGCCAGGGAGTTAAGGAAGGGAACTCAGTGATAGACCAGGGAGGACTGTGAGGCAACATGGCTGTGAGGGCCACCGGAAGGGGGAGGGGGTTGTTGGGCTTGAGGTCTGAGGGGGTTAATCTGGACAAATGGGAGGTGGTGAGCTGAGAGTGGGATGCATGATGTTGACTGTATGGAGAGATTACTGGTCTTTCCCCCTTTCTTAAACAAAATGCTATTTTGGAGACTTAGCATGCTGGGTCTTGAAAATTCTTAATGTAGGTTGAAAAGCCCAGTACTTGCGTATTATTGGAATAAACGTATATTTCCCTCCTTGTTCCCTATTTCTCTTCTTGTTGTTTGGGGTTCAGAAGGAAGTGGCAGAGGACTTTATTTCTGTAGTTTCAGGAGAGAGCTCAGGCCTGCGTGGTTTTGCTCATACTTTCTGGTCTTGGTTATCATCACAAGGGCGTATTCAGTCTAAGTCAACAAATATTTTTGAGGGTCTACCATGTGCTAAGTAAGCTGTCTTCCAGGCACTCAAGATAGAGTTGGGGGAAGAATGGATCAAAATCCTTGCCTGCGTGGGGCTTAGATTCTAGTGAGGGAGAGGAACAATACATAAGACAAATCATAAAATAAGAAAATGTTTAGTGTATGTTTTAAAGAGAAAAAAGTAAAGTAGGAAGTGAAAAAGGAAATGTGTCCCAGAAAAAGGTGGTGGTACACCGTTGGTGGGAGTGGGTAAGAGGACTTCACTGAGAAGGGGACAGTGAACAAAGACCTCAAGTCTAAGGTCACGTGTTTACTCAGAATAAAGATAAGTCCCCAGTGGAAGCAAAAGCATGAGTTGGCATGCCAAGTCCTTATGAAAACCCAAACCCATGCTAATGCCAACGGCTAAGAATATTGATTTTGGTTAATGAACTTGAATGAGCCAGTAGGATCTATGTGTGTGGGTCAATATGTGTCTATGAGACTGTGGAAATGGGCAGTTCATTAACAGCTATATTTGACTCTTTTCTGGGGGGGTGGGATGGGCTCCCTGGGGGGTGTTCCTTCAGAAGGTCGCTGACCTCAGACCCAGCCAACCTGACTAATTTTTGCCCAATGGAAAGTTATGTGGGCAAGGGTTTACAGCTGTTCTTCAATGGGCTGAGTTCATCTGTGGCCAGAGAAGAGAACAAAGGCTCTTAGGATACAGGGCTTTGGCAGGAGCCACAAGTCTGAATCATAAGCCCAAGTCTAAGAAAGGTGTGTGAATTCGTTGGAGCAAGAAGAGTGAAAGTCAGGGTTGGCTTGTCTCGGTCATGGCCAGGCCTCCGCAAGGATTCCGTTTGGTGGCTTGGCGTCGTTGTGACCCAATGCTGAGGACTCCCTTCTCTCAGAAACCAGACGGCTGAGCCTTGGTGTGTCAGATATCCAGTGAGTTTGTCAACCTGCTTGGGAGAGCCTACCCCACACCGACTGGTTGGCATGTGTAGCTCTTGGTACCTTGCCAAGAGCAGTGTGTCATCCTGTGAGTCACCTGCCATGTTTTACAGGGAAGTCTGGGGGAGCGTGTGCAAAATTCTCTTCATTATGTGTTTCTTTTGATTGTGAACCACCACTGTAAGTAGCTGAGCACAAAATACCCACCTAATGGTTAATTATCTCAGTCCAGACCTTGAACTTGCCGAATGCACAGGAACTTGGTTCTGCAAAAGGGCCCAGTGACTATATTGACGAGATTCCAGCACATACATTATGCATGTTCTTTGACTGCTGCCCAATTTAACTTGCTCCTCTTAGGTACCTTGTTCATCGTTTTTCTCAGACGGGGTGATGATTACCTGCCAGAAGCTTCATGACAAACCCTGAAATACGTTGCTTGCTTGCTACGTTTGGCCTTGAGAGGGGGATGCGTGCCCCATGAGCAGGCGCAGGCTCTGGGAATCAGGTTCGGCTCTCCGACTTTGTGAGCCCAGAACCCATGCCTTTTAAAGGTGGTGATAATAATAAAATCACATACAAGCTGCCAAGACTGTAGGCCACGTGTGGCAAAGGGATGAGGGAGGGCAGCGGTCCCAGCCTCAGAGCGACCAGCTTGGAATTTCAGACCTAACTCCCACTTGTCAGGTGGCTTTGGGCGGTTCGTGTAACCTTTTGGAGCCTCAGTGTCTTTATCTGTAAAATGGATCTAGTTCTCATACTTTGTTGAGTTGTCATGGGGACCAGGCACAAAAATGGATGAGTGGCCCTCAGCCCTGTGGTTTGCACGAAGTGCTCAGGAAATGTGATTCATCCTTGGGGAGCGTCACAGGCGTAATGCTATTGTAACCCACTTTCCAGATGAGACAGTGAGGTTTTACAAGGATTAGGTGATGGGCTGTTGACTAGCAAAGGAATTCCTGGCCAGTTCAGGTCCGTTAAATGTGTAAAAAGTGGTTGTTAAAATGTGCGCCATTTCACGTACTCAACTGGCAACTTGAGTTTGGTGCATTTCTCTCACTCTTACGGTGCTGGGTTCACATCCATCCTTCAGGTTCTTGATCTGCTTTGAAGTTGGGGATGGGAACAGATTGGGGGAAGCCGAGGTACAGCGAGGGATATTTCGTCCCGGTGCGACACCTGGCATACCGTGAAAGCTTTGTCTGCGAGGAGGTGTGCCTTGTTTTATCTTTATAATTGGAAAAGATTTAATTTCATAGGTTAGACAATCCCATTTTATCTCTTACAATCAGAGAAAATCGCTCTTTTAGGTATGTGATTAAGATCGTGGCAATGCGACGGGGAGAACAGGCACATTTTAAAGCTGGTTAATGTGCTTAGATTAAAGTTCTGATTACTTTTGTTTTTAGCAGCAGTATTTTGAAAAGCTACGTGGTCCTGAGCCGCCAACAGGTTGCAAATGAGGCGTTGTTTTGAATCTTTAAGAAAAGTTGTAGTAAAAAATCTACGTAAGATAGAATTGGCCATTTTGACCGTTGTTAAGTCTGCAGTTCCGTGGCGCTAATGAGGTTCCCAGTGTTGTACGATGACCACTGTCTGTGTCCCAGACTCTCTCGTCGCTCCCACAGCAGCGCTGTAACCATTAAATGGTGACTCCCCATCCCCCCCGTCCTTCACCATTTGGTAACCTCTAGTCTCCTTTCGGACTCTTTGTACCTGCCTGTTCTAAGATATTTCGTGTAAGTGGAATGATGCAGTCGTTGTTCTTTTGTGTCTGACTTCAACTGGCATACTGTTTTCAAGGTTCATCCATTTGTAGCCTTTTTCTGAACTTTATTCCTTTTATCGGCTTTATTCCTTTTGTCCGTTGTACGAATGGGCCACATTTTGTCCATCCGTCCATCTGTTGATGGACGCCTGGGTTCTTGACCCTTTTTGCCAATTGTGCACAGGGCTGTGGTACATATTTACGTGCAAGTGAAAAGATGCTATTTTGCAGCATCTGTAGAGACATGTTTTGGTTTCTTGGGGAGAAATTGGAGGAGGCTTGTCTTTGGCCAGGGTGCCCACATGACCCCTCGGGCATGTATGAATCCATCCCACATCACCCCCAGGCTTACCTGCAGTCTTGCCGAGCCTAGCAATTTGTTTGGGAGGTTGCTGGCTGCTGGTGAATCAGACCGCTTTCAGCCGTCCGGCTTGACTGCGTCCTTCTGTCCGGGTCTCTGAGCCTCTTGTTTGCTCATCTGGGGCTGAGCCAAGACATTTTTCACACACCTAGTTATTATGGTTTGCTTATTAGTTTTCGATGGGCTCAATTTATATAATTTTTTAAATTTATATGTGCCTTTTGTACTGTGTTGGGGCCCAAAATTATATATGCATATACTGCATTTAATGTTTATTTTATGGATTTTTTTTTTTCTGGTGAGGAATAATTGAGTTGGCAGGACATACAGTAGATTTGTTTAAGTAGATCTGGGTTCTAGACTGAATCTACCATTATTTTATTATGTGAGCTTGAGTGAGTCACTTAATCCTTCTGACCTCAATGGGTGAGTGATTAATCAGAACCCCTTCTTACTCTTATGTATCTGGGTCTGCGACTCTGCATGTGTCTGTTGCCTACCCCAGGTCACTTAATATTTTGAGATATCGGCTTATTGTATTTCTGATTGAAAATACTCATTGCCAAGAGAGTTTCCCTTTCTCCACATCCTCGCCAACATCTGTTGTTTCCTGAGTTGTTGATTTTAGCCATTCTGACCAGTGTGAGGTGGTATCTCATTGTGGTTTTGATTTGTATTTCCCTGATGATGAGTGATGTTGAGCATTTTTTCGTGTGTCTGTTGGTCATTGGTATGCCTTCTTTGGAGAAATGTCTGTTCATGTCTTTTGCCCATTTCTCAACTGGATTTTTTGGGTTTTTGGGTATTAAGTTTGATAAGTTCTTCGTAGATTTTGGATACTAGCCCTTTATCTGATAAGATATTTGCAAATATCTTCCCCTTCCCCTCTTACACTGTTGGTGAGAATGCAAACTGGTGCAGCTACTCTGGAAAACAGTATGGAGGTGCCTCAAAAAGTTAAAAGTAGAGCTACCCTACGGCCCAGCAATTGCATTATTAGGTATTTATCCAAAGCATAGAAACTGATTCAAAGGGGCACATATACCCCATTGTTTATAGCAGCAATGTCCACAATAGTCCAAAGTATGGAAAGAGCCCCAATGTCCATTGACAGATGAATGAATAAAGAAGATGTGGTGTGTATACACAACACACAAACACACATACACACACACAATTGAATATATGTACTCACACACTGGAATATTACTCGGCCATCAAAAGAATGAAATCCTCCCATTTACAATGACGTGGATGGAACCTAGAGGGTATTATGCTAAGCAAAATAAGTCAGAGAAAGACAGACATACAATTTCATTCATGTGGGATTTAAGAAGCAAAACAGATGAACATGGGGAAGGGAAGGAAAAATAAGATGAAAACAGAGAGGGAGACAAATCATAAGAGACTCTTAACTCTAGGAAACAAACTGAGGGTTGCTGGAGGGGAGGGGGATAAGGGGATGGGGTAACTGGGTGATGGGCATTAAGGAGGGCACTTGATGAAACGAACACTGGGTGTTATATGCAACTGATGAACCACTAAATTCTACCTCTGAAACAAAAAAAAGAAAAAGAAAATACTCTTTGCCTGTTGGATTTTGTTTACATTAGGGAAAATGGCACCAAGTGCTCCCAGAGTACAGAAAATCTACGTCTATGTTCTTAGAAAGGAAAACACCAGTGGATTCTCATTTGCATGTTTCCTCTGACATTAGAAGTCACTTAATAATGATTCTGTGCCTGTCACTAGCAGAGGACTGTGTAAGGTGTCAGGTGTTAGAGATGCATCTATGGGCGTGGTCCTTGTCACTTCACTGTTGCTCCCAGGTGCTGGGTGTGTCCTTACACTCAGCTTCACCTTATTCCCACCTACCCTTCCTGCAGTATGTTTTGGTCCGTACATTGTGGAATGATAGTTTCCAGTGTTTAAATATAAAATAAAAATTAAAACTCTCAATAACAAAACCAAGTACCAGTTAGGATGGTTGTCCTCAGTGGGTGCCCTAGGCCTGTGTGTCTCACTCTGGTGGTCCTCGTGAGGGGGCTTGCTGCTTCCCCACAATAGGGACATGAGGAAGGGCTCAAGAGGTCTTTCCGTGGCCTCCGGGTCTTGGAAGGTCTCCCGCTCTCCCATTTGGTGCATCACTAGTGTCTGAACTGTATTTCTCTCATGACTAAAATAGCAATATCAACACGAAAACCTTGAAAACATTTAAAACACTAACATGGTTGCTTATTTCCTGACTGAAAATTGTTTTTGCACATTTTAGGGCCCCTCAGCATTTAGCAGAAGTATTGGGTACGTGTAACCCCCTGGATTGTCAATAGATGTTGATTTCAACTCCCCATTTTACTGAAAGGGAAGCCAGGTGGTTTGCTCTAAGTTATTCCTCTGGTGGTTGGTGGAGCGCGGACTCGAGCAGGGCCTTATTTCACACCCTTGCTTCTCCCTTGACCAAAGGAGGCCTCCTCGATGGGACTGCTCCCTGAGCCCCAGTGGGAATGCTCCCTGGGGGCTATATTGAGGACCGGAAGGCTATCCTGGCTCCACACATTCTTTGGAGAGAAGGCAGGACTGAAATCAGAACTTGACTTCTTATCTTCTTGCATTAGTTATTCAGCACGACCACGCTTTTAGTGCCAATAATAATTATTATTGTTTATTGCTGCTGAGCAGAGAGGTGTCTAAAAGAGCCCACACCAGGGAAAACCCAGATGCTCTCGCCCCCACGAACCACATGTACCTCTTGTGCTAGGCTCACAGGGCCCTTGGCACCAACCGCCTCACTGTGCGTGTGGGCAGGACAGCATCTGGCCCCATATGGTTGATTGCGAGTCAGTATGTGAAGGGTTCATGGACTTTTCCTTTGGCTTCTTGTTACCTTTATCCTCGGGTTGCACTTCCTGCCCTTCCAGTTACAAGCATGGCTTCAGTTATAAATATGAGAGCCACCAGTGAGTCCCGAAACTCTTGACTCTGGCATGTTCCATAAACGTTGTGTGAGCAGTTGTCATTTGGGGCACTCAAAGCAACGGGAGTTTTAAAATCATGGGAACATGTGATTGGAAGATAGAACTAGGAAGCCAGAGAATATTAAGTGGGCTATTACCACTTAAATAGTTGAGGAAATCGAGGCTTCTGGATTATGAGGAACTTGCCGCACATTTAGTCCCTGCTGGGTATCCTGGATGCAGGGTATTTAAAGGCTATACAAGTTTTCTTGGCCTCTTTTTGACAGACTTTGTATTTTTCAGGAGTACTTTTGCTTCTTTGTTAGGCGTTCAGTTTTCAGATGGAGAAAACTCTGTTCAAAGTCACTAAGTTTGCTTGGTGTGAGGTTTAATTTTAAGTTGTAAAACTTTTTTGCATCAAATCAAATTGAATGAGAGCCTGCGCTTGAAGACGTCGTCTGAGAGGACGAATCTCGGTTTTTCTGTCAGAGAGAAGGAAGGCTTCATCCGGGGATTTCAGACATGGGTTTTCAAACACGTCAGCATTCTTGGTGAGCCTCAGACCACCAAGCGCAAGGGGGGTGGGATGGATCCATATTTAGACTTTTGATCCGTTTCAAATATGAAAATTTGATTTCGGCAATCATTCAGTAGCCAACCACAAAATGTATTCGTGACAAAGCTGTGGAATTTCTGTAGCGATACCGTATGATTAACGGGATCTGGATTTGGACCTGCAATGATGCTGGGGAGTCCTGTCTTTGGATTCAGATCGTCTGTGTTCATCAACACCCCTGTTGGGCTTCACCTAACTGAGGAAGAGAATGCTCTTTTCTCTAGCTTTGCTGCTGGTTTGCCGTTTCGAGGTGACACAGTTGACAGCAGGTTGATGTGGGCCCTTGTTTGCCTTGTGCCTGGGAACCCACCTTGGCTGTCTATGTGAGCTGGGAAAGGTGGGGAAGTAAACTCCATTGCAGGAGTTGGTGTCAAAATCTTGGACCTTGTCAGCTCAGCGGACGGCAGCCCTCTTTCCATTAAGCTGTCCTGATCTTTGATCAAGTCGGTTCTGAAGACCCTGGAGCAGAAATCCAGAAGAGTCTTGCTTAAGGAAGGCATTGGTGTCATTGAGAACACAATCTGAAAGGAATTTTAGTCAGCAGTTGTAGGTCAAGTTTATAAAACAGCAAGATAAAGCCGGAATTAAAATCTTTGGGGAAATAAACTCTCCATAGTTTTTTTGTTTCTGAGCGTCAGTTCAACTGACAAAGGGAAAGNNNGCTGTCTGACCCTTTCTTTTTTTTTTTTTTTTAAAGATTTTATTTATTTATTTGACAGAGATAGGAACAGCCAGCGAGAGAGGGAACACAAGCAGGGGGAGTGGGAGAGGAAGAAGCAGGCTCCTAGTGGAGGAGCCTGATGTGGGGCTCGATCCCACAACGCGGGGACGCCGGGATCACGCCCTGAGCCGAAGGCAAACGCTTAACCGCTGTGCCACCCAGGCGCCCCTGTCTGACCCTTTCTGAGTTTCCCGCCACATACCAAATGTTGTTTTCCAACATATATTTATTTATTCGGTATATGGTCTTATATCTGTGTAGCTAGCTCTTGGGTAGATATCCGTGACCAGGACAAATACCTTAGAAGGGTGTCAAGGCTTCGAGTTTTTCAAAATATTTTTACATAAATCTTTTTATTTGTGGTAGCGTTTGATTATTTTTCTAACTCGTGTCGTTTAACACCGTCCCCCGCTTTTGCCTGATCTTGGGAAATTGTTAAGCACAAAAGTCAGCTGTGCTCCCTCTACTGGTTGTATTGCTTTGGAACAGAAACACTATGCATTCTTGATTAAGTTCATTGCTTTTGGTGGGACTCATACCTGTGCTCACATTTTCTTTTCCTAAATTCGTATGGCTTTTAAGAAGCAAGACTAATGGCAGTTAGAGCTCCAAGTAAAGAAGCTGGTGACATAATGAGGGATAGGGCGTTCTCCGTCCTGCCCATTTATATAGGGGTGTGTGGAGAGGACCCACCAGCCTGGCATCCTTCCTTCCTTTGATGCCAGGAGCAGCTCCCCGTGGGGCTGGGGGCCACTGCCTGAGGACCTCTCAGGTTCTGAGGTTGTGAGCTTTCACCCATGTCAGGTATTTTGCGATCTGTCAGCCACTGAATGAAACCAGCAGGTTTTCTGTGGGCTCACAGGTTGTTCCGACTCTGAACTCAGGGTGCCTTGCAGATTCCTCCAGAAGTGACTATAGGAGGGTCTTTATTTACTGGCCTGAGAGATGGGTAATGAGGTGAGGACCAATTCCATTCCATCAACGTGCATTTATCACATACCGACCATCCGTGAGGCTCTGAGGGAGTTCAAGGGGAGCAGACCCACTGTCCCGTGCCCCGTTTTGAAAAACACTGAGCCACAAGAACAAGACTGCTCCCGGCATTCTAGAGTTTCAAAGAAACACTTCTTCGGTAATGATGAGACGAAAACCTGTAGAAAAGCTGTCTTCACTTTGTAGGTCCTTCAGCCTGATGGGTAGACATGGTGGGGCTTGCATCTTTTTTCCTGTAAGTGATTTGTAACTTTCTTTTCGATAAGCTCTGATGAGATGAAACATCCTTCCTGTTCTCAATGGAGCGTCTCCAGCTCAAGACCATCAATGGAGAAATGAGTCTGGTGCCTGTGATAAGCCCGCTTTGTCTGTGTATCTTGCACAGCGCCTACCCTGCCTCCTCCCCGAGACGTGCTATCTGTGATCCTAGAGCTGATACCCCTGCCTTATGTTATCTTCCTCTCCACCCCCTTCTTGATGATTGCCCTCTAAATTTGACGCAGGTCCTTAGCTTCATGCGTGCATAGGCTTGAGGCTGTGCCCCCTACGCCTGAATGCTTTCCTGCTTCTGACCCCAGTGCCCACTCTGATCGCACACAGGTGGTCCAGCCATCGGATGCTGCATGGTGGAAAAGGAGGGGAAATGCTATTCTATATCCTTATAAGTCCCCCGGGAGTCTCTTCCTGATGCTGATGATTATATATGGAATGAATAAATTCAGTGACTGTCGATAGTGGAGCCTGTCTCCCAGGGCTTCTAATCAGTCAGCAGTTTTGGCATTTGGGGGCTGGATAATTTTTTGTTGTGGGAGGCTTTCCCATGCAGCATATCCGTGTCTTCTGCCTGCTCGATGCCAATAGCTTCCTCAAGTTGTGATGACCAAAAATGTTTCCACTATTGTTGAATGTTCCCACTGGGCAAAGTCACTTCCTGTTAAAGGTGACTGCCAATTTCACGCATCCCGTCTCTTTATTCTGCTCCTTCAGAATTCTCCATGGACATTCTTTTGGTCACTTGCTTCATTCATTTAACAAATATGTATGGATTTTCTACTTATGCCAGCCTCTGTGCAAGGTACTAGGAATATAAAGATGAGCTAGGCATCTCCTTCTTCATGTTCATATATATATGTATATATATGAGAATATATATATATGAGAATATATATATGAGTCAATTTTGAATGTATCATGGTTTCCACTGTTTTGGGTTTTATCATTATTATCTTGTAAGTTCCCTTTTCTGAATGTCGCTCCCAACCTACAACTCTGACAGGCAGTAGTTGAGTAATTAGGACTTTTTTAGTGAATGTTGTGTTTCTATTTCTGTAGCCTGGGTCTTTGAGGAAAGCCCCTTGCCGTGCGGGTCAGTATCCTCGACTTTGACACCGCTATTAACCTTGTAAAATGATAATGGTCTATTAATCTATCAATTTCATCCATGAATGCTTCAGCTGTTACAGATATGGCCTCTACTTGTCATTCCAGGTCTCCTCTTTTCTTATATTGTGATTTCCTTCATTTTCTTTAAACAGCCACCTGAGGCTTCATTTAACATGTGTGGTCATTTTTTAGTGTTATTTAATGAAACTTCTGTTTCGGAACCAAGGTCAGGCCTAGCGAAGGGATGATCACTGGATTGCTTTTGGGTGGACTTTGAAGTTAGCTCGTGTCCTTCAGAATGCTCAGAAACTGTGGTATGAATATTGCTCATGGGAAATTAAGTTTATGGCAGCTATTTTTCTAGGGGGAGGGAAAAGGATATATTTCAGGGAGGAGTTTACAGTTGGTTCTAACTATGTTGGTAATTTTAATTTTTTTTGGTGCATAATGGATACTTGAGGGTTCACTATATGATTTTCAAATATATTTTTGCACGTCTGAAGTATTTTGTAGTAAGTTTTAAAGGACATACAGCCAGTTGTAAGTTTGCTTTTTGTTTTTCTGACCCCCATTCTGTGTAAGTAGATGTTTAGGAATTAGGTCTCTCCTGGCCAACCTACCCACATTCCTGCCTGTGCAGAGGGGGCATCATGCAATTATTTAAGATTTCTAGCTTTTTATTTTATTTTATTTTTATTTAGTTTTTAAAGATTTTATTTATTTATTTGACAGAGAGACAGCCAGCGAGAGAGGGAACACAGCAGGGGGAGTGGGAGAGGTAGAAGCAGGCTCCCAGCGGAGGAGCCTGATGTGGGACTTGATCCTGGAACGCCAGGATCACGCCCTGAGCCAAAGGCAGACGCTTAACGACTGCGCTACCCAGGCGCCCCTAAGATTTCTAGCTTTTTAAATAAAAAAAGAGGCACTGCCTTCTTGCCCTGTGCTGCCGAGAAAAAAATGTGATAGGAACTTAGGCCTTCTGCAGGGAGGCCAGGTTCATCTGTGAAATGGTTCAGGTCTGTTAGGAATAAATTTTCCCCAAGGTGGTGGAGGAGCCCAGAGCTGGGACTCCCAGTGACAGCCGGCCTGAGTTCTTGGTCTTGGGAACGCCAAGGGGAGAATTAAATTGGGGAAGGAGGTGGAGAGGAGGGAGGCGACGGTGGGTGGGGAGGAGCGACAAACCCTCTCCAACACACCCAAATGACCAGATTCATCACAGCACGAAACTTCACAAGTTACGCCCACTCCCTCTGCCAGAAGCCGGGGAAGGCTGCTGCTTCCTCATTTCTGTTACTGGAAGCTTGGAGATGTGAGGCAAGACGGGGAAGCATGTGCGCCTTGCTGAGCCGTGGTGAGCGTTAATTTCAAGCCCATTCTTCCCACCGCCGAATTTCTTTGTGTTGGATGGTGAGGGCGCGCAGCCCAGGTGGCTGTGGCGGAGGAGAGGCTGGTGGGGCCCCCCGGAGCTCTGCGCTGGACCCGTGCGCCCGGAGCCCTGCGGAATCCGTGAGCCGCGTCTCCACGCTGTGCTGGGACACCCCGGGGGCGCCGCCCGTGTGCTTTCAGGCTCCTGGGTGAAGGGTTGGGGCTTTGCGAGCGCTTTACCTTTCCCTCTTTGCCTTCCCTATCCCGGGATCCTAAAGGGTAGGGCGGAAGGGAGGCTGCGGGATCAGGTTACCCACCAGAGGTGTCCCCGCTGTACCCGCTGTCTAGCTGCGCAGTCTGTAATCACAGGTCATTGCTGTTGAAAATGAATTCCCTGAAAGGCTTGGGATTCAGTATTTCCGAGGAAATGTTCCGAAGCTGGGGCCCCGGACAGCTTCCTGGGTCAGTGTGGGAATTCCATAGGGAGGCATCAGAAGGCTTGGGTTTCTCATTAATTTTGTGTCCGATTTAGTTCAGCTCAAGACTCCCTAGCTATTGAGGTGTTATTTGTGTATCTGGAACTTTCTTGAAAATATTACATTTTTCTGTGGCAGCTGCTTTATCTCCAGGTCTATTGCCTAAGTCAGATTTGGGTGGGGCGGTGAAAGGAAGTTTGGGTGGAGGCTGGCACCCGGGCTGGGATCATTGCAAGTGACGCTTAATGTATGTTCCAGCAAGTGATGGACTTGGCCAAAGGTAAAGTTTCTTGCAGACATTCTTTAGATTTTATTTGAAACCCCTTTTAGAGCTTTATGGTGTTTGCTCACTGCATGGGGGTCCGATGGAGGCTTTTGGGCTAATTTACCTGTTTCACCTATTTTATATCCAGTCAACAGGTTAGTGCAGAGCAGTGGGAGCTCTCTCTCTCTCTCTCTCTCTTTCTCTCTGTGTGTGTGTGTGTGTTGTAAGATAATCCTTCATATGAATTTTTAGAGAATTGTCTTATTTTTAGGACAACTTCACCGAGGTAAAGAAATGTGTGGTTGTTACTATGTCTCTAGAAAACCAGATTTCATCTTATAAGTGTTTCTCCGAGATCTGGGGTGAGTGCAATTAGGAGGATGTGAAGAGCTGGTTTTATCCTCTTCCTGATATCAGAATGGCACAGCTGGCTTTTTTGGTGTACCTTCCACTCGAACTTTGGGGTCAGGGGATAGGTTGCTGTGGCCATAGTTTTACTTAGTTTGTTTTCACCTTCCAGCTTCCCTGAAGTTAGTGGGACAGAAGTCAAATGAAATGACTTTTAAGCCAAAGCAGACATGTCCCAGGGAAGAACAGGTTGCATGGTCTGGGTTGTCCCAACAGCCAGAGCCCTGTGTTCTAGCTCCTTGTGGGTCAAGACAGAACATGGCATGCAGATGTGGGCTTGATGCTGACATGAAGTGTGTGGCCTGCTTCCCCCACCCCCAAGAAGTCTGTAGCAACTCACTCAACAGGAAAGACAACCAGATTGGATCTCGTGATAGTGCTGGTGAAACTGACTAATAGACCCTTGCTCACATGGAGTTTTATGGAACAATAATACTTCGCCAGAGAAAGGGAGTATATTATTCATAAAGGTATTTAGATACTGTCACATGGGACTGTTTCATGCAGACACTGGAAATTGGATTAATTCTGCTATATGAATTTGGTAGGTGCAAGTAGGTGTGAGAGAATATTATAATTTCTGTATCATTTTTTTCTTAAGGTCTCCTTACTTTTCCATAAATATCCTGGTTCGACTCTGATTTTTTTCCCCTGAAGTTGCAGATACAGTTTGTTTAATAGAAATAAGGCCATTAAGATTATCCTCTTTTAGTAGGTAGTTTTTTATAGGAATTTTCCTATTTCATGTAAATTTTAAAGTTTATCGGTATACAGTTGCACAAAATATCCTCTTATAATATTTTAAAAGACTGTAGAAATGTTTCCTTTCCTTCCCCCCCCCCCCGTTTTTCCCCCCAGGGTGGGGAGGGGCTCCACACCCTACTCGGGGCTCCATCTCAGGACCCTGAGATCATGACCTGAACCAAAACCAACAGTCAGACGCTTAACTGACTGAGCCACCCAGGTGCCCAGAAATGTTTCCTTTTTCATTCCTGGCATTGGTTATTTGTGCTTTTCTTCTTCTTGATCAGTCTTGCTAATGTATCATCAATTTTATTGGCATTTGGAAGAACCAACTTTGGTTTTTGTTTGTATTTTAAATGAAACAAAAACACTGCCTCCTTTCCTAAGTATACATGCATTTTAAAAGTTCTGTGCGGTGGAACATGGTCAAAAAAGATTTTAAGAGCCTTTAAAACTAAGTAACTGAGTCTCCTAGCTGTAAGGAGGCAGACATTATGTATTTACTTTATGTGTCTTTGAAATAATGTTTCTCGGTTTTATTAAAACGTATCTTGTGTTCTTGAGTATCATACACATGGGATCAAATTGTTCTAAGGTGGGTTTTGGGTATTCACTGGGGCACACCCTGTGAAATTGTTTTGGAAACATCCAGCTAGAATTTACATAAGATTTACTGGTAATTTAATGTGAATTGTAGGTGCTTTCAAACCTACTTGACAATACAGATTTACTTTGTACTAGGGCAGAGCAAATTTGCTGTAATGACCGAGGAAGAAAGTTTCGGTTTGGTTCATATTTAATACATGAGTCTTGGCATTTTAATGTGTTCTCAGAAAATCTTTCTAAGTTTGTGACAGTATAAGAACAAGAACTTTAGAGTCAGAAAGAGCTGGATCTGAATTCTTTTTGCCTTTTTTTAGAGGGTTTTTTTTTTTTTTTAAACAATCTCTGCATCCAAGGTGGGGCTCGATCGAACTCATGACCCTGAGATCAAGGGCTGCCTGCTCTACTACTGACTGAGCCAGCCCGGTGTCCTTGGATCTGAAGTCTTGCTCTGCCACTTTCAGCCCTAAAATTGTCTAACCTCTCTGAGCTTACATTCTTCTTGTGAGGTGGAAATAATGAAAACTGCTTAGGGGGCTGTTGGTGAGTTTTTTTTAAGATTGATTTATTTATTATTTAAAGACAATGTGTGTGTGCCCAAGAGCTGAGGGAGAATCCTCAAGCAGACTCCCTGTTGAGCTCTGAGCTCTGGGCTCGATCTCAAGACCCTGACTGAGGTTATGATCGGTGCTGAAATCAAGAGTTGGACTCTTAACCCACTCAGCCGTCCAGGCGCCCCTGTTGTGAGATTTCTACGTGAGTGTTCATGGAAGGCACCTGTCTTGTGATTCGGAACAAAGCAGGCCCTTAATCCATTGTAGTGCCTTGCGTGTTTCCCTGTCCTGCCCTTTCTGGTTCTACTCCCAACCTAGCAACTTCTCTCAGTGCCTTCCTTCCAGAAATGTGAAAGGTTATTGCAACAGAATAAAACAAAGGCACTTCTCCCATCTGTTCTCTCTTCATTATGGGCACTTAGTATCCCACTTGGTTGGTGGTATACTGGCTGGATATTTTTCCACTCCAGTTTTTACCTTACCCTCCTGAGATTATTATTTTTTTCTTCAGTTCATCTCACTTCCTTGAGGGTCTCACTGCTCTATTATTTCCTCCCTTCCTTCCTTCCTCCCTCCCTCCCTCTCCCCCTCCCTTTCTCCCTTCCTTCCTTCTTTCCTCCCTCCCTCTCTCCTTCCCCTCTCTCTTCCTTTCTAGAAATGAAATGAGTATGCAGCTCAAAACTTGGCAGAGACTGGGATGTAAGTTAGTGGGGTTGTTCCTATGAAGGCAAAGTTTGTTGGATTTAGTTATTCCAGAACTCTTGTACTCTAGAAAAGATGCTCAACATTACTAATCATCAGGGAAATGCAGATCAAAACTACAGTGGGACACCACCATCTCACTACCTGAAAGACAAGAAATAACAACTGTTAGGCTGCAGAGAAAAGGAAGGGAACCCCCATGCACGGTTGGTGGGAATGTCACCTGGGAGACAGATGGTGTTGGTGATAACCATATCTGTTTTCTGTCTTTCTTTCTTTCTTTCTTTCTTTCTTTCTTTCTTTCTTTCTTTCTTTCTTTCTTTCTTTCTAGATTTTATTTATTTGTCAGAGAGAAATTGAGAGCACAAGCAAGGGGAGTGGCAGGCAGAGGGAGAAGCAGAAGCAGGCTCCTCGCTGAGCAAGGAGCCCGATACGGGACTCCATCCCAGAACCCCGGGATCATGACCTGAGCCAAAGGGAGATGCTTAACCGACTGAGCCACACAGGCACTCCCACTACTGAATTTTCTGAGAATGTTTTTGCAGAGCTGAAAGTTCCTCGGTACTTTGGGGGAAGTGTGGATTGTTGAATGCTATGGCTGACCTCATAACCAGGAAGGGAAGTGAGAGGCATGGGGTGGAGGAGGTTGGCTGGGTAATACTCCTCCACGGAGGAATGTGGCATTATTGAAGTCATCCAACTTTAAGCTATTTGTTCTCTCTGGGGTCTGTCAATTGAAAAGGTCCTTGGGACTATATGGCATCATTAGTGAATGTTTCTTTAGGTGTCTAATAGTACAAGCAGGGAGACGGGGAGGGGAAGGGGTTGTCAGCCGGGAAAAGGCTTTGCGGGGCTCTGCCAACATCATTCACTGCTCTGCCCAAGGAGTGAGTCTTGCTTTACATTTTGTGTAGTGAATTGGCCTCAGCTGGGAAGTGGTTTTCGAAGACAACAGGTCGACTAGCTAGCTGCCTTTGGTCTGGCCCGTCCGCTCTGACCCGGTGTGCTGAGTAACTGTGCTGCTGTTTGTACTGGTCAGGGTTTTTATGAGTGGGGAACAAGGAGGTGTAGTCTTCGTAAGTGTTTTGCAACACCACTCCTCCAGTTTATTTTGATTCTGTTGCTTGAAAACAAGTATTAGCCTGGCCTTCATTGGTAAAACTTGCTGGTGGTGGGGGAAGAGATCGTGGCTTTTGGAAAGTTTTATTCGTGTAACGGTTAGGGGGGGATTTGTGAGATCTTGTATGGAAGCTCAGAGCCTCATGTGATACCTTGGAATTCGGCACTTCAGTGTTTGAGATTTCGGACTTCTGTAAATTCAGAGATCTTTGTGGGCAAGAGTAACCATGGCCAAAGTGCTTTCTACAAAGCCATGGTTGAATGAGGGCCTTTGATTATTAAAATACTAATACTGAATGGTAATTTATTGAGTGTCTCCAATATATGCAGTATTTTTCCTGTGTTATATTGTTAATGTTTCAGAGAATGATCTTGCAGCCTCTAGAAGTATATAAAAAAGTGAGCACAAACCCCATTATTTTCCTGTGTCTGCTCTTGTAGGTAGAACCAGTGTGGACTGAGGCCCACCTTTCTAGACCCGAAAGCCAGGAGGAGAGGAGGGTTGGTACCATGGGGTGTGAAACTCTGAATCCTAGTCTCTTACCTAGGATGTGAGCAGCCCCTCCGGATGGCCCGTGTGGAGATCTTGAGAGAAGCTCTGCTGTGTGGGATGGGGTAAGTGGGGCATTTGCAGAACGCTGGGAAAGGAGGACTCAAACTTTTAAAGTCCTTATTGTCTCGGGGCCCTGCTCAAATCCTCCTGTCTGGGGACAACAGGAAGTTCATTATTTGTGACTGCTGTTTCGTGGAAACGGGTTGCTGATTTGCCCCATTCACAGTTTGAGGCTTTGAAATTGATTTCCTGGGAACCTTCGGTGGTGTAGGGTCCCATTGTTGGGTCATTCCATGGACAAGCCAGTCCTCTGGGCTTGCCGAAGAGGGTGTAGTGGTGCGTCCCATGTCATGGTCACCGTGGACTGGGTCTGCCCCTTGTGAATGACCACTGGTTTGCCTCGATTCCTTGTGCCTTGACTCATGAGGAAGAAGATTCCCATTGATTCTCAGATGAGATTATTTCAGAAACTTCACAGGGTCATGATCTTCCTACCTTTGTCTTCCTGGCATCTTTTGCCTGCCCTTATGATACCCGGAAAGGAGAAGAAGGAATTGTTTTGGACTGCGGCAGGGAAACTTGGTATCAGGATGGGCTTTTTTGGCGGCTGTCGGACGTGAGATCATGTTACTGTTTTTTCTTTTTGTTTTTTGTTTTTTTTTAAGATTTTATTTATTTATTTGAGAGAGAGAGCACGAGCAGGGGGGAGAGGAAGAAGCGGCTCCCTGCTGAGCTGGGAGCGGGTTGTCCGACTGGATCCCAGGACCCAGGGATCATGACCTGAGCTGCAGGCAGACGCTTGACCGACTGAGCCGCCCAGGTGCCCTGAGCTCATGCTACTTCTAACAGGCAGGAGAACCTTTGTCTAAACCGTGCCCTAGGTTTGGTTATCGGGGAGTATTGCAGGGAGCCCTCACCGCTGTGCTCAGATTGGCATCTTCCAGGCACGGTAGGCAAGGAGCTTCCCACTGGAAGAATCAAGCGGTAAACGTGCAACATTACAGGCACTCAGGGCAAAGAAATAATGCTACCTCCTGGTGTGGCGTGAGTCAGCAAGGAGGGCTGTGTGTACTTTAATTTCCCTTCTGCCAGGTGGGGACAGTGGCATGTCAATCCTCATTTACTTCCTGGGGGGAGAATGATTTAGACCAAAAGGGCCTTTATAACTCTGCAGAGTTGCAGTTATTCTTTTCAGGTTCGCCTTCCTCCCATGAACAAACCCACCCGAGCCTTGTTATTAGGAAGCACGCTGCACTATTTTCACCCTGTACCAGGGTTTGGTAGTAGGCTGGCCGCTCCAGAATTTGAACAAACTATGCATATCTGAACATAGTATTCCTTTGTGTGTCTACCCTGCATATGTGACTGCTGACTTGGTGGAGAGGAGGAATCACAGATGCTTCCTGAAGCACCATCCCTCGTCGTGTCATTGTTTTCTTTTGACTTTACTGTACGAACAGCACTTAGCCTGAGACCTACCCTCTTATCAGATTTTTAAACGTACAGCACAGCGTGAGGCGCTATGGGTGCAGTGTCTTATGGTGGCTTTCCAGAATGTAGTCATCTGGCATAACTGAAATATTGTCCCCAGTGATGAGCGGCTTCCCATTCCCCCTCCCTCCTGCTCCCGGCAAGTCCCATTCTGCTCCCACAAGTTAGACGGTTTTCGATTCCTCATATGAGTGGAATCCTGTGGCATTTGTCTTTCTGTGATTAGCTTCTTTTTTTCTTTCCTTTTTAAAAAAGATTTTATTTTGAGAGAGCCAGTGAGCAAGAGTGCACGAGCAGGGGGAGGAGCAGAGGGAGAGGGAGAAGCAGGCTCCCCGCTGAGCAGGGAGCCCGATGCAGGGCTCGATCCTGGGACCCTGGGACCATGACCTGAGCTGAAGGCAGACACCTCATTGGCTGAGCCACCCAGGCACCCCTGTGACTAGACCATTTCACGCAGTGGAATGTTCTCAGGGTTCATCCACGTTGTCGCAATGTCGCAGGACTTCCTTCTTTTTAAAGGCTGACTAATATTCCTTTGTGTGTCTGCCCTGCAGTCCTCCCCCCTTCGCCTGGTGCCGGACATGGGGGCGGATTTTGCATTTTGGCTGTTGTGACTAGTGCTGCAGTGAACACGGGGGTGCTAATAGCTCTTTGAGATAGGCTTTCATTTCTTTGAAATCCTCGTCAGTGGCTTGCTGGATCACACCGTGGTTCTGTTTTTAATTTTCTGAGCAGCCTCCCTGCCGTGTTCCATACACCCGCACTCCCGTCTCCCAGCCGGTCTCCCAGCCGCGCTGCAGGCCCTGCATTGCTGGTCTTGCCACGACTTGTGGCGCTGGTCTTACCTGTTGTTCTGGAACCAGACCCACAGCCTCTGCCCCTCCCTTCTGTGCAGGCTCACGGCAGCCTGGAGACCTCCCTCTCAGGATTCACATCACCTGGTATTATCATAATTGGGTTATTTGCCTTCTTCAGGGGGCAAAAAAATGATAGAAATGATAACTGCACGATAATGATAAAACCACAGCGAGCCCCTGGGAGCACAGGCTGTCCGCGCTTTGCCCTACCCGCTCCACTCACCTTTCCTGCGCGTTTGCTCCCTTCCTCCCTGCTTTCACTCCCCTGCAACTCCTTCTGTGCAGGTGGGCTGCCCTCAGGGCCTGACCCCCCTTGCCCTCAAGGAACCCCTGTTCCTCCAGGGCAGTGCTTAGTCAGGACTAACCTGGGGGGGTTGTTCGTGTGGATTTTAGGACAATTCTGAGATGTCCTCTCTGTCCTCTTTCCAGAGACCCCTTGTGGCTTCCTTCCCTTCTCCCTAAATTAGTGTTCTCTATAAACGAACTCTAATTGCTGTCTTAAGAAACTCATTTAAAGCAACAGAGTTAGAAAGTGGGGAGCTAGCATTTGGAGGCCCATCACCTGGCTCCAGGGTCTGTGCTTTTTTTTTTTTTTAAAGATTTTATTTATTTGAGAGAGACAGAGAGAGAACAAGAGTGAGCAAGCAAGCATGAGCAGGGGGAGGGGCAGAGGGCTCACGTGGGGCTCAGTCCCAGGATCCTGAGATCATGACCTGAGCCGCAGGCAGACGCTTAACCGACTGAGCCATCCAGGCTCCCCCACGGTCTGTGCTCTTAACCAGAATGCGCCCTTGTGTTTCTCCAAGGCAGGGCTGCCTGTCCTTTAATGTATGTTTGCCTCAGCGTGCATTAGAGTGACTGTCATGGGGTGTTCTAGAATGACCCACCGTAATGAGTGACTGCGCAGCTGACCACAGGCTGTTCCCCTAGTCAGCCTTTCTGACTCCCTTTCTGGGCATTTGTCCACTCATTTTCCCTCCTAAGATGACCTCTTACCAGCTCTCCTTCAGCGTCAAGGCCAGCCCACTTCCTCCTCGCCTCCTTTCCAGTCTGTCCCAGCCTACTGTCCTTTCCCCCCTTAGAACCAGTAGTATTTGTCAGATGTTGCCTTGGACAGTGGTCTCCCCTTACCGACGGTTTCAGTTACCCATGGTTGATGGTCAGTCGCGGTCCACAAGAAGGGGATCCTCCTTCTGACGTGTTGTCAGAAGTTCACTAGTAAACCACGAGAGACTCTGGACTCGGGGAAACAAACAGGTTACAGAAGGGAGGTGGTGGGGGGATGGGGTAACAGGGGGATGGGCATTAAGGAGTGCAGGTGTTGTGATGAGCACTGGGTGTTCTATGCAACTGATGAATCATTGAACACTGCATCAAAAACTAATGATGTACTATACGTTGGCTAATTGAATATAATAATAAAAAATAAATAAAAGGTCACTAGTAGCCTATCACTACATCACAGTGCCCACGTCACTCCCCTCACTTCATCTCATGACGTCAGCATTTTATCATCTGCTGTCAGCACAAGCAGAAGGGTAAGTACAGTAAGATCTTTTGAGAGACCACATTCACATACCTTTTATTACAGTATAGCGTTATAATTGTTCTGTTTTCTTTTTTTTTTTTTTAAGATTTTATTTATTTATGTGACAGAGAGCCAGTGAGAGAGGGAACACAGCAGGGGAGAGGGAGAGGAAGAAGCAGGCTCCCAGCGGAGGAGCCCGGTGTGGGACTCGATCCCGGAACGCCAGGATCACGCCCTGAGCCGAAGGCAGACGCTTAACGACTGCGCTACCCAGGCGCCCAATTGTTCTGTTTTCTTATTAGTTATTGTTAATCTCTTACTATGCCTAATTTATAGGGTAAACTTTATCATAGGTACATACGTATAGGAAAAAACATAGTGTAGATAAGGTTTGATGCTGTCCCCGGTTTCAGGCATCCAACTGGGGGTCTTGGAACATACCCCCGCGGATGAGGGGGGCTGCTGTATCTCTTCTCTTCCCCCTGGTTTGATTATAAATCCTGGAGAGCTACGACTGTGTGCCCTGAACCACAGAGTAAGTGTTCAGTGACTTGATTCTTTGGGGATTGATCAAAACCTAGTCAGAGCTGTCCACAAAGAAATGCCAAGGTTGTTTCCAGGTTCTGTGAATGAAGGGAAATAATGTGGTCAAAGGACAAAATTGGAAAAAAAAAAAAAAGGGACGAATCTAAAAATTGTTAGCCTGTTTCTGTGTGAGCCCGTGTGTGCATTTTCCCTCCACAGCTGTTCAAGTTCAGTCACAGAGTGGATGTCTCATTTCTTGGCTTTGAACACGGTGGCTAGCCATCTCCCCCCCGGGGGAGTGTAAGCAGATTTATGTGATGAATAATGTGGGTTTTCTTCCAATACCTGAGATGCAGTTTGACAAGCTTCATGTGAACAGTGGGTGAAACATGTCAAGTGTCTCCCTGCCTCCCCACCCATTTGAAGGATAACAAAGATGCCCCCCAGCAGAGTCAGCGTGGTGAATTTTGCTGGTGGCCGGCCACCTGTCCACGGTGACCTCCCCTCTTTGGCCAGCTCACACATACTTTGCTTCCGGGGTGTGCCCCCACCATAAAGTCCGGGAAGGAGGGTTAGTCCAGAACTGAAGATGCAAAGGGAAAGAGACCGCATGCACCGCGCCTGGCATTCCGCTAAGTGTTCTCTGGCAGAGTAATGACAGATCCCCACGGCCACCGTGGGATGGCCATTCTCCTCTCCAAGTCCAGTTGGTGGGACCCACGTGACTTCACTGAAATCAGACATTGTGGTGACCCCGGATTTGAGCGGTGTTTTAATTGACTTCTGAACCCACCAGTCTTCCGAGATGTAAACAGGTGTTTAGATGATGATTCTAATGGTCATATTATTCTAGAATTCTGAGACTCCTGGGTTCTCTTCTGACTTATTCTTTTTCTACCTTAGCCAGTTCCCCTTAGCACTTAACTGCTTGTGAATCTGTTAAAGTCAGTATTACCTGAAATACCATGTTTAGGTGGGACTTTTGGTGAATGGGGTGTCCAATATTAGAAAAAGTGCAAGATTAGGGATCTGATTTTATTTTTAGACACCTACACACACACACACACACACACACACACACACACACACACATGCACGCACAGATACCTATCCGCAGGGGAAACATATCAAGTCCATTCTTTGAACACCCTCAAGAAAGTTAAAATAGTTTTATCCTTCTTTTTAAGAAGAACGAGCCTCGGCCCCTGGGTGGTTAAGTGACTGCCTTCGGCTCAGTTCATGATCCTGGAATTCCAGGATCGAGTCCCACATTGGGCTCACTGCTCAGCAGGGAGTCCGCTTCTCCCTCTGACCCTCCCTCCTCTCATGCTCTCTCTCTCTCTCTCTCTCTCTCCCCCTCATTCTCTCTCTCTCTCAAAAAAAAAAAAAAAAAAAAAAAAGAGCCTCTTTAGCCGGACTGAGGACTTTCTTGTCACTGTCTTGTTCTGTAGCCCATACAGGGATGTTGGTGCTCGGGTCGGATGCAGCAGGAGGCCCTGGGTCCTTTGACTTTTCTTTCCCACTCCTGCCCACATTGCATAAACACTGGCATGGCAGGGACAGATGGCCACTCGGGAGGCTCCTTTGATGTCACATTTGGTTGCCTGGGTGGGGGGTAGGGGTGGTTGCAGCCAGTCTCCATAGGAGGAGAGGCTGCCTGGGAAATGCCCACTTGACAGCAGGTAAACAAAAGCTTAACTCCAGAAAGCCTGGGTGCCCTGGTCCGCCCACAGGCTGGGGCAATAGTGGAGTCAGGTTTACCTAAGTGTGTTTAGCTTGGAAAGAAGGCAGTTGGCTCAGAGCAGAGCCTTTTCTCTCTGCTCCTAATTGATGCTTCGTGAAGTTCTGTTTTCTTGTGAGAGAACGTGAATGGTCTGGGGTGGGAGGGAGTGGGGGTCATGAAGAAAGTGATGGGATTTCAGCTAATTACTTTCAGAGCTAGAAAGAAAATTCATTCCAGAGGACTGGGTTAGCTTTGCTAGAGGCTGAGATGAAAGTACCTGAAATCCCGGGAGAGTCGAGCCAGAGCAGTCCCACTTATCAGTGGGACTCTTGTCTGGTCAAGCAGCGTCAGTCTGTGCAATGGGGGACTGAAGGCTTTGATGGAAATTTCAGGAAGCATGGTAATGAAGAACACCCAGACGGGGCGTGTGTGAGGCAGCTGAATCGTGCCTGAAAGAAAAATCCAGAGATGACAGTATGTGACAATCAAGTGGGTTTTTGGTGGTTTTAGTTTTAGAGGGAACACGGGAGGTAATTACAGTTGCCTACATGCAAAGGACGCATGGAGTTCAGTCAAAAGTGGAGAAGCCAAAAGCCACAAGGGCTGATTGAAAGCTTTTCCGATTTTAGCCTCTGGGTAATAATAACTGTTGCTATTTAGTTTTCTAATGCTTTTACAGAAGTCCCAACACACCAAAGTAAGGTAATATATTCAAGTTAACACAGCGATATCTAGGTTCTAGGCTTCATATTGACGGGAAGGGGGAGGATGGTGAGTTCATTTATTCATTACTTCAACGAGCCATTCATCGGGTGGCTCTGGGTATCATCGTTGGAGGTGTCTGAGGAGGACTCCGTGAGGTGTGACACACAGCTCGTACTCCCTCAAGGAGCTTTCAGTGTAGAAGGAAGAAGAGAGAAGGCCATGGGAAAGTTAATGGGCCACATGAGAGCTATCGTCTAGAAGTTTGGTGCATTTGAAGGGTTGGGACGTGAGCCATTCAGTAGTGGAATGGTGGAATGATCGGGCAAATCATTAATGATATTACTAATTTCTGTTGCGTATTAAGAGCTTACTCTCTGCCCGACATGGTTTTAAATGCTTAACATGTATTAACCACATTTAATCCTCCCCATAACCCAGGGAGCTGTTTAATCATCCCAGTCTCACAGCTGACGAAATGGAGGCAGAGAGAGGTAGAGAGGATACAGCCCCCTCGTGGCCAGCCCAGGTAGACGCCTGGGCAGTCGGCACTCCCAGCGACCCCTTGTCGCTGTGACTCTTCCCATTTCTCATTTTCCTGTGTTGCTAGAACTGTCAGTGGATCTTTGGTATTTCTTTCTTTTTAGGAAACCAGAGACAGGGGCACCCAGGTGGCTCAGTGGGTTGAACGTCTGACTCTTTGATTTCAGCTCAGGTCATGGTCTCCGGGTCCTGAGATCGAGCCCCTTGTGGGGCTCTGTGCTCAGCGGGGAGTCTGCTTGGGACTTTTCTCTCTCCCTCTGCCCCTCGCCCCTCCAATACATAAATAAATCTTTAAAAAAAAAAAGAAACCAGGGGCAAACATGCAACGTGGATGTATTTCTGTTGTACTTCTTTTTTATCTTAATTTTTAAAAGGTTTTTAATTTTAATTTCTTAATTTTTTTAAAAATTGAGGCATAGCTCATGCACAATGTTACATTAGTTACGGGTGTGCAACATAGTAATTCGACAAATCTATACGTTATGCTGTGCTCACCACAAGTGTGGCGATTCTGGGGCTGTTCCATTTTTTTCAACATTTGGAGAAATCCAGTTTTTGCTGGTGCCTGATGGGCCATTTAGTCATGAGAAGATCTAACCAACCAATGGACTCTTTTTGACGTCCTTGGAGGGTGATTTTAATTATCATATAAATAGCATGAATATGAGTGTGGGAGTTTTATTACTCAGTTCCTTGGTGGTGGTTTGAAGGTTTTTTTCTGGGTGGTTCCAGTGTCGATGTTGGTACTGCTGGAAACTGTCTCTTGCCTAGGGGCATAGCGATTTTTCTGTTTTGGTGAATGATCCGTTTCTGCGTTTTTATTTTTTTTAAATTAGGTGAGGGAGGTAAGTAAGTGCAGTCATTTGTGTTTAAGCAAAATGGTTATCGTTATTGGCCAGTCAATGTTTATATAATAAAATGGGAAGCAGAGAAGAGCACCAGGCTAGAGGTCCAGGGATCCAGTGGTTTTGACGTGCTCTCTGACATCAGGGGCGCTAGTTGTCCGGGCAGCAGATGACGCAGTCAGGGTCCTTGGGATGTGCGGGAAATCTCTTCCTGTAGGGCAGTCAGAGCCTGTGATAGGGGTATTATATATCAGGACTCAACTTTTAACTTGATGTTACTATACTATTTATTTAAATGTGTTTCTTTTAGACGCAGATGCTGTGGCTGCATTTTATATTTTTGGTGTTCTACTTAAAACATTGTGTCACCCTCTGGTTGTGTTTTCTTTTCTCTCTTTCCTTTTTACTCCAGGAAAAGGGGGTTTCATGTAGGACGAAAATGGAAACTAAAGAAGAGGCAGAATCTGGAAGTAATTTTCAGAGAAATTAAACAAAATGAGAAAACACACCATTTTGCTGCTAGCCGGGTGAAGGGAACATAGGAGCGTATACGTGCGTGCTTTTTCTAGGTGATTGGATACATTGTATGTGGATGACTTTTTCATTGGGACCATATAGTTAAAGGAAAGCAAAAAGCAGATCTGAATGTTAAATATTTCCATCTTCTCAAGAGTACATCAAGTTGGCATTTAAATTCAGATCGCCAGCCTCTTATTTCTGTAATTTGAAATCGGATTGCAATCCCGCAAGGGAGAGCCTTAGTTCAGGTGACCCCTGTCTCTTTATCCATCGTGCCTTCTCCGGTTCTCTTTTTAACTCACAAATGGAGTGGGTGGGAATGCCCAGGAATACTTTGAATGTGGTAAATACAGGATGTGGGGAATTCATCTGCGAAATGTCAGCCTGCAGTAGACATTGTGTAAATGTCTACATGTACAAAGAAAAATGGAAGGCCTGCTAAAATGCCTCGTGATTTGATTTGAGAATTTCAAGCTGGCATGGCATCATTGGGGATTCCCAGTTCTGAGCAGGATGGTAATGTGGGGTCCTTGACACTGGGAATGCATTTCGATTTTAGAAATGTTGACAATGAATTTTGATGGAAGAAATCATTGAGAAAATGGTTTCTTCTGGTGTAGCGTATCTTAAAACACATTTCGGTTCTTAGATATCATCTTTCATCACGTTTCCCCTGAGAGATTGGCTGGTAGTCCCTTGAGCAGTTTCGGCCTGATGACCCGCAGTCTGTGTTTTGATGTGGTGAGTTCCCCTTTTTCTAAGACATGGAGCTATCTGACTTCAGATGCCCACATTTCTTATGCTTTTTATGCAGTAAGCTGAAGTGGATTTTGGCGGAATCGGTTGAATGGATGCTTACTTTCCTAAATAATTTCAGTACCTGTGCAGGGACTTTAATGAACCTTTGTTTTAAAATTTGTCACGATCTTGGCTGAATACTTGTTGAATGTTCGACACGCATTTCCCAGTGAACAGTTTGGCACCTGCCGTGTGCTGCACTCGGGGAGAGGCTTGTGGAATTCAGGCATGGAGATGGCTCTCAGCAGAAGTCACAGGCTAGTGGCTCCCGTTGAGAAACATGGACTAAGGGTCATGGAACGGACAACGATGTCCCACAGACAGGTTTCGTGAATAGGGACAGAAGAAAATACTCAAAACACTTTACATTTCCGAGTTTATAAATCCACTCCAAGTGCTTGAGAAAACCAGAGTGTAGGGAATGGGTTCATGTACGTATCCAACTAAAACCAGACTTCTTTGATGATGTCGTTTTTCGAAAAGGTTCTTAGAGAGAGGGACTTTCCGGAAGAGTATGGAGCCTGTTTGGTCTTTACCTCCTGAAGGTTGTGCTTTCCATTTCTCTCTCTCTATCGTTTTGCTTCCTAAAATGCTGGTGAAATCATACAACACGTGCACCAAACCCCACCCACAGGTGTCTACAGCGCCTTTCCTCCTAATTGCCCCAACCCGGAAACAGCCAAGATGCCCTTCAGGAGGTGAAGGGAGAAGTAAATCAACTATGGTTATCTAGACGATGGATGTTATCCACCACGCAACAGGTATGAGCTAGCAAGAGAGCCACGAAGCGCCCGAAGGGAGGTGATCTATAAAGTGCGCACTGTGCGGTTCAACACTGTGACATTCTCGAAAAGGCAAAACTATGGAGACAGGAAAAAGTGCGTAGTTGCCAGGAACTTGGTGGAGGGAGGCAGGGGTGAACAGGATTAAAAGCCCAAACACAGGATTTTAAGGGCAATGCAGCTACTCTGTATGATTGTTATAGCGGTGGGTTTATGTCCTTACACATTTGTTAAAACCTGCAGAATGTACACTGCCAAGCATGACCCCTGATGCAAACTATGGATGTGGGGTGATGATGTGTCCATGTAGGTTCCCCGAGGATCAGAGATGTACCCATCTGTCGGGGGTGGGGGTGTTGATAATGGACGACGCTGTATGGGTGTGGGGGCAGGAGGGACCTGAGAACTCTGTATTCTCATTTTGCTGTGAACCTTAAACTACTCTATCAGATAAAATCTATGTAACAACAGCGACAACATACAAGCCGGAATTGAGGAAAGAGCTGTGAATTCCCTTCTTGGTGTTCAGTAAAAGGTCTCTTGACCAAGATTCCTTCTCGAAGTCATTTGCAGCCCTTCTGCTTGGGCGGCAGCTGGTGGACAGCATGGAGGACTCCTTATGGAGCAGGAAGGAGGCTCTGATGTTCAGAGAACTGGGGTATGATGAGTTTGGGGATCTTCCCTGGTGGCTTCGTAGCTAGGAAAGCATTGACTTCAAGTTCCTGTTTTTTCCCTCTGATCCTGTGTTGTGCCAGTGTTGTTGGTCCTAAGGATGTAGTTTTTGATGAACTTACTCTTTTGGTAGATTCCACAGTAGTGGGGCTTTTCCTGCACTGGGCATGGTGGGGAGGAGTTGACTCTCGTAGTATTTAAAAATACTATGGCCTGGAGAGCAGACATCATCCTTTCCTGCCTTGATCTTGTTGCCTTTCCCTGGGGAGTTGCCAGGGGAGCCGTGTGCACAGGGCACATGAACATAGATTTTTCTGGAAGTTTACACCAGTGTTTCTCCTTGCAGGTTGTCTGTCACTTTTCTGAAGTCACTACTCATGCCTTCACCACATATGTATTGAGCACTTCCCTTTATGCCTGGCCCTTTCTAGGTTCCAGGGCTACAGGAGTGAACAGACCCAGAAAGAAAAATCTGTATGTGTAACTGGCGTTTGGGAGGCAGGAGACAGACAGTGGGCAGGTGGTTGAAACATGGGCTATGTTGGCAGGTTATCACTGCGGTAGGGAAATAAGAAGCAAGGAAGGGGCCAGGAAGAGTCGGGAGTTTGCACTTTTGATTGGGGGGGGTGAGTGGGGAGGAAAGGCCTGCCGAGGGGTGACTTTGGAGCAAAGATGCTAAGGGGTTGAGGAAGTGAGGTTTTTTTTTTAACAGCCAGAGTGATCTGCATAGAAGCAGGGGGCCTGGCCTGCGGGAGAAGTAGCTTGGAGGCTGCTGGGGCTCCGGTGGTGAGAGCATTCTGGAGAGACAGGAGGTGAGGCCGGGAGGAGGGTGGCAGGGGTGGGGCCAGGAGGACTGCTGGTGGGAGGGGACGCCTTTGGAGGCTTGTGGGTGTGGTTGCCATCAGACACGATCTGACTGAGGTTTCAGGAGGCTCTCTGTGAGAGTAGGTGACACAGCTCATTTCGACCCCGTGGCTTCTAGTCACCCCTAAGTCTGAGCAGTGATGATTGCGGTATTGCTCACACAGCCCTGATCCCACTGGTGCTGTTGGGGCCTTATTAATAAGTCTTTCTTTCTTTCTTTCTTTCTTTTTTAACTTCTGTAAGCACAGATCTCTTTCTTTATAGTTGGTGAGAAAAGGGACTTTCCTCATGCAAGTGTCGTTAGCCGATGGGTTCTGTAATGAGTTCAGAAATGCTCACAAAGGGGCGCCTGGGGGGCTCAGTTGGTTGAGCGTCCTGCTGTTGATTTTAGCTCCGGTCAGGCTCTCAGCGTCCTGGGATCGAGCCCCGCAACCAACCAGCTCCACGCTCAGCGGCGAGTCTGCTTAAGTTTCTCTCCTCCTGCTCTGCCCCTCCTCCTGCTCTCTTTTTCTCGAAAATAAATAAATAATTCTTTTTTAAGAAAATGCTCAAAGATAAGGTAGGGTTCTCTGCAGCCCCGTGTTTTGTTTACCTTCAAAACAGAAAAATCCCCCTCCCTCCATTCGGCCCTCTTTTGCCTCCCGGAGCCCCCTTCTTGCCTGTAATCAGATTGGACTCTTTCCATGACATCACCCCCCCTCCCCCCACCCCCTGGTTCCAGCTGCTGATCTGGGGTCTCCGTTCCAAGAGAGGTGAAGCACGTGTCCGGTGTGTTCCGGTCTCCCCGACAGGCGGGCCACCTAAATCACAGCCTGCACACAGCTGGCGGGTCTCTGAGCCTTTCAAAAATCCAAACCTGAGGTTTTTTTGGCGTTTGACCCTTGTTAGCCCGTTTTAAGTGGCATGCAGTAAATTTGTCCACAGATGTTAGTTTACCAGTGGACTTTGAACAGAATAATAATAACTTTCACATCTGGTCCCCTTTTCATCTAGGGATCTTAAAACCCCAAGTGCACATTAATTAAACCTCACATCACTGGAAGGTAGGGAAGGGGTGGAAGGCCCAGTGCTTTAATCACCACTGCAAAGAACATAGAGGGACAGCCTGTGGGCCCAGCACTAACAGGCATTTTGCATTTCACCAATGCCTTTCATCTGGCTTCTTAAATACTTGGCAAGTATTACCTGGTGGGAAGTGCATTATTATGCACATCTGCAGGGAGTGGGGAATATCCTGGGATCTGGAGACCTAGGTTTTTTCCGTATGATCATTGCAGAGGACTTGTTCATTTCTGGGTCATGGGTTCCTACGGTTTATTGTGGATTATCTGGGTTGTCATGGTGTGGATGGAAGGATGGAAGAGTGGACGGGTAAGGCTGTTGGCTTTTTTCCCTGTCTTTTTGGTTTGGTATGCGGCGAGGGAGGGAGTTTCTTTGTTAATTTCAGTCACCTTCCAAGCTGGTAATGGGTAATTCTCATTTAGGGCCCTGGGACATCCCCTTCATCCTAAATGTCTCACTCCAGAAAGTCCCTCAGGGGAATTGGAACAAGAGAAAGGCAGGGGAGAGCCACGTCTCTCCCCAGAAGAAGGTGCTCGAGTCCATTTCTGGTAAATGAGGGCACTGATGTAAAAAATGGAACAGAAGAAAAAAACCAAAGGAGAAAGTGTTCTGGTTATGTTATTAATAGGTAGAGAATTCACCTGCTAACCTGTGGGAGGGAGTCAAGGATCTGGCTCCAGCTGACGTCAGAGTGTTTTATAGACAGAGCCACAGTGCTTCTGCACTGAGGGTTGGGTCATTCCTCAGACAGACACTGCATGGCAGGCCTTGGGAGGACACAAGAATGGTGCATGATATACATAGTTGGTTTGCAAAAGCATGGGTTCTTTTGACTTTAAATAGAGACCTTAGGCCTATTTTTAAAAAATTCCCCAATGCCAGTATAAAGTATGCTATTGATTTTACAGTGAAATATTGCCTTTATTTAGAATTGCATGTGGAAATAAACAGTATAATGGAAAAATTTTGAGAAGTATGGGTTCTTTGAATGCCTCCTCCATGTGACCCCTTGAACCCACTGATTCCTGGTCTCTCTTTATGACTTACAAAGTAGAAAGATACTGTATGTCTGCAGATAAAAGATAAATGTTTATGTATTACTTTAGATGAAGGCCCTTTGGAGAAAATTCTAAAAGCACACCCCATAAGAATGTATCCTTCCAGGATGCTTATGTAATCGTATTGAACTGCAAAAAAGTACTTTTTTTTCTTTAATTTGACAGTGTTGATGTGGCTTTTGCTTACCTTGGTGCAAATATAGCAGAAAGATCATCTGTTCTTATATATGATTGTGGGATAGGTGTTCAGTCTTTCCTTGTACTACGGGAGAGCTAGTTGGCAGGGACGTTACTGGAATGGTCCTTACATAGATAAATAATTGGAGCAAAGAAATGACTTAGAAATCTGCTTTGTTACTTCGACGCCGGAACAAGCCCAAGTCTTTTTCTTCACCATGAACATCACACTTTGAAGTTGAGCACCCTTTGCTCATGGCAAAAATCTCTTTGCTCCTGGCCCTGTGGACGGAATCCCGGAATTCTGATGTAGCTTTAAAAAAAAAAAAAAAGATTTATTTATTTGAGAGAAGTGAGAGAGAGAGAGAGCACGCACGTGAGTTTGAGCGGGAGGGGCAGCAGGAGAGGGAGAGAGAATTTCAAGCCGACTCTGTGCTGAGCATGGACACGGGGCTCAGTCTCATGACCCTGCTGAGATCATGACCTGAGCCGAAACCAAGAGTCGGATGCTCAACCGACTGTGCCACCCAGGTGGTCCCTGAGCTAGCTCTGATGTCATCTGAAAGAAGTCTAACAGCTCCACACTGAGAATAAAACATAGCTCTACTGTTTACTAGCTGGGTGACCTTGGGTAAGTCACTTACACTCTCTGTTCTTTAGATTCTTTGTTTATAAATTGGGGATAAGTACTTTCCTTCTAGAACTGTTAAAAAGACTAATGTCTTTCTCTCGTGTTTGATTTATAGCATGTCCCCACAGGTGTCAACTTCTCTTATTGTCATCATTTGCATTATGGTCACTGTCTCTCTGCCCTTAGGCCGGAGTCCATCTTGGAGGTTTTTTGTTTTGTTTTGTTTTTAAGATTTATTTATCTATTTTTTGAGAGACAACAAGAAGGAGAGGGAGAGAGAATCTCAAGTAGCAGACTCTGGACTCAGCGTGGAGCCAGGCACTGGGCTCCATCACTTGACCCTGAGATCATGACCTGAGCCGAAACCAAGAGTCAGATGCTTAACTGACTGAGCCACCCAGGTGCCCCAATATTGGAGTTTTAAAAAGAGTTCTCTCTTCTCTACTAAACCATTGTAAGACGGTTGGCTCACAACCCTCCTGGGAGCTTCCCAGATGTAATACGAAAGCTGCCCCTGTACTTAGAGGCCAGGGAGAGACCAAAGAAAGAGGCCACTTCAGACTGGCTGGTTTCATAAGCAAGGGAACTTGCATACGAGACTCAAGGCTCGTCTGGGGCAGCAGCAAGATGGATGGATCCCCGCCCCCGCCCCAGCACCGCATCTTGAAAATGGATAAAGAGGCCCTGCCCGGGTTCAGTCACACAGGTGTTCCCAACCGCCCTCACCATCTCCAGACCATGTCCTTGGAGCAGCCTCTGGGAGCGGGAAAGGCCAGGGGAACCCACATTCCAAGGACAGGGGAGGGGGTGACGAGCCTCCGAGGGCCGGGGTCCAGCTCACAGGTCAGTGGGCAGTCATGTCTTTTTGATGTTGTTCCCCAGTGAGGATTTAACCAGTTCTGAGGCTGGGTTCCCTCAGTTTCCTGCCTACGGAGCCTGCAGTATCGTCTCCATTACAGCACATCGACGTCATGAGATCTGAAATCATTGCTAGCTTCTCTATGAATTTTCTGTTCTCTATTTTTCTATTCTTTCTTGACTTTGAAAGCCCAAAGTGTACATTCCTTTTCCATGGACTTCACCTGCAAACCCAAATTTCCCTGAAGAGAAATTTGGCTCACTGCCTCATGGCTGAGGGAATCGTGCCTGAGCTCTGCGGGAGAACCATGAATATCGCTCTATTTATCAGATTTTGCTTATCATCCTTATGGAAATAGAAATGGAGACCTGTATGTTGCATGAGCAAGGAATTTCGCATTGAACAGTAACTCAGTTCAGTGGATGTACTAGAGGACTGACTAGGGGTTGATCTTCCCAGTGGAGATTCATGGGACCCAGCTCCTGTCTCACAGTGTGGCAGTGGTGACAGGAGAGTCAGTGCTTAGTGACAGAGAGCAAGGCAATGACGTCTGAGTTTTTTATGGGACCACATCTAGGAGAGGGCAGAGTGTTGAGGCTGAGTGGGGCTGTAGGAGCCATATGGCCTGGGCTTCTCCAGCCTTGTCATGATGGAGAGTGTCTGTGAGTGTGTGTGTTATTCACCATGACTGGAGTGTCTGGGCAAGTTACTGTCCTTTTGGGGCTTCCGTTCCTTCCCCTGTGTGTTGGGGGTTGGTGGTGTCCACCTCAGAGCTCTTGTGAGGAGCAAACACATTAACTTTTGTAAGGACTGAGGGGAAATACCCGGGACACGCACACCTTTCGTACATGGGAGCTGGACTCATCCGTACATCATGGCGGGGGCAGATGGATACACAGGGAGGGATGGACTGTGATGGGGAATGGGAGGAAGCAGCCAGGGAGCCTTTTCTTTCTCTAGTATTTTTAAACGATCATGCACATTCATTACAGAAAGACTAGAACGTATAGATAAGCAAAAAGAAGGCAGGGAAAACTACCCTTCGGCCTGCTTCTGGAAGTTTGCACTCTTAACAGCCTATTTCCTTCTAGACTTCTCTTTCCCCCCTCTGCTGAGTTAGTTTCTGAAGGATGTCAGGGAGAGTTAATGTTTTCCTACACTTAGTTCCACCAATTTGGTTTCCTATGTGTTATGTAAGGAGCAAGTTTTACTTGCTTTCAGAATTCTCTCATGAAATATTTAAAAAACTCAGAGGAATGTGGTGAATGACACACACTAAGAAGCCAGCGTCTAGACTGAGCTCCAATTATGTGGAGAAGCCTGCAGTCTTAGGAGGGGGTGCAGGCCAGCGCATAGCTGCTGAGGGTTTCCTCTGGCTGGTCCTGCACCGAGCAATTCAGGTAGGTAACTTCCTGTATCCCCACAGTAACCTTCTGGGCCATTCTTGCTCTTCTTCAACTCTGTAACCAAGGAGGCTCTGAGAGGTTGAAGGATTCGCCCACCATCGCATGCATAGCCGTGCGGAGCTGGGATTATCACGTGAGCCCAGTACCACATCACCTGCGTGCCCTTTCCTGCTCACACCTGCCTCAGGGCCCACTGACTCAGCCGTCCTTGCTCAAAGGTTTTTTTTTTTTTTTTTTTTAATGTCCTGGATATTTTTCCTTGGCTAATTATATTTGGAAATATAAAGTGAACAAAACTGAGCTGCCCTTTTTGGGTGTGTGGTAAGAGAGACATCACACAGCATGGACCCTTTTCAGTATTTTTAAGCGAACAATTCAGTGGCATTGAGGACATTTGTGATGTTGTGCAGCCATGACCACTATCTATTTCCAGAACTTTTGCATCCTCCCAGACAGAAACTCTGTGCCTATTAAACAGTAACAGCCTCCCCACCCCCATGTCTATTCTACATTCGTCCACATAGACAATTTCTCATGTAAGTGGAATCATGCAACGTTTGTCTTTTTGTGCTTGGCTTCTTTCACTGAGCATCAAGGTTCATTCATGTAGCATGGGTCGGGCATTCACTCCTTTTTGTGACCGAATAATACCTTATTACATATACACACTACACTTTATTTATCCAGTCATCTGTCAGTGGGCATTTATGTCCCCACCTTTTGGCTGTTATGAATGGTCATACAACTCAACAACCACCACAAAAAGCAACCCAATTGAAAAAGTGGGCAAATAGACGTTTCTCTAGCAAAGCCATACAAATGGCCGATGAGCACATGAAAGGATGTTTAACATCATTAGTCATTGAGGAAATGCAAATCAAAACTACAACGGGATACCACTTCATGCCCAGTAGAATAGCTATGATAATAATAATAATAAAAAATAAGGAAAACAACAAATGTTGGCGAAGAAATTGGAACCCTTGTACGTTGCTGTTGGGAATGTAAAAATGTGGCAGCTACCGTGGAAAAGAGTTCAGTGCTTCCTCAAAATGTTAAACATGAAATTACCATTTGACTCGGCAATTCCACTCCTAGGTACAGGGTCCCGAAAAACTGCAAACAGGGACCTGACAAGATACCATGTCAGCTGAGCTACTTGAGGTTGCATTATTATTGCTTATCAATCCGCCCTTCTTAAAGAAGGTTTACTTAGGTTGCCACCTGCTCACTTAGCATGGAGAGCAGCAGAAATTAGAGCTGCAGGAAAAAAAAAAAACCACCAAAAAGCTTTCCATGTTTACGCTGATGTAATGAGGCAAAGCCACTTGAGGAACACAAAGTTTGGTTCAAATCCCGGAAGCCACCTTGTCATGCCAAGACACACAGGAAACATCCTGAATACGAAACGAGGCTGAATCAGGTTTTTTTCTTTCCAGTCACATTGTCAAGACAAGGACAAGTAGATGTATATATGGAACTCTTTTCTCCTAGCCTCAGAGCCCAAAGGATTTATTTCCTAAGTATGAAATGTTGTTGGCTGTACCATGACAAAATTGGCAGGTGTTGCTCATCAGAGTTGGAAGGAGCAAATCTTGGTAGGAAACAGACCATTGGTTTGGGGTTCTTGGGTAGTTATTCTGTCTCTGCAGAGTAGAGTCAGTAGACCACCTACTAAACCATTGATAATTCATCCTGAACTTTATTAGCCTTAGGGGGCATATCAGAATACTCACACTTGAGTATTTGTTAACTCTAGAAATTCACTCTGAACAGTAGAATAATATACTCTTTCTGCAAAGACCTGGGAGCTCTAACTGCCCAAATTCTTGTCTAACTGCACTCCCCAACCCTGCCATCAGTTCTGTCACTGGGCAGTAACGTAGAGGAAAGTATCTTCTTTCTGAAATCCTCTCTTGCGCTGGGTCTGTGGCTACGGGCTTTGGTTTCCAGGAGCTGCTTTGCTGGGTGGGAGCTGCGTTAGAATGGGGATATGTGATATGGTTGTCTGATCAAGGAGGCATGTGTAATCTAAAATGGGGAAGTTAACCTCTGAGTCAAGCATCGTCTTTGACGTGTCAACCCACCCGAAGTCCAGAAATGGAGAAGACTGAGCTGGTTGGGACTGGAGAAGTGCTTATCCCTCTGCAAGTTCTAGACCAGTTGGGAGAGACAGAGGAGTGAGCAGCTGGGGATCAGATGATCCCCTCTATTACTGATACATGTAGGTTGAAACAAAGAGGTGTAGCAACAGTAAGATTCAGGAATAGAGTTCGAGGCAGACCATGCACTGGGCACAAGGAGGCCTCTTCCCATGAGGCAGGCCCTCTAGAGTTATCTACTGTATAATCTAGAGCAGGTCAGACCTTGGGTTCTCTGGGGGCCTGGAAGATTCCAAAGACGGGGGACGTGGGGGCTTGAGCTAGGCACTTGTGGGTCATGCCCCTAAACTAGGTATGTGACTCTGCCTCCCCAGAGCAGTCAAAGGGTCAGAGAGGCCGGACGTTTTCTGTAGTTGAAGACATTTCCTGTGGGAGAAAACCTCAGGCCCAGGACATGGCACACGTGTTCCATCCAGTGGAATGCTGTCTTTGTCCCGAAACACAATTATTTTACCATCTTTGATCTGATAAGACGCCTCAATGAATTTTCAGTGAGAGGGCTAATTGTGCCCAACCACAGGGTGAGAAGAAGGCCACGTTAAAAAAAAATTTGTAATGAAAAGAAGATGCAATCATTTCATGATTGTCTACATGCGGTAAACCTTTTCTTGACATATTTTGGCTGACAATTAGGAAAAAGCAATGATAAAGCAATGATTTTTTTAAGTAATTATTTTTTTAAAGATTTATTTATTAGAGAGAGAGTGCACATGCGTGTGTGCACATGCAAGTGGGGGAGGGGCAGAGGGAGGGAGTCTTCGAGCAGACTCCCTGCTGAACATGGAACCCCACACAGCTCCGGGGCCAGTGCCATGACCCATGAGATCGTGACCTGAGCCAAAACCAAGAGTCAGATGCTTAACCGACCTAGCCATCCAGATACCCCTAAAAGTAATTATCTTAACATTCTGCCAGTTCTGTGTTGGAGGCAGGAAGTATAGGTAGGTGACAGTATTCAATTTTGCAGATTTCAGAACCATGGTGTCCTAGCACTGGAACATCAGGGATATCAGGGACCCTCTCCTTAGTCCTCCTGGGTGGGCACTTGGTTTTGCAGAGTAAACGAATGAATGTCCTATGGATGTCCTGTGTGCGTTCAGCCGAATTGCTACTCTTGGTTCTGTGGCTCACTTTCCTGGGCAACTTGGTTGGGATGCTCTCCTCTCCTGGCATGTTAACTTTATTTCTATGCAGGAGAAGTATTATGTGGTTTTGTTGCCAGGTTTGGTGACCCTCACAAAACAGATACATTTACATATCAAACTCCTGTGGGTTCCCCTCATTTGACAAGCAGGTAAAAGCCATGAACCCACTCCTTATACAAGTGTGGAGATGACCATGCACATAATTTTGGATCCAGTTCCAGAAGGTTCAGAGGCCTTTGAAAGTTCTCCAGGGATCCTGCCTTAAAAACTTTTGTATTAGGTCAGTTCCCAGCGCCTATTGCAAAATTGCTAAAGTTAGCAAGTCTACGTGACCCCTACTCTTTAAAAGCATGAATGTTATTAAAAATACTAATAGCTCCATTGGAAACTTGTAATTTCCAGCTGGGTATTTTTTTTTTTTTAAGTGGGGCTTGAAACCGTTTTGGAGTTTATGAAGTAATTTTAGTGGTTTGGGGCCAACATTACCAAAACAATATAATAGAACGGACTAGAAAAGAAACCGGGTTGCATGTCTGTACATCTATCTGCTGGGTTGAGATGAAAAATATGGGTCCCACTTTGAGAAAAATGATGTCTGCTCTGCCTATCTTGCTATATATTTAGGGCAGTGGGAGCAATTTAAAGAAATGTATGCTTTCTTTTCATGATATATTTGACATTGGCCCTTTCTCTTCCTTATTAAAAAAATGTTCAGGAGTCCAGTGGTCCCGCTAACATTTTTATATCATAACATCCTCTTCCAAGTGATGGCTTAGCCACAGTCTTTCTGGGAATAGGGATACTTCTGATGTCAGTAAGCTTAAATCCTACTGTCGGAGGCTCTCCTGATTTTCTTGAATATTTCCATCTCTTTTTTCCCTCTCCAGCTAAGGATCCGTGTGATCCCCACCCCGCCATCACTTAACTACTTCAGACAAGAGGCTTCATGGTTCCTGGCCTCCGTGTCCTCTCTGTAAAGTGGTCCCGATCAGGATTGTTGGGGAGACTACATGAGCTTATGTGTATAAAATGCATAACATAAATCCTCAATAAGCGTTAATCAGTATCCTTAGTAGTAGCTGCACTGTCCGTCACACCATGCAGGAATCACAGTTTTGAGACTTCCTTTAGAATGTCTTGGAATCTGTTGAATCGTCCATTCTGGCTGCATTAACCAAGCAGATGAGCCCTCCATGGTAGTGTCTTCTTTTAAAAGCATCTGTTTAATCTTCTTTTATTTTTTTTAAATGTAGTCTACTTAACTCCTGATTTCTTGTATAAATTATTTTGCCCCCGTCATAAGTGGCATTAAAAGAACAATCTGTCTTTCTTTTCTCTATATTGTGAACCAACATTCTGTTCACTTACAAATGTTGCAAATGTTGATTATTTGGAACCCAGATGGGAGTCTCCTAGAAAACTCTGAATACCATTGAGACTCAACTGCCAGGATCTGTTATTAAAGTAAATGTGGTTAAAACAAAACAAAAAAACCCCCCAAAACAAAACAAAACAAAAAAACACACACCACACACACACACAAAGAGAGCTAAGTAATTTTCCTGGTGTTTTTTTATCCCGCAGAATTACTTTTTGTAGCATTGTGTTAATCTCTAAGGAAAGAAGTTTATTGAATTTCCAGGATTATCAAACATACTCGAAGCAAATGTCTACCCCAAATAAATGTATTCAAATTCTTAGAGAAGACAGTTTATGCATGAAAGTCTTGCCCCTCCACCTCTCTTAAAAGTATTGCAAAAAGATTTAAGCTTGAGTTTTCTCTATCTTATAAAGTAATATATAGGACATATTCTATGCATATAAACATGCTCTTTGCACCAGGCTAGTGAGTAGCTGCTATAATTTAAGGGTTGTGTGTGATGTGGGTTTGAGAACATTGCCCAGCTGTCTCCCGCAGGGCTGCCTGCCCTTTGTTAAAATTGAGTCTCCTGACACTCCTTTCTGTATCATGCCCTGCCCCTTTCGCTCCTCCTATTTATATAATGTTTTCCTATTCTCTTTTCTCCCTTTCACTCTCTGGCTATAAAAGCTTTCCCTTTGGAAGGAATGCAATTGCTTGTATCTGGCAGAATTCTGTGGGCAAGGGGCATGTATCTAGGACCAAAGGGCCTTGGTTGGAATTTCTGCTCAGCCACTTCCAAGAACTTGGGTGACTTAGTTGCCCTCTCCTTGCCCCAGTTTGCTCATCTGTCAAATGGGCTGCTTAGTATCTCTGGATTCAGTGAGATACTTTAGGCTGGTGAGGTTCAGGTTTATTTCTTTAAAAGGTATTCGTTTCTTAAGAGGGGAAATAAAAATAAACATCTAATGGTGGATTTGGGGCTATTCAGTTGGGTTAGAAAATGTATTTTGTGACTAAGGAGGGTCTTTTTAGAACCCTTGAAAATCTCAATTACTGCTCACTTTTTCTCCTGTTTGTAGGCGTTCTGACATAACAGGCTATGTAATTGACACTAATGACAACTAACATTTATTGATCACCTTTTACATTTCAAGCCTAGCATTATATGCTATGTGTTACCCTGCCTGGTTCACTTGGGGCTGAGGTGGTCGTGGTGAGGTATTATTAGGAAGAATCATTTGAACTGATTTCTCGTCATTTACAAGTTTAGTGCTGTTAAGACGCCCAATAGCCTTCCTGGCCAGTCATGGCCCTATGTATCTCTCTACGAAGAGGTCTATGGAGAGGAATGGGCTGGTGAGTGAGGAGCAGAGTTTTCCTCCCCGACCTCCCCATTCGTGGGCTGCTCTGCACGCAAGGAGCTATTCCAACGTGGAGGAAGTAGAACTGTTTTGAAATTTTTGCTCTGACCCGGAAGTGAGAGGATGAGTCTTAAGAAATGATTCACTACATTTTATTGAGGGTGGTGGTAAACCACCTCTCATTGCTGTTTGGACCAAAATCTAAACCCCAAGTTCCTAGGAACCTTGGTGGGCATTTTTGGAGTGATTTCACTCATGTTTAGAGCGTTAGTCTTTGGCTGGGGGAGGAGGCATGAAAGAGAAGACGGTTTCTTAGTAAAAGGACTCGGGAGGGGGAGTCCCTCCCCTTTTTAAGAAGCTAGCAGCTTAGATCAAGGCCCCCTTTCTTCCTTTGTAGCATATTAATCACCCTCCTGAGTTAGCAGTTTTTGACTCTGTTCGTCTTACTGCACGGACATAGAAGTGTCAGAAGACGTTTCCTGACAGTGAAGACAATGGGCAAGAGGACCACGGTTTTCCCTCCTGGTGCTGCAGCAAGCCTATTGGCAGTTCATTGTTTACAGGTTGTGAGACAGGCCTGCCAAACCAGTACAGGTGTTGGCTGACTTGTTCAAACAAGTGGACTCTACTTTCTCTTAAGAAAATTTGGAATGCGGTCCTTGGTCACAGAAACGCATTGAACGAGTCACCGAGCTAAATGAAAATGTAGAAAAAATGCAAATTCTACTTTGCTGTGGAAATAAACATTTTGGCAGGCTGCCGTAAACAGCTTTCCTCAGTGCGTATCATCAGTGCTGTCCTCCTTCTCGCGCTGTGTGTGGTTGGTAACCCTTCCTTTAGGGTTATTGGCTACAATATAGTGAGCACACCTGAATCTGCCTTGTCATCTTGGTGTCACTGAGTTGGTAGAAGAGAACACAGCAGCTTGGGATTTCCATTTGGGAGTAGTTGACTTCTAACTCTGAAAGGTAGCTGGGAATTCTGGGTTTTCAGGAGCTCAGGGTGTCCAGGCTGTTAAGTCTGTGAAGTTAATTTAACCCCTTGGAGGTAAATTTCCAAGATTTCTTTGGAGCTGGTAGCTTGATGTCCATCCAGAAAATTCTCAGCCAAAGTTCATTCGCCCAAGGCAGATAGTCTGACCTTATTAATACACAGTCCCAAATTTCAGTGGTTTCATACATTCAAAGGTTTACTTACTGTTCTCGTCATAGTTTCCGTGGATTGGTGGCAGGAAGGGGTGGTAGTTTCTCTCTCTCTCTTTTTCTGTCTCTCTCCACAAGGTTGTTCAGGGACTCAAGCTTGCTCCATCTGGTTGGACCTTGGTTCTTAGAGTTTTCTCCTGGCTTTTCTGCATTTGGTGTGCAAGGAAGAGAAGGTGCTTGTAGAGTCTCCAGAGAGGTGTCCGGTAGATTCTGGAAGTGGCCAGTGTTCTTTGAACCCATGTTCCATGGGCCACGATGCAGGCACACGGCCCCCACATAGCAGTGATTGGGCTGGGAAGCTCCATTTCCTTGCTTCTCAGGTGAAAAAGGAATTGATTTAATTGATTTAATGTCTCCGCCACAACTGAGTATTTAAACTTAATCTTAAGGGTTTCTGAAGGTGAGGTGTTTTGTTAGGAAGACTTTAAAAGAGGAATTACGTGACTTGGTAGCTAGGTGTTGGGTCTGAATTCCAGGTTCATTTTTACCTTCGGTGTTTATGAGCTTCCCACAAAAGGAAAAGAAATATATATTTTTTCTTTTTCAAGTGCTGCATTGGGGAGTTTTCTCTTTGCCTGATGATGTGTTTATTACCTGCTCAAAGATCCAGGATAAATGACTGGTCAGGCATGATACATTCTAGGTATAATCAAATTCAGGTTTTTCAGACAGTTCCTCTGGGGATCTGTGCTAATTTTAGAGACGCCCTGATGCTCGTCTTTGTATCTCATTCTGCCCAGACTTTAGCACTGACCATGGCTTTTCAGGGTGAGAAGGCCACGTCTTCGTGTTTCGTTTGAGAGACAGTGCTCTTGACTTTTCAGGAAGACGTCTTCAGCCAGATTTTCCAGTCTAGGAGTGCAGAATTCTAGCTCTGTGATTGTTCCTGATGAAAGACCCCCCCCCCCCCGGATTCCAAAGCTTTTCATTTTTAAAAGTTTTAGAATCATTTAAAACTTTTCATACCTTTCCAGTCATGTTCAACAGAGTCATGTTGGCCATCAGTTCATCCTCAGGTACTGGTTTTCTTCCCAGAGAATGGATCATTATCTTGTGCTGAGGTTGGTAAAGTAGAGGTTATTGAGGTGGGAGGGCGAGGAATGGTGAGGCTTCGGAGCTCATCGTGAGGACTTCGTTCCTTCCTGTCACATCTGGTGTGGTTCCGTGTCCCTTCTGCCTCCTCCCCACCAGCCCTGCTCCCTCTCACTCTCCCTGCCGTTAATTTACCGTGGGCTGCCAAACCAGGTAATCAAGCTTGTTAAATTGAGAATCAGTAAACTCTAAGTGAGGACTACAACAGAGGGACTCCCAGAATCGACGGAATCAGGTTCCAGCTCCTCAGCTGGCATTTGTACTCTTTGGCAGCCAGCTAAGGTGGCCCTTGCTGGGTTGCCCAAGGGACCCCCACCCCCATGACACACACACACACACACACACACACACACACACACACACACATGCACACAGCACCCTCTTCCTGAGCCATGCCAGCTTAGAATCACCATAGTCCATATGCTCATAATAAATATCAACAAACGTTTAGTGAGTGCTTACTACGTGCCAGAGCCTCTTACAGAATATGGTAAAACATTTAACCCTCCTAGAGGCCAAAACATTTAGATTATATTAAATATAAATTGCATTATCAAATATTTTAAATAACCAACAGTGCCTTGTTATATGTAATTAATATATTCTATATCAACAATGTAATGATTAAGTGTAGATTTAAACAGTAAATTTATAGGTCTGTGGAATACATGAAAGGTTGACCTGGGTAATGTTATTATGTCCCTTTCACAAATGAGAAAATTGTGCAGATTACATAACTTGCCCGGGTGACATCGCTAGGGGGCGCCAGAGCCGATCATTGCTCGTACTGGCTAGGTGATGCTGCTTGACTCATTTTGTTGCACTTCCCTCCCCGTCCTTTTATTCTACTTGGGGGAACTCTTAATTTCTATCCTCAAAATTCAGTGGAGACTCTTCATCTTCCTGTCACTTGCCCTTACCTTATACTCTGTTCTCCCTGAACGGGGTCAAATTTGTGCCTATAACTGGGACCATTTCTCACCACACCTGTTTGTAAGCCCCTCTCCCTCTGCTGGATGTGAGGTTTTTTGAAGACACGCTCAGAATTGGGGAGCCTTGTATGAAACACTAGTGGAATCGATCAGCATGAGAGATGACCAGGCCCAACGTCCCACTTTCCAGATGACAAAACCAAGGCCTAAGGGGGTTCCATCACTGAGCTGTCTGGGGGTAGATCTCTACCTGGAACCCACATCCTCAGAGTCTGTGACAACGCAGACTTCAAAAGCAGGACACTTGGCAGTGATTTGGGTTTTGTTCCTTCATTCCTGGCAGTGTTCTGGATGGTCCGCTGGAGTGGGCTAAAGGGGTTTTATTTTATTTCTAAGTTGAAACTAGCCAATTTTATACTTTCTTGCTCATTCTCCTATTTAATGTAGTAAGTTGCTTGTTATATTGTTTCATCGTTTCATGATACAAATGACCCATGACTGTTTTGTATCTGTGTATATGACTTAGAATAAATAAGCTATCATGCTTAAAATATTTTATTTTGAGATGTCACAAGCTTTGAGAAAAGCTGGCAATACAGGATAAAGAATTTTATTTTCTCTAAGTCATTTGGGGGTAAGTTGCTATTACCCCAGACGTGACTGTTTTTTCCCTCCGTGTGGAAGAGAACGCTCTTCTATACAACCCCTTCCGGGGCTCAAAATCACAGAATGAATGGATATGTTACCACCCGCTACTCCATTGTAGGTTTGCCGTTTTTCCTGAGTGCTGGAAGGATGGTACCCTTTTATTATTTTTTTTAAAGATTTTATTTATTCATTTGAGAGAGAGAGAGAGAGATCATAAGCAGGAGGAGGGGCAGAGGGAGAAGCAGACTCCCTGCTGAGCAGGGAGCCAGAGGCGGGACTCGATCCCAGGACCCTTGGATCATGATCTAAGGTGGAGGCGGAGGCTTAACCCACTGAGCCACCCAGGCGTCCCAGGATGGTGTCCTTTTAAATAGCACGTGTGTCTAGTTAGAATCATGTATTGGGTGGTCATGTGTCTTTAGATTAGACTCCTTCTGTCGGGAATACCTCCTCAGGCTTGATTCTTAGGATCTTGATACTTTTGAAGAGCTCGGGGCAGTTTTTTGGTCCAATGTCCTTCCATTTGGCTTTACTCGGTGTTTCCTACAGATCAGACCTGTGTTCTGCATCATTGGCAAACACCTCTGAGCTGGTGATGGTGTGTCCTTCTCATGGTGTGTTCTCTGGGAACTCCCAATTTTGACCAGTTTCATTTCTCACGGTGCCGACTCACCTTGGTCTCTTGGTTAGAAGGTGCTGTCCATCAGCCTTCTCTGCTAGGAAGTTACTCGTTTAACCTTTGTAATTAGTAAATGGTGTTTTTTTTTAAGATTTTATTTTTAAGAATCTCCATACCCAACACTCGAACTCACAACCCTGAGACCAAGAGTTTCACGCTCTACTGACTGAGCCAGCCAGGCGCCCCACTAAGTGTTTTTTATAGAGAGATAGTTTCAGATTATTTAGATCCCCTATTTCTTACAGAACTTTCAATTTATTTATGTATATCTGTATGGACTCATGGCCTTCTTTTTTAGTCAATGGGTTATACTCTGTTAGTAGTAGTGTTTATTTTGATACTCTGGTCATTCCTGATTTGACCTGTGGTGGCCCCTTCAAGTGGCTCCTCTGTCCCGTTGTTTCTCCCCCCCCCCCATCCCTTACTCTGCTTGGATCCTGAAGCACCCTGGCTGCTCCCCTCTGTGGGCACCTCCCCACCCCCATGCCAGGCCAGTCCCTTGGGTGGATACTCTCCTCACTCTAGTCACTGGGTTTTTTATGCTTCTCTTGGGGGTCAGTACACCATAGATATTTTTATGAAGGTTTAGGGGAGAATTGGTTTTGTTGTTACATTGAAAAAACAATGAAGCCTGCTTGGAATTTATAAGCTGGCACGGGAGGGTGGCGGCTGTGCCTCCAGACACATTCTTACACAAATTATTCAAGGACTTAGGAGAAGTGCCATCATGTTAAACCCGAGTTTAAAAATATTGTCATCAGGGGCGCCTGGGTGGCTCAGTTAAGCGTGTGCCTTCGGCTCAGGTCATGATCCCAGGGTCCTGGGATCGAGCCCCGCATCAGGCTCCTTGCTCAGTGGGGAGCCTGCTTCTCCCTCTCCTGCTCCACCAGCTTGTGCTCTGTCTTTCTCTCTCTCTGTTGAATAAATTAAAAAAAAATGTTGTCATCACCTTTTCTGTCCAAAATGGGGGCTTGATAAGATTTCTAAGGCGATCTAGAAGGGTGGCTTTTCGAGGAGAGCCTTGGCTGAGGCTGAGGGACAGGAGGGCACGCTGCTGGCTGGAGGCGTCAGAGGACCCTGCCAGCTGTCATCCGTGGTCCTGTAAGGAAGGACAAACGCTGGGAGCCAGCTTCTCTTTACTGTGTGTGTTCACCTCTCCTTCCCCCTCTCTTCTATGCCCTGTTCTCTTCCATGCTGCACTCCCATTGACCCTGGGAGCCTTTTTGCTCAGCTTTAGAACCAAATGCTCATTCATTACCACTGTCTTTTCTATACAGTTTATTATGATTTGCCACTCTAAAAATAATCGACTAAAATTCTTGGCTCGAAATTTAATTTTAAAAAATTGTTTGTAGTTACATGTTTTTAGAAGGACAGTATTTTAGTGAAGTGGTGCTCTTAATGACCACTGCCAGTTGCAACGTCCCTGTTTAGCAAAATATTTAAAATTTTTATCATTTATTTTATAAATATATCTTCCCTCTCTGCCCCCCCCATACACACACACACACACACACACACACACATGAACACACAGACCAATGTGACAAAAGATATTTATCTGAGACAAGAGTTGGGTAAATTTAGAAATTCAAACATGTCAATGATATAATCTCCCAGTCTGTTGTTAGAATTTGCTAGAACTGGAAAGGTTCTTTTTGTCCTCTTAAATTTTAAGTAACCATACCTACATGTAAAGAGATCTTGACCATGTTCTCATTGTAGTATGTCCCTCTTACCTTTGACATGGGCTAAGTGCTTGGCTGCATTGAACTGGGTCCCCAATTTTGGAGGCTGGTAGGATGGATTTCTTAGAAAAAGATTCTGTTTCAACCTGATGGCCCCCCAGAAACACAGAGCATTTGAAAACTCAAGACTAGGGTCTAATGGCTTATCCCGATTCCTTTCGGAGTCTAAGCTTCCAAGATTTTTCCTTTCCTTTCCTTTCCTTTCCTTTCCTTTCCTTTCCTTCCCTTTCCCCTTTCCCCTTTCCCCTTTCCCCTTTCTCCTTTCTCCTTTCTCCTTTCCCTTCTGTTCCATTCCCCCTCTTGTGTTCTTTCCCTTCGATGGTGCTGTTTACCATTTATCCTACCTTTAGTACTAACTGAAATAGGGAACCCATAGGTCAGTCTGGAGTTTCTGAGGAAATGGAACAAAGGGCTTTTTCTTTGCTTTAGGATCGAATAGAGTATACGAATACAGCTGTAGCTTTCACAGCCAACTAGAGACCATAACTCTTAAGAGTCCCACCAAGCCCATGTCTTACATTTCATTGCTTTTGGTGAGCAGGAACGTGGGGTAGAGTTTCATATGTATTCATTCTGTCGTTTGCTTTCTGCTTTATTTTACTCATTTTTTGCCAGTGTGTGTGTATGTTTTTTTAAGGTCCTTTTCTGTTGTTGTTGTTTAAACAATTATAAGGCATTTCGATGCTAATGATTGTGAAGGCAGTGCTGCTGTACAATCCGGATCTAAACCCGGAAGTTATGTAGTAGCGACCGGGGATGACATTGCAGGGCAGTTTTGCAAGGTATTTGACATCTCAATTTTAGGTTGAATAACAATGTTTCTATTCTCAGAGCCTAATATCCCAACTACATTTGTCTAATGTACTTTATCTCACCTAGAGTATAATTCCTAGCCGAGTCCCTTTTTAATTTTTCTCAATCCCAAGGGTGTCCTCATTTAATGCCCTTGTCTGTATCCCATAGCTAGGGATTACATAATAAGAGTATCTAGAGAAGAATGAGAAATTGAGCCCAGGGTTTTTATTGTACAGTTTTAAATTCCACTGTATTCATTTAGCTCTTATAAACTGAGCCCTAAAGAAATAGGCCATTGGTTTCCAGCCTTGGGCTCTTGATCTGGGCTCTTCCTGGCTGACCGGGGAGGGTAATCATCCCTGTGTCATAGACTTGGTGAAATACCCCACCCTCTTCCTGGTCCTGAGCACTGGGCACATAGTATCTCATACTTAATAGCCGTGGCTTATACTTGCTTGTTAACAAAAAGTGATCACATCATATAATCTCATTTTCTAGATGAACTCGGCTCTAAAATTCAGATCAATCCTTGTCACTTCCATGCATACCTGGGAGTTATCAACTCTGAGTCAGACTTTTGGGGCTGGATGGTCTGAGTCCATTTGGCAGCAAACACATATTTTATTATTACCTCCTCCTACCGTGAGATATTGGGGATTTGTGCTTTAATCCCTTAAAACTGTGACCTTTTAAGTCAAAATATTATAGAATTAGTATTTTGGCGTATCTGTAGTTTAGTATGTTTATATTTAGTAAATCTGATTTGTTTTGTGCATTCCTGACGAGTTCTGGATAATGTAACGCGTACTGCCATTGGCAATATTCTTTCCAAGATACTTAAATTTTGTCTGTAGTTATCTTCAATCAACAGTGGTTATATTTAGAAGAGGAAGTTTCTGTCTTTAATTTTGGGTAACAATAATCTTTTCAAAAAGCTTGCGATAGCATGAAAGAGCTGAAGATTTGGTGTATTCTTTTACAAGGCTATGGTCTTTTGAGTTGTCATTTCTCCTCCTTACTATTGATCAACAAAGAGGGATATTGGATGCCCCCTCATGACTCTTCCATGTGAAAGCTTCATGTGTTTTCATTGCAATGAGTAAGGAATGAGATTTCATACATTTGGGTACTAATTTCACAGATCATTTTTTCATACTTGCTTATTTTTTTGAAAATTTGTCATTATGGTACAGGAGCCTGGAGAGTATGATTACTAATCAATATCTGGATATAATGAAAGATCCCACATTTACCATCTGTTGATCACTTCTGTGGCTCAGACAGGTCGAGTGGTTTCCAATGGATCGTTCCATTTACTCTTAATATTTCCATTTTACCAGTGAGGAGAGTGAGCCTTAAGGGTGTGAACTCTTCATAGCCATGTAGATATTCAGTAGCAGAAGCAAAATTCCCACCCGAGTCTGTCCGTCTGCACTAATCTCTTGGTCCCCGTCACTTAATGGCTAATGAAATATGGTTGCATTTGAGAGGACTGTGGTCTGGGAACAGTCCTTATTTTGACTGATGCTGTTGGGTGTCTTCCACAATTGCTCAAGACCTGTTCATTATCTGTTTCAGATTTCATTTTGAGATTAATAATTAACCCTGAAGGGCTTTTCCCATTGTGTCGAGTTCAAACAAAAGAAGCTGACAAACTCCCATTATAAATCGAACCTACGTCACAAACAAACAGCACAAGCCCCAACAAGAAATAACAGTCAACAGGCTTAGTGTTTGCTCCATTGAAGCTGGGTCAATGTCAGCAGTTAATTGCGTTCTCAGAAATGTCATGGAAGCCGGGGAGGGTGGTGGCGTGGATACGTGGCCAGGCTTACTCCTGGGAAACCAGGGCCATGTTTTCCTTCATTCTGAGAAGTGTGGAGCAGATTTATATTTGATTGAACCCTGGAGGGAGATGGTGGGGTCTTCTCTAGGATTAAATAGGCATAACGTATTACAAATTATCTTTGAACAATTCATTGCTACATCTTAAAGGTGTTTGGATGCCCCTGTGTTGAAAACAAAATAAGCCCACGATTAGAAATTCTGCGTCCTGATCGTTGATGGTTTTTGTTTTAATTAGTGGGAAGAAGTTGCTGACTCCAAATCTCGTATTCTTGTTCATCTGCACCTCCCTCCTGCAGTGGGTATTTCATGCCCAGAAAGGTATTCGTTTCTTTCTCTGACTCATATATACCAGGCCTTATAAAAAAAAGGGCTTGGGGTGGGGGTGCATACTACTATTAGCCTTCTTTTGATTTATTTTAAAGCACACACTCCAGTTATCCCATACACACGTGGGCATGTGTGCACACCCCCCTGCCATCCCCCCAGCACACGCATGAACCCTGGCATGGATCTGACCATGCCCAGTGAGTAACAAGTCTAAGAGCCAAGGATGATGCCTGCTTAGTCATTATTATCTTTCTCATGTCTATTTTATGGTTGATGGAGAAATCTGGATAAAGGAACATAGAAAATTGAGAGGGAAGCTACTCGATGTGGGTTGTGCTGGTGATGACATTGATACTTGGAGCTGCCAGTTAAGTAAACACCTTGATGACTTGGCTCTTTATTTGGCAAGAAGACTGAATCTATAGTAATAAAAAAGAGCCCATTATTGTTAGATGGTTCCCTACAATAATAACCCACAAAACACTCAGGGTCCCATAGGCCACTGACAGATATTCCACACAAAGAAAGTTTTCGTGATTAAGAAAGTTTGGGAAACACTTGGTTAAAAAAGGTAAAATCCATTTCTTCATTGCCAGAGCTCGAGTTCCCTCCTTTGACCGTGGAATGCATTTTTCTTAGGGCGCCTATGAACATTTCCTGTGTTTCCACAGAGTGTGTACAATTATTGGAAGAGACAGTGTGGAGTTGAGAAATGAGCACAACACGGTTTGGAGGTGGCAGACCTGGCTTCTAATCATGGTCAGGCTATTGTTTCATACTCTAAACAATAGACATGTCACGTACAATTAGAAATCTTTCCTTTTTTAAGAATTTAAGCAGTATTCCAATTATAGATTCAAATACCAAAATGACCATCAGCTTTTTTCCCCCTGAGGAATCATAACATTCAGCTTAAAAAAAAAATCACAGTCCCATTAAACTGCCATCCTGTCCTATTGTGTATATGCTCATAACCTGTGTGTAATTTTTTTACCTTGCCCTGTGAAGAGCATGTGTTTTGTTGTAAAGAGTGTTGGTGACACAAACATCTTCTTGGTATAAAGAATTTTATTAAGTCACCCCTTCATTTTTCATGTACTCTGAGCTCATTGTAGGTACTTAGTTTTTGGGTCTTACATTGCGCTTTTTGGGTTTTGTTTCAGCCCTTAAGGCTGTTTCAGGAGCCTGAAGCCTTCCCCATCTTCGCATCCCCGTGAGATCTGCAACCAGCCAAGGGAAGGTGCTCAGCACACACTGACATGGAGTTGGGTTGAGTTGAATTGGGATTGAGCTCTGAAAGTAATGATCGGAGGAATTTTTGTTTTTAGATGAGAAACGTCATGATCTTATTTACCTTTATGGAAAACTGAGCTCAGCGAGTACAGCGCAGATGGCAGCCTGTTCCTGTGAGTGTGGGGACGGAGGGAGAGAAACAGAACAAAGCAGGTGGCTTCTAGGGCTGGCGCCCTGGTGCCAACATTAGTTCCAGCCACACACAGTCCCCACTTCCCTGTGCTTGTTCAAGTGAGACATTGGTGGAACCAGAAGGCTGATATTATTTTGGTCATCGAGCTCTAGTGAATGAATGCACTTGATTAATCCCCTCCTTCTTCTCAGGGATGCTGTTTTGAATGGAAAATCACTATTGGAAAAGCAAGTCCCTACATTGATTATGGATGCAATACCTTTCCCCACCCCCCTCGCCCCCCCCATTGCATCCCCCCACCCCCAACAGCTCCCTCTTCTGTGAAGCTCACATTTTGAAAGTGCTTATTAGGAGCTGAATTTTTTTTTTTTTTAAGTTTTATTTATTTGAGTAATCTCCACGCCCAACTCGGGGGCTCAGACTTACAACCCTGAGATCAAGAGTCCCGTGCTTCTCCAACTGAGCTGGCCAGGCGCCCCACCAGGTGCTGAATTTTACTGAGGAGGAATATGAAGCCTTAGAGAAATTAAGTGATTTGCCCCAAGTTGTCAAGTTATCGTGGCGCTCACAGAGGAATATTCATTGCCTTCCTACTGTGCGTGTTCTTTGGTTTGGTCCTTGGAAAATTCAAGCTTCCTACCCTGCGGAAAAGCAGAATTAGGACTCCCAAACCAACTCTCTCAGCTTGTTTTCTCTCTAGGTGAATATGTTCAGAAGGGGGCATGCTTAGGGCTTGGGAGAGCTGTAGTGACGCCTGAGCCTTCCGAGGGTTGGTTTGGTTTAAATGTGGACCTGTCAGTTCCAGCTAGTTCGGAGGACTTGCTTTCCCAGCGTGATGCATTAGTCATGAGCAGGGCGTAGGAGGGTGTGGAACAATCATTCCGACCCTCCTCCCCATCACTGGGTTTTCAAGCTCAACTTCAAGCCCAGCTGCATTAGAATTGAGGACATGCTGGGGACACCCCCTCCCTACCCTGCTGTGTGCTTGAAGTCTTGGCTCAGGGGTGGGAGAGGGTGGTGATTTCAGATCCAGGGCTAGAGCAGAAATGTCACCATGGGGAAGCTTGTGTACCCAGGACCTCCATAATTTATGTATTATGCGGTAGAGGGTGGGAGAAGATTAGGAGTGGGGGCCAGTGTATTTGTGTTTTCCACTTTGCAAATAATGTTTTGATACTGTTTTCCATATTTAAGTAAAAGAGAGCCATAACTCTTGATGATGTTGGCTACCAGCAGACATAAGCTCAGAGGGATGCAGTTATCTAGAAATATATGACAGGGACCCCTGGCTGGCTCAGTTGGTAGAGCATGTGACTCTTGATCTCGGGAGTGTAAGTTCAAGTCCCACGTTGGGTATAGAGATTATTTAAGATTAAAATCTTTAGGGGCGCCTGGGTGGTGCAGTCATTAAGCGTCTGCCTTCAGCTCAGGGCGTGATCCCGGTGTTCTGGGATCGAGCCCCACATCGGGCTCCTCTGCTGGGAGCCTGCTTCTTCCTCTCCCACTCCCCCTGCTTGTGTTCCCTCTCTCGCTGGCTGTCTCTATCTCTGTCAAATAAATAAATAAAATCTTTAAAAAAAAAAAAGAATAAAATCTTTAAAAAATGTTCTTAGAAATATGTGTCAGAGATGACATCATGAAAGTGAGGCCACTGTCCTCAGTGACCCCTTCTTGTCCTGGAGCTTGGGGCTACCAGGAGCACCCCAAGTAGATCTTCTTTCAGAGCTCAGATCTGGTGGATCAGTCAGGAGCACCTGCTGGATAGACTGTTGTAAACATTTGTGAGGGAATAATGTGTATTCTTTCTGTTCCTTGCCTGACATTGATGCCATTACTAGGTGATGGAGAGAAAGTCTGGTGGGCATGTATGGTTAATTTTATGTTTTATATGTTGGCTAGGCTGTGGTGCCCAGTTGTTTGGTTAAACACCCGTGTAGATATTGCTATGAGGTAATTTTTAGATATGATTAGCATTTAAATCAGTAGAGATTATAGTAAAATGGATTCTCCTCCACGATGTAGACGGGCTTCACCCAATCCCTTGAAGGCCCTGTAAGAGTAAAGACTGAGGTCTTCTGGATGGAAGGAATTCTGCCTCCAGATGCCTTTGGAGTCATGACAGCAGCAGCGTCTCTTCCCTGGGTCTCCACCTTGCCAGTCTGCCCCACAGATTGTGAGCTGGCCAACCCCTATGATTGCATAAACCAATTCCTTAAAATATCCGTCTCTCCATCCATCCGCCCATCATCCATCCATCCATCCATCCATACATCCATCCATTTGCATCCTGTTGGTTCCCTTTCTCTAGAGAACCCTAACACAGGACATGTGTGCGATGGAACACCATGTCAAAAAGTAATAAACTGTAATCCCTTCCCTCAAGGAGCTGGTGATCCCCCTAGAAGAGACGGATTAAGACAAGTGTTCCAATAACTGATAACTGTGGGGATTCAGAGGAGGAAAGTGGTGAAGCACATCTTGGAAGACCAGAGCTTTGCAGTTTTCCGATAACACACTCCAACATAAAAAAGAGAATTAACTTCCAGCCACTCCATGTGCCATTTTATTTTGAGGAAAAGATGGGTATTTCACCTTAAAAAAATCATAGACATTTAAAACTTTATTCCATTATCAACCTGCCCCAACTCCTCTGCCCTCACTAATCTCCTGAGTAAATCTGAGTCAGCGTGACTCTTCAGAAAGATGCCCCTTTAAATCTTCATGGATCTTCTCTCTGCTGGCCTTGCCAGGGGTGTTTGTATGTCAGGTAGCAGAGCAGGGATTCCAGGGACTGGATTCTGGAAGGATATTACATGCATCTGGAATGCGCGTTAGTTTGGGTTTGCAGTGATGAGTGCCCTGAGCGGGCAGCAGAGAGGGATATTAGCGATGGGGATTAAAGGCAGGGAGACCTAAACGGAAGGATAGAAATAGCGGGAGCAGGGTATAGAGAGTGCTTCAGGGACTTCGGAGGAAGAAGAGGGGAAGAAGGAAAAGATGGAAAGAAACGAACGTACGTGAAGTCCCAAAGAAATACCAAGGAAGAGTGTTTTCACATACATTGCCTCTCTCCTCAGCACAAACCCTCAAGGCAAATTTCCCATTTTGCAGATGGAGAAAGCAGGGTACAGGCATATTAGGTGACCGGCTCAAGGTCACAAGGACATTTGATGGCAGATGAAGGCGAGATCTGACTGAACCCAAAGTCTGCGTTCCATGGACAAGTCATGCTACCTTCTGGGAGGAATTGGAAGTGTGGAAGGTTTTGACCCTAAATAGTGTGTCAGATTTGAACTATCACTGGTTAGTCCCCTGGAGGAGTCCGGACGGGGGTTACAAAGAGGAATGTGTACTGAAGACCGACATTCAGGTAGCAGGGAGTGTGGAAGGAAGTGAATTTATTAAAGAGAAAAGCTTTCCACATGGAGAATTTTGTAGAAGGCTGTGGGCAGGACCGGCAGTTGGGGTCAGAGGCATATCTGCAAAGTACATGGAATCCAAGAGAAGGAATCGTGTTTTGGTGGGGGGCGGATGCTGATGGGAGGCCACGGCCATTTGAACTCCTTTAGTTACCCGTGCTTTTCCAGGTGGGAAGCTGGCCAGACAGAATGAGGATTTCTTCCAGAAGATGAAACCTTTTCTTCCTACCTAGGAGGACCAAAGTTTCATTCAAAAATATTTCAAAAATGAGTTTTCTTTGTATGTTGTTATTGCTGCTGACCTTTATTTTCCTTCCAGACTGTGTAACTGATATTTCTTGGCTACTCATCCTGGCTCTGTCTGAGATCCCCCACACCAAAAAATGCAGCCATGCTTGGAAACTTGTTTTTGCTTATTGCCTCTTGGCCAGTCATTGTATTGTCTTCTGGGGGGTGGAGATAAGCAGGTTACAAAAATGAGTCCCTCCTTCCTGTATCATTTTCTTCTACACGTTGGCATTGTTTTATTAAGCCCCGGTGAAGGGATATTGACTAACGTCTTGATTGCAGAAAACACAATGTAATGGCCCCCAGTGAGAGCTAGTCCTACCAGCACGTAACTTCAGAGCTGCCTCAAGTTCTCCGCATGTGTTCACAGACCCAGTGACATGTTACCTTCCTAAAGATTCTGGGAGATTTTGACTTTTGACTCTGCTCTGATGTTGCTTCACAAGAAACTTAAGGTGTTGGGAAAAATTTAGACTGTACAGATGGGGAAACTGAGGAATTTGTCAGATAGGCTTAAGAAACGAACATTAGCCACAGATCTGGGGATAGTTTTTGTTGTTGTTTTTAAATTTTTTAAAAAATTTTATTTTTTAGGGGCACCTGGGTGGCTCAGTCATTAAGTGTCTGCCTTCGGCTCAGGGAGTGATCCCGGAGTCCTGGGATCAAGCCCCACATCAGGCTCCTCCGCTGGGAGCCTGCTTCTTCCTCTCCCACTCCCCCTGCTTGTGTTCCCTCTCTCGCTCCACTGCCTTTCTCTCTCTCTGTCCAAAAAAAACCCAAAAAACCTGAATGATAATAGTATTAAAAAAAAAACAATTTTTTTTTATTTTTTATTATTTTATTTTATTATTACTTTTTTTTTTTTTTTTTTTTACCACAATGACATTTGTTTCTGCTGCTGGAGAGTTCTCTTGCAACTTGCAGACCCCACCTGTCCACCATGCCCCTGGGGGACACAGTAAGCCTGGACCAAGGTGGAACAAGACAGATAGAAGGCAGAGGGAGAAGGAATAGGTCCTCCAAGTGGTTTTGTTCATGCCGAGGTCAGGTGGCATTCCTGTGAGCTTTTCACATGCTGTCTTTTCTGCATTTCTGGACCAGCTTTCTCTGTGCAACAACAATAGTCTTCAATGTCACACGGATGCATGAGATGCTCTCCTTAGAGTGTGAGAAGGAAATTTCAGAATGTATATTTCTCTCTATCTTGTGCATTTAAATTTTTGCCTGTTTCTTTTTGGTTCACATAAATTAAGCACATTATTAACATACACAGAAGGGTGAAGTGTGCATCATGTATTTGAACAATAGCTCATGTGTGTAATTTATACGGCAGTTAAATGAGCGATGACGTGCACTCATCCTGTTTTAGATGGGCATGCTCAGAACTATTTTATTGAATGAGGGTGCCCATAAAGCCGTTTGCACACTACTGCCCCGGACAGGAGTGTGCTCATTAGTTCTTAGTGTCTGTTTTGCTTGCTTTGTGTGTGGTCTCATAGATATTACTTGGCAATGAATGTCAGGCTTTTTAAGCTAGTTGCTGTCATACAAGAAACAGATTTGCTTTGCGATTTTATGTATCGGTTTTTCTGCACGGGGACTTTGATGTATCGCTGTTGCAGAGATGTTCCCATGGTTTCCCAGGAACTGTCTTTATGTGAAAGAGGCGGATTATCCTCTTTTGACTACAGGGAATAGTCATAAAAAAGTCATTTAATTTTTTTTCCCTTCTACTTTCAAAAATCAAGTCTGCAACCACTTCATGTGCTTTTCATTTCCCTCCCAATTTTTTTTTTTTAAAGATTTTATTTATTTATTCGACAGGACAGAGACAGCCAGTGAGAGAGGGAACACAAGCAGGGGGAGTGGGAGAGGAAGAAGCAGGCTCCCAGCGGAGGAGCCTGATGTGGGGCTCGATCCCATAACGCTGGGATCACGCCCTGAGCGGAAGGCAGACGCTTAACCGCTGTGCCACCCAGGCGCCCCTTCCCTCCCAATTTTTAATTCAGTTAGGATGAATGTTGGTCGTTATTCTGCCAGAAGGATCTTGCACCAGCCTTTAAAGTAAGAATTGGTGGTTCCGTCTTGCATTGCCGGGGCCAAGTTCACTGGCACTTCCTGCCTTAATTGAATCATGAATTTAGTGGAAAGAGAATCTCACGATGGTTCCAGTTATGATACAGGTTTTAACTTAAGCAGGTTAAAGAAACGTGGACTTCCTTTCAAGTATAAGGAGCACAGAAACTTCCAGACCATCCTTTTATTTTAAAGAGATGCATGGTCAAGAAGGTTGGATTGACTAGCGTTGCATGTGGCCGTAAAGTGTGTCCATGTCTTTCCTGCCACGGCTCTGAACCCACTGTCACATGCCGTACCCCAGTGCTCTCTGGCATAACCAGACCGTGGTCTGCCGTCAGCATCCCATTTCACTCATGCGTGGAAGGGGCAGTGATTGTCCTCAAATGCTACATTGGCAGTGGTGTCTGGCGTGCTGCTGTGTGCGTCCCACGTGCGTTTCACTGTAGCTGACGATCTTATTTAGATGATAAACCCAGTTTCAGGGTGAGTCAGGAGCGTGGTGGGTGTCCTGTGGACCTAGAGAGTTCTGGGGGCTGAACTCAAATCTGATTTACATTTTAACTTCGTGGCACCAAACCTGAGGCTGCATTTTATTTTTGTGTTAAGTTATTGATGCTATTTCATCCATTTGTTATTGTAGCCATTGGCTGAGTCAATAGAAGGCGTAGTTGAGATAAAGTTTTAAACTTCTGGCCTCTTACAGGTCATCAGAGGTTGTGTGTGTGTGTATGTGTGTGTGTGTTTGAAGTTCTTCGATTATACAATGGAATTAGCCAATATTTGTGTCTCCATAAATCCTTCCTGATCCAGGCTTTTTGGCAGGGTTTCTACCTTCTTCCTTCCTTCCTGTGTTCCCTCCCTCCCTCCTATCTTCCTTCCTCCCTTCCTTCCTTCCTTCCTTCCTTCCTTCCTTCCTTCCTTCCCCTGCTAATGTATTCCAACCCTGGTCGCTCTGTGCCTTTATGGAAGGGACACCACATTTCTAGTAGGATCACTATGAATTTCCACCCCTCAAGGATAAAACGTTGGAATCGGGTGCTCTGACCTCAGGGTGGAAGGTATTACTGTCACCTTCTTTGTCAGTTATCAAACTAGAAACGTCAGAAGCATCTCTCCCTTCTTTTTCTCCTTCCCTCCTCATTTCTGACAGTAAATATGGGGCCACTGAGTCCTGGTGACTCTGCCTGTCTTTCTTATTACTTCAGGGCTCTCACTGTCCCAGTTCAGGCCACCTTATCTCCAGCCAGTGACTGCCTGTTTGGCTCGTGGCAGCAAGCCTCCACCTTCTCTTCCGTGCTAGCCAGGGCGCGCTGGGAAGAAGGGTTGGATTGCACATCTCTGCTAATAAGATCCCATCCCATTCTCTGTTGCACATAGTGTCTGAGTCCTTTGTGTAGCAGCCATAGCCGCAACCCATCTTTTTAGCCCTACCGCCTCCAGCTCCTCTCATGCATCTACCTCTCTACAACCTTGAACTGATGCCTTAGGCCCTCAGAGCCTTTGCTCTTTCCCTGGAAAGTTCTGCCCCGCCTCCCCCCCCCC
>NW_024426552.1:13323241-13331758 GCF_017311325.1 Ursus maritimus
CCCCCCCCCCCCCCCCCCCCCCCCGCTTTTTTGCACACTCCCTCCTGTCTCTGTTTATTTCCTCCCATCTTCACAAGCTAAGCCAAATCGTATTAGCCCATCAGGACCAGGTTCAAAGACAGCTTCTTCTGGCAGAATTAGCCTATTTCTTATCATTCACTATTAACAATACCAGATGAGCCCTGACAGCCCTGTCTCCACGTGGATAGGTGACCATCGTTTACTCAGATTTGGGGCATCATAAGGAAAATGGTCTCTTTCTTCATCCTGGACATACAGTAGGTGCTCAGTAAATGTTGGTTGAGTTTACTCTTGGTAGCAGTTAGCAAAATTATGTAGATTCTTCCCCAAACAATTCACAAGCAGTTTTTAGATAGCCATAAGCATAACTATTTAAGATCTACTTTTATATGTGCTATTAAAAGGGTTTTTTTTGTTTGTTTGTTTTTTGGGTTTTTTTGGGGTTTTTTTTTTACTTTAAAATGAGAGAGTAAAAGAGCATTTTGGGACTACCTTGGAATATGAGGTCTGTGGAACATTGTTCTGTCACTCTTGTCTAATGAGTGAACCCTAAGTTCTTCCTTTTAATTTTTATTTATTGATTTTTTTAAAAAGACTTTATTTGTCTGATTGCGAGAGAGAGATCGAGTAGGGAGGGGTAGAGGGAGAGAAGCAGACTCCCCACTGAGTGTGGAGCCCTTCTCGGGGCTTGATCCCAGGACCCTGAGATCACAACCTGAGCCGAAACCCAGAGTCAGACACTCAACCGACTAAGCCACCCAGGTGCCCCAGTTTCTTCCTTTTTAGAAGATGGGGACTTACCGGTAAAGAATCAACGCCGTTTTGAAAATCCTTGGAAGGAATTCCTTTAAAAATGTGTCATAAATCTGGGGCGCCTAGGTGGCTCAGTCGGTTAAGTATCTGCCTTCAGCTCAGATCATGATCCGAGGGTTCTGGGATCGAGCCCCATGTTAGGCTCCCTGCTCAGCAGGGAGTCTGTTTGTCCCCCTCTCCCTGCCCTTTCCCCCCGACTCGTGTTCTCTCTCTTGCTCACTCTCTCCCAAATAAATAAGTAAAATCTTAAAAACAAATTTTGTCACAAAGCATCTTATCTTGAAGTAGAAGATTCTTTGCTGCACTAAAATATTTTCCTTAGTCTTTGATTAAAATTCTCTGTTACCACCTAAGCACGTATCAGGATTGATGTTCCTAGTATCTCCTTACCAGTGGCATTGCACGGGAGCTGTTACAGTGTCCCTTTTTATGTAGGGCAGCTGTGTTTCCAGCTATCATATTTGCTAACTGAGTTTTGGTTACTAAATTATGTTGTTAACCTAATATATACACACATACACACTTTATCTTTTTAGTTTCCCTTCTTTCCTCTTCATCCTTAGTATCTGGTTTACTGAAATCTCTTCAGTCATTTTCTCTTAGAGAATTTGCCATCTCATGCATGCCTTCGCCAACACAAATACCACCAGCAGTAGGAACAGAACCAAGGAGCAGCCACGCTACCAGCTGGGGGGTGTGATTCTTTCTGATGGGTCCTTTAGGCTCAAGCATGAGGGACCAACAGCGCAAATCAGGGGCTCCCCAGCCCATTAACCTCTCCAGAGGGTCTTGTGGTATTTTCTCTCTCCTCTGTTGCTGGCAGGCATAGTTGCCATACCGACTGCTGGGGTGCACGGCCTCACCCCAGGGAGCTCTTCCCTGACTCACAGGGTGGCCCTCCCATGCTGCGTGGGAGAGGCGGCTCCAGGTCAGAGAACTGTCGTACCTGTATGGCAGCAAATGGAACCAAATCGCCAGGGTGACCACATCCTGCTTTGCTTCCTGATGAAGAAGGGGGACCTTTTGACAGCTTGATTACATTTTGGGCTGAAAGACTTGCCTCCTGGCTGCTCAGCGAGAGAACAGGTGAAAGGAGAGGCCATGTTGTAGGGGTTGGAGACCAGCATGGAAATGGCAGGTGGCCCTTTCATACCGCTCGGTCACCTGGGAGTGCCTGGAGAAGGTCTTGGAGGTAGACAGCAGCTGCCGAGTGTGAGAGTCCCTGCTCCTAGAGTACCCTTCCACTCAACTGCTCACCCAAGGCCGTGTCCTTCAGAATGGAGACACCCCCTTCTTCAGTCAGTCTCCAGGCTATAAACTGCAGGTGTGAAAAGCCAGAAAGAACTAGAGCCAAACTCCCCCTCTGGAGCTGTGTAGTCTCTGACTGTGAAAGAAGAGCTGCCCTAACCCACACCCATCGGCCCCAGTGGTTTGGGATCTGAGGCTTCTTCCTGTGCCTGGAGAGCCTTCTACAGCTAGTGAGGGACTAGGAGGCAGGTCTGCCCAAAGACAGGGACCTGGGTGACTTGATTTTGGAAAAGATGTCATTTGAAATCTCTTCTAACTAAGGCATTGATGTGTTTTGGAGAAGATAATTCTGGTGTGCACTTTAAGGATCGTACACTCTGGTAGGTCTCACAGGAGGTATGGAAGCACTTTGAACGGAGCGCTGTCCTCTCCCACTGTCCTCTCACGGGCACCTCGTTCCCTCCCTGGGAACACCCCGTTAAGTTAAGCCACAGCGTGGTGGAATGCTGAAGGACAGATTTCAGCATTAGCAGTTAACCATGGTCAGCTCCACTTCCATTTTCATTGGGGATCAAATGTTCCATTCTCTTTTGCAGTGACATGGGCGTGCTATTCTTGACATGACTCAAACTTGAAATTGAGAATTTAGGAGCCCGGAGCTAAGTGGGCTCTCACAGCACATGGTCACTCCTCTTGGAATGTTGGGTGGAATTCTCAAGTGTTCAGTAGCTTCGCGGCTTCTTAGTGGGAATGATGCTACTTAGATTTTTGAGAAATTACGTGGTTCTCGTGGCCTGCCCTGAAAAAGCTATTCAATCCATTTCGGGAAGCTGGGCCTCATTTGAGCCCTAGTTGGGCCAGGCCCTGGGGGTGTTGGGGAGATTTGATGGCCAGCTGTGTAATACAGCCCTCTGGGACTGGCTATTTCCAAACTCTCTTAGACGAAGCTGTGAGGGAGCTTCGTAGTGAGTGATGCAATGTTGGGGTTGTAAGCGTTGGCAGTTGCCAGTGTCCAACTGTAGCTGCAAGACAATAAACACCAAGAACTGAGGGAAACTTAGAAGAGTATTTTGGCCTAAAGCCACTGACACCCTGCCAGACAGATAGTAAGCATTCCATAAATGGTAGATCGCGCTGAATCGGGGTAGAACATGTTACTTCACTTTGAAACACACTGACTTTACTCCTATGAAATATGGTAATGTCTGTCCCCGCCGAACCTGTTGGTTAAGTATTGCCAAAGATTCACTGCTCTAAAATTAAAGTTATTATTTTAGGAGAGATTTCTTGACTTATCGCGGGCTGGAAAATACTGATTCTATGAACATGTTCCCTCAGTTACCTTGGGAAACATTTGGATCCACCAGCAAGTAGCGCTGCTCAAACCTAGCGCAGTGTTCAGATGTGGGAACTTCCAGGGATTCTGTTCAGCTGATATAGGTGTCTGCTTTTACCTGTCTCAAAAGCATGCTTGAGCCAAAGCCATGTCATCCATGCTCTAGGGAGTAGGAACTGGGAACCCCCATCGTAGCCCGTGCATCTGTGCTGAGAATCCCTGTCCTGCCTTGAGTTGTCACGTGGTTTTCCTGGGAGGGAAGGTATGGCACCTCTTCTCTGTGCCAGAGTCTCAGTTTTCACACAAGGCGCACAGGCTCACCCCTGGTGGCTCCCTCCCCTCATGCCAGATGACGGTGGTCATCTGGTAGCATGACCCAGCCATACTTGGGCCTGAGCCAAAGAGCCTTACCACCCCTCCAGACTCTGTGGAGAGCAAACAGTGATTAAGGAGAATTTGCTGGAAGGTTATGCAGCCTCTCCACTCTTCAGCAGTATCCTACTTCTTCAGAACTTCTGTTACCGAGTCGTGGTTTTCTTTTTTAATCAATTCTCAAGAAGAAACATCCATATGCAATGTGTCACTGAGCCCATGTGGAAGGGTATGGCCCAGAGCATTTCTTAGCACATCACAGTGACCTCAGAGGGCCACCGTGGGAATTTCTATCTGATCTTGGTACCAAGAACATTCATCCTTCTTCTGAGCAATTGATCAGGAATTGTGAATTATACAGGTGCCATGTTTTCTCAATTGGCATTGGCTGTTACAAAGCTTACGATAAACGGAACAGGCCGGGTAGCTTGATAGGGTGTGCATGGTTACCCTTACTCCCTTGGGTTTCTTTGGGGGTTTTTCTGGGTTAGTAATTCTTCTATTTTAGATTATGTATCTTTTTTTTTTTTTTAAGATTTTATTTATTTATTTTCGAGAGAGAAAGAGTGCACATGCATGAGCAGGGGGAAGGACTGAGGGGGAGGGAGAGGGAGAGAGAATCTCAAGCAGACTCCGTGCTGAGCATGGAGCCCGATGTAGGGCTTAATCTCATGACCCTGAGATTATGACCTGAGCCGAAACCAAGAGCATGGCGCTCAACTGACTGAGCCACCCAGGCGCCCCTAGATTATCTATTTTTCAGAGTAACTTACTACTGAGTCCTTTGTTAAATAAAATGATGGTTAAAAGATAAGTAAAAAAGATGACCAGTGAATTTTCTTTAATTTCTGAACCATGTAAAATTTTTCAATGCCCCAGATCCATCCATCTATCCAATACTTATTTTTAGACTACATATGAGTACTAAAAACTAAATTTTTTTGGTGCTTATTACATATAAAATAAATATTCAGGATTCTGACTTGTTCAGGATTTTGATCCAAGACCTCTATGGCCCCCTTCCCTCTGCTCCTCATTTTTAAGGTTTAAGGCAAGGGGAAACTTCCTGATTCTCATTAATTCACTAACTATGGAACAGTTTTGGGCACTGAAGTCACGATGAACAGAGTCAAAGTTAACATACTTGTGTAGACTGTTTGACCATCTTTTTAGGTAGGTAAGTAAGGTAGATAATCTTACATCCTCATTTTTCCTTTTGAGTTTCAGAGTAGATCCTTTACTTGCCCAAGGTCACATAAGTAAGAGAGCCTGGTGCACGAGTTTGGGTATTTTGAGGGCAAGTGCAATACCCCTTTATATACTTCAGTTTCTGGAACTTTCGAGGAGTTAAAAATGAAAGGATGCTCCTTAGGAGTATTTTTTGAAGGTGAAAAAGAAAGTTCTGGTCTGTCAGACTTTTTAGGAGAAGCTACGGATCAACTTTCATGGACACAGTATTTCTGACATCTGTCATATTGTCAGCCCACCTCAGACTGGAAGGTTGGGGCCATGGGACCCCTCAACCTTGTCAATTTTGGCAGGTATATGAAGCTGGAGATGAGTTTTGGTAATTCCTTCCCCACCTCCAGCACGCACACTTCCCTGTGAAAACTGCTTGACACCTGACACAGAAATGGACTCTAGGAGTTGATGATGAATCAGAATGAGGCTGAAAAACGAGGTACACGCAGCGTTCATGCCCCGTCGGTGTAACGTAAGCAGGCCGCTGGTGTGTGCGCCGCGACACATCGAGTAGATCACGTCTTCCAGCTACATCGGTCAATTCCCTTGTTGCCCCACAACAAATTTAAGGTGACTCATGTCATCCTTCTTACAGCATGGACCCAGTTTCAGTGAGTTAGGCATCCTGTTTTCAGGAAGCCCCAGTAACCGTGGCTCTCTACAGCGCACTTCTCACAGTGTACAAATGCTGAGTAACGATGGAATCGTAGCTAATGAATTTACTGCACACTGACCATGGGGTAGGCACGAAGCTAGTCACGTAACATAGATGATCTTCTTCAGTGCTTGTAATAACCCAGTGGTTTAGGAACTGTTCTGTGTGGAGAGGGGTGATATGTAGAGTTTGTCCCCAAACCACCCTGCAGGTGACTGTTGAGGTCAGGATTTGCCCTGAAGCATGCAGTAGGACCGAGGCTCAAACCCCCAGCATGGAGCTTGGTGCATAGCTGCCTTCCGTTGAACCTGAATTCTTTGCAGTTCTCGAAGAAAACTCCGAGTACTCTAACCGTTCTTAGGTTCCCTGGTGCAGCCAACCACTCCAGGCAAAATGAGTACTTCTTGGCACATTGCAACCACGGCATATCTGCTGATTGCAAAAGAACGTAGTGAGGCTCTTCATTCGTCCACGTCATGGGTCAATTCTGCAGCCGGAGTCACAGGAAAGAATTTCCCCCCACCCAGATCAGACAGAAATTCTACCAGATACAACTCAATTTTGTTTTCCTGCAGTGTTTTATAAATAATGCCCTGTAACGCTCGTCTTCTTCCCCACAGCGTTCTTCTACTCAGGAATTAGAAGGCTGTGTAGATGGAGAAAAACTGTAGTTCTGGTAGCTAGAATACGTACTTCTTTTAAAGTATAAGAAAATGCATTATCAGCTTCTGTGGTGCAGGTGGAAGGGCAGCCGTCCGCACGCCCCCATTTGCCAGCAAGAATCCAGCCTTGCAAATTATTGGCAGCTGGTACCGTAATGAGTCCATTTCAATATAAATGGGCTGTTGCTTATTAATTTCTGCCAGTTCCTAGGCAATTCAGGAACTGCTTTGAAAATTTGAAAATGTGCAGAGAACAGCTTCCGAAGGATGCCTAGGAAAAGAGAGAGAACAAGCTAGCAATGGGGGAATTATGGAAAGGGCACGTATTGTAGGGTAATAATGGGGTATTGCTGAGGACGCGTGCTCCCTTCCTCGCAAAGCGTGAGTCACCCACTTCAGGTTAAATAGCACATTTTCCGAGATAAGGAAAAACTGCACCTCCGCTGACTGTTCTGTTCTCTGCGGATGTGTGCATTCATTTATTTACTGCCCCTGTGGGGCTGCCTTCCAGTTTTCTCCGTGTCCCTGTTCAAAGCGTTGGGCATCCCGGGCTCTCACCTTGCTGGACCCACTGGCAATGGGTACGGGCAGCGGGCAGCCCCACAGAGGGATGTCTGGGAGGAGGGCGATAAGGTGCAGTTCCCCCACCCCCCAAGGAACTCTCAGGCTCTCTTCCTTTCTTCCTTAGTATTGGCAATTTCATCTCAGAAGGTAGGCTTTTTTTTTTCCTTTTAAAAAAAAAAATATATATATATATCATTCATACTGCTTGTTACTGGAGTTGATCTTGTCCGTTTATCCTCTGTGTTAAATAACAGTTTAGAGATTTCACTCAATTCTTTTCTGTCCATATTCTTCACGAGTTGCCTCTGAATTTGATGTTTGGCCAGCTGAAAACGTGTATGTGACGAGCTCTGTGTGTTTTCCCGTCTTTCAGCGTTTTCTTCAACTTTTGTTGTAAATGTAGCTCTGCTTTGATACCAACTGAGAACTCCCTTGTTTCCTTTTATTGATTAGCTCTGTTCCTTGAGACCTTTTGCAGATGAAGAGGGAGCCATGGAAATGATTCCATAGTAACCTGTTTCTGTTATCTGCTACTTTTGATCTGTAGAAAGAGAGGAAAATGGTAACTTAGTCTGTACGAGTGGTTCTTACCGTGAAGATAGATACGCTTGTCCTTATTTATGTATCTGATTATGCCTGTACTTGACACCTGTAGCTAAAGGTTGCACTGTTGGATTTGGGGCTTGCTGTCGCACGCAAGATGGATGTTGGAGAACTGAGGAGAATGGGCTCCATGGAAAAGGCCCATGTTCTGTGTTCTGGCTGACCGCTTCCTTCTCTTTTCTGTCCTCTGCAGGGTTTTTGGCACATCCTCAGAGACTCAGGTGAGACCATGATGGGCTCCCCGAGGGGCAGGTGCTGAGACTTCTCCCCAGTCCCCGCCACCGTTCATCCTGACGCCATTTCCAATCTCAGTATCTAAATGCCACAGTGCTCTTCGGGCAAGTTGGGCGGGGAACCCCTGTTGCCTTGTAAGGTAGGTTCGTGTATGTCGTTTTGAGTCCGTATACTTCTGCATGAATTAATGGAAATGCTTCCAAAGTGGTGGGACAGATACATTTTAGTGAATTGGAATTGCTGGGTTGCATGTAGCTCGTGGGAAAAAGAATTTGGAACCACTTCTTTGGATTAGGGTTACACCCATCTAAGAATTCAAAAGCATTAGCGTTAAAACTTAAAAAAAAAAAAAAAGAAAAAGAGAAAGCCAGTACCTATGAGATCTTTTCTCCCCCTGTGAATTGCCCTCAGGGTCTTTTAAATTTATCCCTGAGCTTCACCATCTTTATATTGGATTACGTTTGAAAAAGACAAACCTAGCTGCAAAATCTTCACTTCAAAACAATGATATATTTTGTTTCTGGTTTGGATAATCTTTAAAAAGCAAAATAAATACAGTCAAAATAATAATCTTTCTAAATCAAAGATCATCTTTTATTTGTTGCAAAACTTTCCTGTTTAGTCTCTTGTGTTAGGGGTATTTGCGTGTGACTTGGCAAAACACTTTTCATGGGTTTGTAAAGATTTAGCAAAAACTTTCAGAACTTTGTCTCAGTTTAATCTTAGCTCCCCCCCCACCCCCTACCCCACCCCTGTCTTCAAGCTCA
>NW_024426552.1:13331763-13480705 GCF_017311325.1 Ursus maritimus
TCCAGTAGAGAAAAAACAGGCTTGAAACCAAGACCTCCCACTAGAAGCTAATTTTAAATTTGCAATCTGTTGTCTTGTGATTTTTGCTTCAAATTTAACTTTGAAATAAATACATTTCATCCTTTCTCCTGCAAATTTGGAGGTCTGTTTTCAAGTCATAGAAGGGTGATCATTATGTTTATTTTAATAAGTTTTTAAATACCTCAGGGGAGTGAAAAATTATATTATTAATAATTACAATTTATATGCATCATTAAATGCCTTATGCTTGGATTTCACAAGGTCCTTACCGATGACTGAGAAACCTTGCTTTAGTAGTTCACTTTTGACTTGAATTTGATATGAATTGGGTCATCTTGGGCCCACCAAGGAGCTCTAATGTTTTATATATTTGAAGAGCCCGTATTATAAGGGGGTCAGCATGAAGAGCACTCCCGTTGGGGAGAGCTGTGTTAAGACGTTAGTATATTTAGGTAACCAGGACAGGCATGGCTAAGGCATGGTCCCTGCCACTGGGCCATTATCATAAGGTGGGAAGGGGGTCCATAGAAAGCAAGACAAGTGCGTCACGGTACAAATAACCACGTAACAGATACCATGTGAAGAGGTCAAGCAGAGTGCTGTTGGAATGTAGAGAAAGCGTGATTAAATCCAAGCTAGATAGTATTTTCTTTCCCTTAGGTAATTTTCCGCAGCCATCTGTTGTGAGTTTGGGTTTGGTGTCGTTTGTTGTAGCTGTCAGCATAGTGCCCACATCCTCACTCTCTTCAATTACCCAAAAACCCAGGGACTTAAAACATGTTAACATGTTTTATTTATTTTTCTTTCCTTAAAATGAATTACAGGTTTCGTGCAGAAACTTCAGAAAATACAAAAAAAAAAAAAAGGTATAATTCTTGAAAATTGAAATTACCCACAATCACTCTATCCAGAATAGTTGCTTTTAAAATTATTATACAGGTCTAGTGTGTGTGTGTGTGTGTGTGTGTGTGTGTGTGAGGGAGAGAGAGAGAGAGAGAAAGTGAACATATTATTAGTAGTCTTAAAGAAAATTTTAACCTGCTCAAAACCATTTTCTTGGATGTACATCTAAAAATGGGAGTTTTTATGTCTGAGAATAAGAAGAGTTCTGCTTCAGTGATGTTTGACCCAATAGTAGAATGATCTTTTTTGATTATCTACTTCTGAACAGGGCAAGCCTTGGCAGGCTCACCCACAAGGCTGGGTGTAGGTCATGAAGAATGGGAAGACTGGGGAAAGGGTGGGTCACTCGGCTGTCTGTTTGGGGGACTGCTTGAACTGCTGGTCTCATCTAGGGAATTTGACTTCCTGGACCATAAAAATATAGGCTCCTTAGTTCTCAAGGTGATGAGGTTATTTCTAGTTTCCTTTGTATCTTCTTCTTTCTTTCACTCTTTTCCTTCTGAACGATCTGAAGTTACAAGAGTATTTTTCTTTGTTCCTCTGTGCCCAGAGACCTTGGCCGTGGGGTGGTTTTCTATTAACTGGAATGTTTTCTCATGTAATATGGAGAAAATGTAACATTGGTGTGATTAGAAACACAGCTTGCATGATTTATCTTGGATCATACAGGTTTTACCTTTCTTTTTTATTTGTGTTCTGTTTCTCTACTCCTGTATAATAATTGTTGTTCATAATGATTTTGCGTAGACATTGCAAGCAGTTAACCTTTTCATTTATTTCAAGAGTGCTTACCTTTACTCAGGGAGCATAGTTACAGTAGCTGCTTTATTTTATTTTGCTTTTTAGAGAGGGAATTTCTAAAGAAAAACATTTTATTTATTGTTATTATTTTTTAGAGAGACAGAGAGAGAGCACATGTGTGAGTGGCAGGGACGGGGCAGAGGGGAGAGAGAGAGAAGAGAGAGAGAATCTTAAGCCGGCTCCATGCCCAACGTGGAGCTGGACACGGGGTCTCTCGCATGACCCTGAGATCATGACCTGAGCCAAAATCAAGAATCAAAATGCTTCACCAAAAGTGAGCTACCAAGGGACCCGAAGAAAAACATTTTAATATAGAAGAATTTTTTTCCTGCTTCACTGATGAATTTGGGTGTGCTTTGCATACATTTCCTAGCATCTGAGTCCCAGAACACATTGGCCTGCGGTTTCAACCATGTGATAGCTGCTTTAAAAGTTTTTCCTCTGAGATCCCCCTCATTCTTTGGGTGGCAGGGGCCACTCTTCTTGGTTCTTTGGCCAGAACAGCGGGGCGTGTCTTGGGAAGTTTTGTTTGCCTGGGAGGTCAGAGGTGTATGTCCACGTAAGACTGGAAGAGAAAGCCAGGAAGCTCACTCTTGCATGTGAGGTTTCTTCAGGTTTTAATGCCCTTCCCCACTCAGCCACTTGTCCCTACACTTTGGAATCTTTGCGGTAGTTGCTCTTTTCTTTGGTTCCAAGTTTTTTAGTTTTTTATCAGTGAGGGAAAGGTCAGTCCTAGTGCCTAATTCCATCTTGGCTGGCAGCAGATATTGGCAATTCAGTTCTGTTCACTACGTTATTAAGATAGAGGTGGTATCCCCAGTTAATCAGCTCTCTCTGTTTAACCTCCCTTCGGACCACTGGTCTGTGCTTACTTTGTATTCCCTGATAAGAGATGCTAGAGGATGCTCAGTGCATGCTTATTTTTTTTTTTAAAGATGTATTTATGTATTAGAGAGAGAGAATAGGGGGTGGGGTAGAGGGAGAGAGAGAGAATCTCCAACACACTCCCCGTGGAGCAGAGAGCCTGATGTGGGGCTTGATCCCACGACCCTGAGATCAGGACCTGAGCTGAAATCAAGAGTTGGATGCTCAACCGACTGAGCCACCCAGGCGCCCCAGTGCATGCTTATTTTTTTATTGCCTAATTTGTTGAGACTACATTAGAAAGTTTTAGATGGCTTTCAGCTGTAAAAGCAGATTTAAAATGTTTCATTTTGAGGAACTCTCACTTTTATTTTATTTTTTTGGGAGAGAGAGAGAGCACACACATGAGTGGGGGGGCAGAGAGAGAGAGAATCTTAAGCAGGCCCAGCGAGGGCCCAATGTGGGGCTCAGTCTCACCACCCTGAGATCATGGCCTGAGTCAAAATCGAGTCGGACCCTGAACTGACTGAGCCACCCTGGCACACCCAAAGTCTCACTTTTATTTTTATTTTTTTAAGATATTATTTATTTATTTGACAGAGATAGAGACAGCCAGCGAGAGAGGGAACACAAGCAGGGGGAGTGGGAGAGGAAGAAGCAGGCTCATAGCAGAGGAGCCTGATGTGGGGCTCGATCCCATAACGCCGGGATCACGCCCTGAGCCGAAGGCAGACGCTTAACCGCTGTGCCACCCAGGCGCCCCCAAAGTCTCACTTTTAAACAAAAATTTCATTTAACCAGAATATTTCAGTTATTTAAGGCTTTGCTTTTTAAATTTTGAAATAATTACAGATTCACAAGACATTGTACAGAGGAAGTAGGTACCCTTCACTTAGTTTCCCCTAATGGTTACCTCTTAAATAATTATAGTAAATTATCAAAGCCAGGAATTTGGCATTTTTTGTATGTATGAGAACATTTTTTTGTATATGTATAGTTCCAAGTTTTAGCAGACTGGTACATCGAAAAAAGCTGTCCTTGAGAAATGGCCACTTCTCTGATGAATGTATGAACCTAACGATTGTTCTTATTGATCAAGTTCCTTAAGCTACCTTTTCACGTGCTCACTGTGGATTTAACTTGGTGGATTTAAAGGAATGTACTAGGATTACTTGAAAAGTTTAATTGATCACGTTAAGAGAAAGATCATGGTGTTGGAAAAACTCACACTCCCTCTAATGTCCTTGAGCTCTGGCCCCAAGAATCTCGATTTTCTGACCCTGTACTACTGTCAGATGACCCCCTGCTCAACGTGCCACCATGTCTCCCTTGCCTCCATTTTGCCTGGGTCCTCTGAGGCTGAGCACACCTGCACTCTCCACCTAGGCAATGGGGAAGGGTACCTTCTCAACTCTGGATGCTTTCCTGAACCTCTGCAGGGACTGCTCCCAAAAGAGGAGGCAGGGAAGAAGTGAGGGCAAGAATTCAGTGAAATGAGGCAGGAGCAAGGCCTTCATTCTTTGGCTAGGTAATTGGGGGTGGGGTGCACAGTGGAGCAGGGTCGAATGGTCTGGGATGAGGGACCTACACAGGTCTTCGGGTGGAAGGGAGCCAGAGAGCAAGGGGCAAGTTGAAGACCAGTGTGGCCTCGAGGCAGCTGATGGAAGGGGCTAGCATGATTAAGTCTGGTGTGTGTTTTCTCTAGTGTACATTGTGGTATTGTTCCCTAATTTGCATTATGGTTCCATTCTCATCTCCATTTTATTGCAGTCGTATGAGTTTCTGCATTCTAGATTAAAGTTTATTTTGTCATTCATTCATTCATTATTTTGCCACTGAGCACCTTTACCTGTCAGGCAGTGTTCTAGGCACTGAGCATACAGCAGTAAACAAGACAAGCAAAACTTTCAGCCCTCCTGAAGCTTAGGTTCTAGTGGGGAAGGAGAGAAAAAGTTAAGAAGTAAGTGAAATACATTGTCTGTTACAATTGTGATAAAGGCTAAGGAGAAAAAGAAAAACAAAGAAGAGGGGGAAGGATTGAGCTCTGTGGGAGGGGCTGTCATTTTGGATAGAGATGCCAGAAAAGGTCACCCTTAGAAGGCAATATCTGAGTCAAAATCAGAACAATCTGGAACGCGAGCGAGGTAGTGAAGGAGGGTTGCAGGCAGAAAGAAGAGCATGGGCAAAGGCCCTGGGGCAGGCCCGGGTAGCCAGAACGTAGACCTTGGAAAAGAAAGTATGAGAAGCCAGACTTGAGGTCTAAATACTGAGGGTTGTTCTTGTGATAAAATCTTGCCCCGTACCTCCTGCCTGATCCCCCTCCCACTAAGTGCTCCCCGAAAGTGCAAGTTATTTGGAACCACTAACATGCTACATAAGGAAGTGATAGTCTTAATGACTTTAAAACTGGTGACGCTTTCCGGCTGGAGATTGAGTACTCTTATTCTGACACTCTTCTTTTTAATTTCTGTCCTGGTTTTTGCATTTCAGTCTGACCTCAATCTCTGCTCTCCCCTCGCGACAGTGTGATTGATGTTCCAGTTCGTGAGCTACCACGGATCACTCACCTTTTGTTTTTGTTCCTAAAATGCATGAACATTGACTCCTTGTCTGGAGTAGAACATTTCCAGCCTCTGTAGAGGCTACCGAGGAATTGAAAGCGGCCTTCTGCCCCGACGTTGCTTCCTGACTCACAGGAATGGAGCGGGTGCAAATGTAAATTACGAACTCGGTTTTTTTGTTTGCAATAAAGATCAATGATGGGGTTAAACAGAGAATAGGGAGGTATTTAGATGATGGAAGCAGCGGGCATTTATTTTACCTTCGTACAGGAAAAGGATTACAAGTTCCAATTCACCAACATTCTAGGGGGTGCCTGTGGAGCAGAGGTGGTCCCTGAAAGGGGAGATGGTGTCTGTCGGATGCCACGAGCAATTTTAATTTTTCATGCATCTGTTACTTCTCAGTCCCCCCACCAGCGCCACATGGGCTCTCATGGTTCTCACCAACCTTTCAGGAAAAGCTTTCAAATTAAGGGGTATTTCAACAGGTCCCTAGAAACGGATTTTTCTTGACTTGCTTCAGACTTCCTGCCGACGCTGTTTAGGTCATCCCCTGAGAATTTCTCTTGGTAGGATTTAGGAGATTTGGCACTCGTCTCTAAATTCTAGTTCTGAAGATAAAAATGGCTTCTTTCCTACCTTGGCTGGCTGAAGAGAATTCTGCTACTAAAAATGCTATTAATATAACAGGCCCGTCAGAGTGATGCATCGGGTGCTGTAATTCTTGAAGGTTGGGGCCATTTCCTTTAGGAAACCTCTCCTGAGGCTTTTAACTTGATTGCTTTTCTCTTGGCAGAAACAAGCCTCACCAAAAATGTGTTGTTGGGAATATGCTGTCAGTTTACATTTGCAAACTTCAGATACGGAGGGTAGAGGGTACGGAGGGTAATTTTATCGGATACGTCCTCGCGGACGTGAGGGGACAGTTTTGCTTTTCTTCCACCATCATTCTTTCCTTCTTTTAGACTTAAACTTGTGTGATTCTTAAAGTGGATTGCTAACACTTGTTCTAAGCTTTTTATTCTTTGTTCACAGAACGTATAGATACACCCAGGTATCTTAAGGTGTACTTAAAAAGATCAAGAACTCTAAGGAATTGGCCATGGCCTTTAGTTATTGAAAGGCTTATTTATTGGGGCGCCTGGGTGGTGCTGTCAGTTAAGCATCCAACTCTCGGTTTTGGCTCAGGGCATGATCTCAGGGTCGTGAGATCGAGCCCTGCTTCGGGCTCTCTCTCTCTCTCTCTCTGCACCTCTCACTCATGGGTGCCCTCTCTTTCTCTAAAATAAATAAATAAATCTTGAAAAAAAAAAGAAACGCTTATTTATTTTAGTTTCAAAATGTAGCATGTGATATTCTGAATATAGACCACATAAATGGTCGTGGATGGACAGTTGATGTTCTTCTCTTCCCTCTAGTGTGTTGAGTTTTGTTTTTGTTTTTTCCTTGCTTCTTAACGACACCAGCCAGAGAGGCACGAGCTTATTAACTGCTTTGAAATATACTTGCTGCCAGGAAAAAGGAGATTCTCCTTCTTGGAAAGTTCCCTTTGGAATCCTATCATGTGTGACCTGGTAGGGAATATTCCAGTATGGGAATAGCTTAACATCTGGTGCCTGTCTGAGTTCCCTCCAATCTCGCTGGAACATAAAATGGAGGTTTTCCCTTCCTGTTGCCGCCAATTTTGTTTCAGCGAAGATGTGCTCATTAGAGCTGATGGCGTGTTTTAGGCTGAAGAGTGAGATTACAGAATGATCCTGGATCGATGTATTATAGTCCAGGGCATTTCACGCTCTTTGTCTGGTCCTAGTCCATTCCTTCTCGGTGTCCCCCTGGTGCCTTTCACTGTTCTATTGTCTACCTTCCCTGGCTACAGTATCCGTTTCGTGAGAGTAGGGAATGTGTCTCTTTCGTTCGCTGTTGTATCTCTGGCTTCTAGAGCATGGTAGGTGCTCAGTATGTATTTCTGAATGAATGACTATGTAGGTGGTTGGAAGCATCAGCTCAGGAAAATGCCCAACTACTATATTTTCCCTCCTTTCTTTTCTGGCCACTTTTATGTGTGTATCTTAAGTGCATACAATTTAATGGTACAGAGAAAGAACAGAGTAAGGAGAATAAGCTAAGAGAGTCACAGTTGCTGAGCTTTGAAGGTCTTTCTTTTTCCCACTGTGTGTAACAGTCACCAGGTCAGGGAGAGAGACTGGAAAATGTGAAGGAAGGACTTGAATTAACCTGGGTAGCCCCAAAAGGCTGAATCACATTTAGTGGTTTCATAATGTGAATTTCTGTTTGCAGGGCACTCTGTACCAGATTAATGTTCTCAGTTTGGATTTGCTCCCAGAAATAAACCCCATTAGTCTGCTTCTAAGCAGAGAGCGGGGTTTCTATTTTGTTTTGCCCATCTCCCTCTCCCCTCCTCCCACTTCACGCCCCCTCTGAAACACCAAAAGTTAAGGTTTTCAGAATACTGTGCAATGTAATTAAATTTAAGGTAAAAGCCCATTTTCTTTTTGACTTGGATGAACTAAGAAGAGTTGATTGGACTTAACCTCTTGAGTGTTTCCAGTTTTGATTGATTTTGAAACATTGGGAGGGAGGGAGGAAGGGAGGGAGGGGGGAGGAAGGGGGGAGGTTATCAAATGCACCTCTCAGTTTTGCTACTGCGTTTTGAAATACATATAATTTCCAACAGAAAGTCCATTTATGCTTTCAGGGTTTTCAGTGTCTGGAGAGGAGCAGAGCTTTGTAAGTATAGAGTTTAGGAAGGAACACAAGGGTTAGCAGCCCTATGAAAGCAACATAGCAGTGGGCCCCGTGGGCAGCTTCCCTCTGGGCAAAGACAAGTTTAATTCTCTACATATCTTACTTGGGTTATTTCTCATCTCGGGAGGGCCAGTCTCAGTGGGTGATGTTACTTCTCACCTGCTAGCGTGTAAGAGTCCATGCACCTGCCAGGTGGGCAGAGGTGATGCCCTCTCACCTGCCAAGCTGTTCGCCCACCCTGCACCCTGAGCTCTTTCTGTTAAACTACCCGTTGGTGACTCACTTATCCCCTCCTTTCTCCCCCCCCTCCCATGCTGCAGACCATAAAACCATGGGAAACGCAGAAAGTCAAAATGTAGAGCATGAGTTTTATGGAGAAAAGCATGCCAGCCTGGGGCGCAAGCACACGTCGCGCTCACTGCGCCTGTCGCACAAGGCACGGCGGACGAGGCACGCGTCCTCGGGGAAGGTGATCCACAGGAACTCCGAAGTGAGCACGCGATCCAGCAGCACGCCCAGCATCCCCCAGTCCCTGGCTGAAAATGGCCTGGAGCCCTTCTCCCAGGAAGGCACCCTAGAGGACTTCGGGAGCCCCATTTGGGTGGACCGAGTGGATATGGGCTTGAGACCCGTGTCGTACACCGATTCTTCCATCCCTCCCAGCGTAGACAGCAGCATCGTCCTCACAGCCGCCTCTGTGCAGAGCATGCCCGACTCGGAGGAGAGCCGGCTTTACGGGGATGACGCTACGTACTTGGCTGACGGGGGCAGGAGGCAGCGTCCCTATACATCCAATGGGCCCACGTTCATGGAGACGGCGAGCTTTAAGAAGAAACGCTCCAAATCTGCAGACATCTGGCGGGAGGACAGCCTGGAATTCTCACTCTCTGATCTGAGCCAAGAACATTTAACAAGCAACGAAGAGATCTTGGGTTCCACCGAAGAGAAAGACTGCGAGGAGGCTCGGGGGATGGAACCCCGGGTGAGCCCCCGGCAGCTCAGCACCTGTCAGCGTGCCAATTCCCTGGGTGACCTGTATGCTCAGAAAAACTCCGGGGTGACGGCAAACGGGGGGCCCAGGAGCAAATTTGCAGGCTACTGCCGGAATCTGGTGTCTGATATTCCCGATCTTGCAAACCGTAAGATGCCACCAGCTGCTGCCGAAGAGTCTCTTCCGTATAGTAATTATAACACACTTCCCTGTAGGAAATCTCACTGTCTCTCTGAAGGTGCCACCAACCCACAAATTAGCCATAGCAACAGCATGCAAGGCAGAAGAGCAAAAACAACTCAGGTAAAGTGATTGAAATCTGTTTCAATATTTTGGAAATGGTGCATGACTCGAAGTGCATGATTTTGCTCCTCCAAGGTTCCCCATCTTTGAGTCGGTTTTACCCCGTGTGCCTGCTGCCTGCCACAGCTGGGGCTGCTTCCCCGAGGATTCGCCTCGGCTCTGCTTCGCCCCTCTTCCAGTTCTGTGGCTAGGGGTGGGATTAAGGAACGAGTGTGTGTGTGTGGGGGGGGGGGTGATGTGGTAGGAGTGAGAATAAAGCTGATAAGTTCATACTAGGGAACTGCTGCCTCTCCAACTCAGATCTTGAACAGCGTCTCGCTTATTCTGAGCCTGCTTCCTCTCCCCGGACCGATGGGCACGGTGGGCTGTGGACTCTTGGAGGAGCTCTCCAGGGCCGCAGGTGGGAAGAGAGGTTCGTCGGAAGCTCCTTGGAGGAGGCATTTTTGATTCAGGGCGGGCTCTGGTCATTTGTCAGCTTCTCTCGGAGGTTGGCAGGCTTCCTGCCTTACCAGGAGCCATTTCAATTTCCTGTTCCTTGCGATGCTGGCCAGCCCTGTCTCTGGAGGGAGGTGTAGCGGAAGGAATAACATGGGCGGGTTCCCGTTCCTACTTTGCAGCCAACAAGTGGTCTGACCTTGGGCAAACCCTGACTTCTAGTTGCTCCTCTGAAAAATGGGAGTAAAAATGCTCATCTGCCTTGCTCCGGGGTCCAGGGCAGGAGACAGTGGGTGTGAAGACAGTTTTCAAAGATTTTTTTTTACAAGTGCATAGCTAATGAAAAGAGAACTCATCACCTGAATGGGTAATGATACTCCCGGGAGCCTCGGAGCCCGTCATGCACTCCTGCATGCCTCGGTCCTTTTCTGGTCCTGCTGTTCCCGGTCGCCGAGTTCTGGGAGTCCTGGCTTGTGCTGAGGATGGGTTCGTGGTTTGCATGACGGGGCTTCAGAATCAGGAATCCAGATCAAGCCCATTTGCCTTGAAAGGCACGTCAGCAAGCAGGGCGACCCGTGAACAGCCCTGCGGTCAGTGGGAAAGCAGCAGGTGCCCTCCGACCTGACCAGGAGGGGATGGTGCTGCCCCATACAAGTGACACAGGCATGTCGAGGTTAAGTTCTCTCAGGAAGGGGGTCTAAATATAATGGGCAGATGGTGGGGAACCCGAGGAGGGGGCAAAGAAAATTGGCATTAGACTGCCTGTGTTCTTGCTGGAGAGCAGATTTTTTAAATTGCCAAAAATCTCAGGTTTCTAATTTTATGTTGGAATTTTAAGTTCTCATGTACAAGTCATCAGGGGAGAGTGTTTCTTGTTTCTTCTACTACTCTAGACTTCTGTATTAGAAAAACTAAAACTTACTGTATGTTCCTCCAGGTTTATATGGGTTAAAGGAACCCGTGTTTGACCTCTCCCCTCCTTTTCTTTTCGAAATTACGTCTACCTGTGATAAAAACACACGTGACATTTGCCGTCTTGACCGTCGTGAAGTGTGTGGTTCAGCGGCATGAAGTACATTCATACTGTTGTGCACCCATCACCACCGTCCGTCCCCAGAACTCTGTCCATCTTGAAAAACTGAAACTCAGTCCCTGTGAATCAACAACCTCTTACCCCCTCCCCCCACTGCCACCCAGCCCCTGGCAACCCCCAGTGTGTTTTCTGTCTCCATGAATTTGACTACTCTAGGGATCTCCTGTAAGTGGAATCACGTAATATTCGTCTTCTTGTGACCGGCTTACTTCCCTTAGCAGAATTTCCTCAAGATTCATCCATGTCGTAGCCAGGATTTCCTTCCTTTTTAAGGCTGAATAATATTCCAGCGTATGTGTAGGCTGCAATGTTCTTTCCATTCATCTGCTGGAGGGCAAGTTCTGCTGATGGTGTCCAAGCCAGGCACTGTGGTTCTACCCCTTCTCACCTGGGTGACTTCGGGCAAAAAAACCCCCGTCGGATGGGGATAATAATAAGGCCTTTCGAGAAAATGGAATGCAGTAACACAGTGCCTGGTCCTTTGGAAGCAGCCAGTAGGGGAGAATTTGCTATGCTCCTTATTGGTGGTATAGGAGTTGAGGGCTCAGGGTGGTTTGGTGTTTGCTGTCCAAGTCTTGTGTCTTAGGAACAGAGCTGTTGGAAAGGTCGACTCTGCAGTCTGAGGAGGTGAGCGTGATGGTACATCTAGACACACACCTGCATTTTTTCCCCATCTCTTTTCTGGGGAGAGATTAACGGTAGGAATGACGGAATAACCCCACTGTGGTCCTTCTGCCCACCCTGGGGGGGCTATTCCTCACTGTCGGTTTGGGAAGTGGAGACACAGGTGAGATAAGTGATCTGTCCTGGGACCTGAAAGGGGCTGAAGGCTCTGTCTTGAAGGCATGGCCAGAATAGCATTGCGGGGCTGATATGAAGAGAGGGGCTGCTGGCCTTCAGGAGGGAGAGAAGGGTGCATGGTATAGGCAGTTGAGAAATGAGCATCACCTGTGACCATCCCTCTTACCTGGAACAATGCCAAGTAGGACTTCTTTCCTTTTTTTTTTTTTTAAGAGAGAGTTGGGGAAAGGGCAGAGGAAGAGAGAGAATCTTAAGCAGACTCCACAGTGAACACGGAGCCGGATGCAAGGCTCGATCCCAGGACCCCGAGATCATGTCTTGAGCCGAAATCAAGAGTCCGACGCTTACCCGACTGAGCCACCCAGGCACCCCCCATTAGCACATATTCTGTGTGAGATCTAAGAGGGGTGCCTGGATGTATTCTGGCTCCCCAGCTCTGTGCCCTCCCCTCCACCCCACCGGGGACGGCTGGACCTCTGCTTCATCCCCCCCCCAACTGATGGGGCTTTGAGCCTTTGAGTCACGGCTGACTACACCCAGAAGAGAGGGGCAGAGCAGTTTTCTCCTGCAGAGCCGGTGCCACTGCAAGCTCTCACGTGTCATTGTTATATGAAATTTCCATCTTTGGCTTGCCGCCTTCTAAAATTGTTAATATATGGAAGTGAGATCATCTCAATGTGGTGTCTCAGAAAGTCCCTGCCTAGGCAGCTTAATGCAATGCAGAGTGCAACAGACTCGCAATCCGGAGAAGTCCATTTACGTCCTGGCTGACTCCTCACTGACCAGTGACCTTGGGCAAGTCACTCCATCTTGCGTGCCCGACAGGCTCCTTCTCTGTTCAGGGCGAGCAACACCAGCCTCTGACGGGGCCATTAGGGGACCCGAGTGGGCACCATGCATGGAAGGCTTTTGCGGAGTCTATAAAATGAACGGAAGAATTATTTTCGTATTGACTTTAGATGTTGAGTGAGGATCTTTAATGACTTGAAACAAACCCCAGAATTATGCACACAACACTATCCATCCACCCACGCTTCCTCGTCTAAGTTTGGCGTGTTCATCCAACGCGATTTCTTGAGAACCCACTATGTTCCAAACAGTGTATTTTAAGAGACAGTGGGTGTGGAAGCTTCCTTGAAAAGACTTCTTTTTTTGTTCTTTTTTTGTTGTTGTTGTTGGTAAAAGTTTCTGACCCAGGGGATCTCTTCAGCGAGTTTGGATCAGAGATGTTAAAGTTCCCTCATCTGCCCTGGTGACGTAGTCAGATCTGTAACTGTCTGTCAGCAATTTTACTCCCCAGAAAAAGAGTTTCTGGCAGACATTTGGCCCCCAGAGCGTGGCCTCTAAGCCTGGGATAAAATATGTTTTATCTGAAATAATGTGAACAACTTCATTTGATTTGGAAATGATCAAAAAAGAGTTTTTGACCATTTTTCCTGTTTTTGTATTTGTTCAGTAGTTGGACATGTTACTGAAACATGAGGCATTGGAGTTCACATGTAGTTTTTAGAAAATGGTACATATTATATGCCTTGCCACGCAGTGAGTGCTGAGGAATTATTTAATTCAGTACGTGGCATAAAAATTGGTGTTGAGAGTCAGTTTGTATTCATTTGTTGGGAGGGTTTGCCCATACCCCTTAAAGCAGAGTTTCCTTGCATTGATTTCTGTAGAGATACAGAGGAGATCACCCCTTGATTTCGTGGATACCTCACTGGTCTTTTGGACCGAACCTTATTGTCTCGATATTCCCATGGTTAACAGACAGAGCTGGAGCAGCCTGGTAGCATGTGAAGATGTTCTGAGATCCAGCCGAGCTGAGCTTGTCAGTCCAAGCCCTGTTTTCTGTCGGTTATGTAACCTGGATGGATCTCGGTGCCTCTTTAACGGGGCGCGTGTGAGTTCCACACGGGAGTGAGTACGGAGCTCTGGGCACGCTGTCCTGCGCAGAGTAGAAGCTCAGTCAGTGCTGGTTATTCGTCGTGATGGGAGTAGTTTGGCTTTGTATTTTAGAGCTCAGCCCTCCTGCGTCTCAGACTTCCAGTGGGTGAGGTGGAAAGAGAAAACCGCCAACTGGCGGAGCGTCTTGGAGCCAGGTTCTGTGTTTCAAAGGGAAGCTTTGGCTTGGGGCCATTGTGCAGGACGTGTGGGGAGAGCTTCATTCATCCACTTAGAAGATGAAAGAATGGGCGCTGCTCTTACCAAGAAGGTCTCGAGGAGCCACGGCCTTGAGAGAGCGAGGGGCCCCTGCTCAGAGCCCCTTGTGGAGATGTGACAGCTGTTGACATGTTTGTGTGTTTGTGCAGTTTCTGACCACCTCGGCGTTTCCAGAAATCCTTCACACCCTAGCGTGTGGAGTCGGAACAAGGTAAGGCAGAGCTCTCCACGAGAGCTTCTGGCCCCCGTGGACTCATGTCCAGCTCACAGATCACCTCTCTGTCCAGCCCCCTCGCTTCGCAGGGGAGGAAGTGTATCTAAGATGAGGCTTGACAAGGTGTCACAACGGGATTCAAATCCAGGTCTCCTGACTCACTGACTGGGGTCGTTCTTCAGAAACCCACACCCCCACACCGTACTACCTCCTCATTCCCGAACAGATTCCAACTCATGTGCCCTCAGATTCTAAGATCAAAATCCTCAGTTCTGGTACAGATGCAGAAAAGGGTGATTGGCTGAAAAGAACGTAGGAATGTCCACCACCATAGGCCGACACAGTGGTCCCTGAGAGAGGGGTCCGCGGCAGCTTTAGAAGGAAGCCTTGCTTTCTTGTTTGGAAAGGCAAGTCATGGGCCCCATGGTTCCAGCAACGAGGGGGTTCAGCATTGTCGGAAGACGATCTTGAGTTCCTAGCAAAATTGCGCTGGGTTTGAAAATTTTGTTTTGCTTTACACTCAGCTTAAATGGCTCAGGGATAAGTATGTTCCCTGAGCTGAAAACTGACATCAGCATCCAAGAGATTCTTAACCTTTGGTCACAGACTCCTTTGAGAATTGGATGAAAATTTGGACCCTTTTCTTAGATAAACACATGGACCACCCTTCTGCATTCAATTTCAGGGGCTCCATGGGTTCTCCAAAGTCCTTCTACAAGCTTCTGGTTAATACCCTCAGGTTAATTCTTCATGAAACAACATATTTTCATATAAAATTTATTTTTAAGAAAAAGCCCTCTCTTCCTTCCCTTCTCTTGAGACTGTTTGATGCTTCTTTTTTTCTTTCCCATTGATCTTCCTTTTTCTGGCATCTAAGTTAGGCAATGAGATAGTTGTTTTGAAAGCAAGCCCATCCATTTTCAGCAGGAGTATTTGCCTCTTTGCCAAGATCTTCTTTTGGGGAGTGGGAGGGTGAGTAGGTAGTTGAGGGGTGTCTGTGTTGGTAGTTTCAGACCCCTTTATCCTGTACAAAGTACGGCAGACTCTAAAGGGCTTCTGTATATATGGGATGTAGCTATAAATATTTATCACACTAGGAATTAAAACAGGAAAGCAAAAAACCACTTGTTGATTCATTTTAAAATAGCACCAATAAACCCATTATATGTTCACACAAACAACTTTTTATTTAATTTTTTTTACTTTCTAAAATTTAAAAAATTAATGAGGGGAGAGGTGTTATTTTATATTTTTGCAAATCTCTATGATTTCTGGCAAACAGGAGACCCTAGAGTCTCCTATCTGCTTCTGCATTCACTCTCTTGTGAAATGCTGTTTTGGTTGGACTCTAGGGGAAAATGTGGCCTCATTCAGGTAGTTGGAAAAGGGAGGGCCTGAGGCCCCCCTGGAAGTATCTAAGGTTCCTTGGTCTACACTCTGAGCTGCCCATTTATGCTAATATAGGCGGGGGAAGTTTAGGCCTTTGAAATTCACATTTTTAATTTAGTGCTTGAAGAGGGGAACATCTGTGTGCCTTGATGAAAATGCTGGTTTCCTAGCATCGCTGAGGAGGAATAAGGGCTGGAATTAGGAACTTAGAGCCCTTCCAGCCAGCCTGCTATGAAGGCGTAAGAGGGCCTCCGTGGAGCCCCAGGTAGAACTTAGGAAACAGCCGACAGGCTTTTCATCGTCATATGGATCCAGTGTGTTTTGGACGACTGTTGACAGATAATCTAATATGGCCCATCGGACAGCCCATCATGTCTTTCTTACTTTTTCTCCTTTTAAAAAAGTTAAAGAAAATGATTTAAATTAACTCCGGTTATATCCATAAACGACATAATGAAAGTGGATTGCTTGAAGATTGCAAAGTTCGGCTTGACAGTTAGGACTCATTTGTAAGCTCAACCGTAATTGAGTGTGAGCTGGACCCGGAAATGAGTAAACCTTTAAATCAAACTAAAATGTAATCCATGAGAAACTGTTCTCCTTGTTTTGACGTTATGGTGGACAATGAACAGCAGTTCATTCACCCAAAGGTGGGTTTAATTAATTAATTAATTAATTTAGATTTTATTCATTTGACACACACACACACACACACACACACACACACACACACACGAGTGGGGGAGGGGCAGTGGGAGAGGGAGAGCAGGGAGCCAGACTCGGGGCTCCATTCCAGGACCCTGGCATGACCTGAGCCAAAGGCAGACCCTTAACTGATGCAGCCACCCAGGTGTCCTGCAAAAAGGTGGGTTTATTTTTCTGAAGCATCTTGCCTATTCCACACCAGACTCTGTTCATAGTGCTTTGGGATGTGTCGACAGGAAAAGATCCCTGAGCTCGGGGAGCTTGTTTGGGGTGAAATGGGAGTGTGTATGCAGAAAATAATTAGCATAATAAGCACTTGACATGCTATGGGAAAAAAAGAGCAGGGCAAGGCAGATAAGGCAATGGGGGATGCCGGAGGCAATTCGAGATAGGGTCATCAGACCTGGCCCCCTTGAGAAGGCAGACTTGGGAGTCGGCCATTGATTTGGAAGGTGGGAGTGTGCCCTGTGTGTTTGAGGCAAAGCAAAGAGGCCAGTACGCCTGGACCAGAGTCGGGGCGGGGGAACAAAATGCTGCAGAGAAGCTGGCCTGGCAATCAGAGGAGGGAAAGAAGTCTTTAAGCCGTGTAAAGGACGGACGTGAGCTGAGCCCTAAAGGACAAGTATACTCCTGGAAGCAAGAATGGTTGAGAGTATGCACTCCCATTGCACTGACTGGTAGGTCGATCCAGTGCTCCAGTGTGAAGGCTGGACCTCTGCAGGGGGCTTTGCAAGGCAGATGCATGGCTCCTGGGAGGTCTGCCTAAGAGCAGTGTGCAGGGTGCGTTGAGGAAGGACGAGGAAAGAGAGCTTGTTGCTGAACCACAGGCGTGGCTCTGAGAAAGGAAGACAAGAACCCTCGGGACAATGTGATAGCTACATCGTGGGTAGTGAGGAGGGGAAGGATGACTACAAGGTTCGAGGCAGCTACCTAGAAAAACAGATGAATAGAGAGAAGATGATTCATTAACTTAGATGTTGGCAGTCCCCAGTCTGGAGTTACCTGAAGCAACATTTCAAGCATCTGCCAACTTACTTCTGACTCCCTTTTTAGCAACGGTAAGAACTTGGGGTCGAGAGAAATTTTGAGTCACTCCCATTGGGGATCATTAGAGAAGGAGGGAGAATGTGTTGAAAACATAAAAAGGCATGGAAATTTTGTCTTGGGACAGGAAGAAGGGGGAAATGGAGCCGGGTTTTAGAAATGCCTCAAATGGAGTTGGGACATGTACAAGGGGGCTGATAGTGGGAGACCCACTGGGGAGAATTTACAAACTTCAGAATTTGAAATGCAAAAAGGCACTGGACATTTGGGGAGAGAGAGAGAGAAAAAAAAAAGCTTTACAATGATGAAAAAGTAACTGCAATATTTCTAGCAAGTCAGGAATGGCAATTATTAGTGACAGTGCCCAGTAGTTATTAATCAACTACTGATGTAGAAAACATCACCGCTTTGGGGCGCCTGGGTGGCTCAGGCAGTTAAGCATCTGCCTTTGGCTGGGTCATGATCTCAGGGTCCTGAGATCAAGCCCTGCATCAGGCTCCTTCTCAGTGGGGAGCCTGCTTCTCCATCTCCCGCTCCTTCTCCCTCTGCCCGCCACTCCCTCTGCTTGTGCTCTGTCAAATAAATAAATAAAAATCTTTAAAAAAAGAAAAAAAACATCACCATTTCGTAGGTTATGATGTTTTGTGAATATGAAAATACTTAAAAGGAACTTCACTAGCTCATACCAGTCTTGGTCAGCCTGTTTTCCCCAGTTTCCTCTGCAGCAGCCTTCCATGTTAGTGGCCCTAGCGAGTGCGGTCAGGCAGTGCCTTCTCTCCCTGGGCCAAGATGAAAATAAGGCTGAAGGTGGAAATGACAATAATCGTAGTTAATGCTTTTGAGCAGGTACTGTGTGCTGGTCACAGTTCTAGAAACCTTTTTGGGTTAACTCAGTTTCACAGCATCTTACAGAGTGTTCGAAAGCATAGATAACTGTTCTTTTACAAGTGGGGAAACTGAGGCACAGAGCGGTTCAAAGTAACTTACCTAGGATTGGTATTGACCATACTGAGATTACCAAGGGAGAGTATCCTAAGAGTATATATCAAGTATACCAAGGAGAGAACACTGGGTACCAAAGACCGTATTCATGCATGTGCATGTGTGTGGGAGGGGGTACTTAACAGTTCTGGGGATAAGAAGATGATAAACCAGGGGAGGAGTATTTTAGAATTTAACAAGGCAAAAATTGTTCTAATTCAAAGCTTCTGCAGGTCGAAATTTCCTCAACCCACTGAAAGTCAGTGAACTCTCTATATTTCACTTCTCTATATAGGTATATAAAAGCAAAGCTGGATTCATCAGGGAAATTAAACAAAGTAACCAACGAAATAGTTTCTAATTGCATTTGACTTATAACTACAAATGGCTGATTGATCTTACTGTCCTTGAATTGCCCCAGGGCCCTTGAACTTCGTGGCTAATTACCTTTTGAAAACTGTGTTCACCTGTCATTAACACAGAAGACCTGGCCCTCAGAGTATTTGTAAGTTGCCCAGGAAACACCCGGAGCCTTGCCACAATGTATCGTTAGTCCACATTCATGCTGGGTGACCAGAGTATGGGCTTTAAATTTGCCGCCTGCCTTCTCCAGCTTCATACCGGAGTTCATGTCAGCATTTGTGGTCCAGCTCTGAGGACTGCGATCACTCTTGCCTAGCAGCTGTGGCATGCTTTGGGCTACAGCTGTGGCCACTTGTACATCCAGCAGGACAGTACGTACGTTCATGCTGGGAAACTGCCGTGGAAACTGGTGAGTGCTCCAAAAATCTGGCTTGGGAGGATGTGTCCGGGGAGACCAGGCTTTAAGAGCCTCTATACCCCATGCATGTTGTGTATAATCGGAAGCCTCTTCAGTGGAGTGTTTCTAACACGGACAGTGTATTTTGAGTAATTTCCAGGAAATCTCTAACTGGATCGTGCGTCATGTTGGGAGTCACTTCTCTGTGTAGCTAGGGTCTTACCATTTCCGTTGATCTCCTTTGACTTCCGAATTAGAACTCAGTATTTGATTAATTACTAGGACCTATCAATGCTACGATACCTCACTCAGTATGAAGGAACATACCTTGCATTTGCTACAAACACTGCTGAGGCTCCCATGAGATTCTTCCCTAGGGTTGGTTTTTAGATTCCTTGCTGCTGGGAAGAGTGGGGGAAGTTCTCAGGGGCTTCTAAGTATGGGGAGAACCTGTTTTCTCAGGCGCCAAATGTCCTTGAGAGTGAGGTAGGGAAGAGGAGGAGCCTGTGGCAAGATGACCACCAGGAACATTTGCGTGACAGTGGTGCCACCTTTCTTCTGAGCTTTTAGGGGCATTGCAGTGATAGGCATCCTGGCATCTGAGAGTGACAGGCATTTGGGATGCAGCCTTAGAGGGATGGATGCCTGGTGTTTTTCAAAGTGTGAACTTGAAACTAATACAATATTGTATGTTAACTAACTGGAATGAAAAAAAAAAAAAAAACTGAAGTGGGAACCCAGAGCCTCTATGTCAGAGTATCCGGCTTGGGTTTGTACCAGAGATTCTGAGACCCTATGAACTGGTATTTCTCGTGTGGCACTTAGGCATTTGGGTAGTACAGTTCTACAGATGATTCTTTCCCCCAGTAAAGTTGGAGGTTGCTGGTACACGGGAGCCTCTCACTGACCATTCCGGTGCTGAATAGTGCCTCTGGTTAGGTAGTCCTCATTTCCCGTGATGCGAGAGTCTGGGCCTTTGGGTATTTGGGACATCCCAAGCTTCTTGACCAAATCAGGGCTGGGGCTGGGCAACCCGCATGTTTTCCAACAGGCTGGGTCACATATCAGTGCGGGACGTGTACCACCGAGCCTGCTCAGCCACTTGTGGAAACAAGGTGGAGTCGGCTTGGATCCCGAGCATTCCCCAGCGGTTACACGAGGGGTGTGCAAGCTCAGCTAGGGCCAGCAGGCCTCTTACCTGGGGCAAGTACTTCTTCGCTCAGGTCAGTGGCCATCCCAGAGCTGAGCACACAGAGCCTGGGCCACTGCAGGACTACAGCATCGGTGGGCATGAGCAGATGTTCAGGTCTGGCAGAGAGGTGAGTGTCTAGTTTCTAGAGGCCCCAGGGTATTTTGTAAAGGGGTAAATGGTTTGTGGGAAAGTCAGAGACTGTTAAGACACATGCTCTTGAGGGTTTGGCCTGTCTCGTCTCTGCCTGTTTCCCTCCTCTTTCATCTTCTCCTTCCCCTTATCCCCACTGGGAGATTTGAGCTCTTTGCCTGGCAAGTCAAGGCAAATAGATAGTCCCCTAGCTTTTGCTGGGAAAACCTGGAAAGGGCCTTGTTGACAAAAAAGGGTAAGGCATGGAGTTGACTATGTAGACACAACGTGGCCAGGTGCTACTTGCCACTGAGCAGTGGGGCTGCCATATTATAGTGGAAAAGGTACTTGGAAATGTGGTTTCTGACTCCAGTGGGCCACCAGCCAGGCTTGTGACTTTCTGAGCCCCAGCGTCCTCATCCATTCATCAAGGGGATGGCTTTGCAAGGTTCCTTCCCATTCTAGAGCTCTAGGAATTACAAGATACCTTGTGTGCATTCTCTCCCTTGTCTTTCTCTTACGGACCAGGGAGGTTACCAGCATAGCTTATCTCTCCCTGTCTTACAGAGACGCTTCTCACCTCTGCATTTTAGAGGGGAGCTTTTAACTGATGCCTTCATTTCTTCCCGGGAAAGACTGAGACACATGAAAATGAATCCAGATGTTTGGGAAATTTACAAACTCCTCATCTCCTACAACTCACAGTTATCTTGAATCACCAGTCATGGCAAATTTCTTTATTGTCTTATTGACATGGTCACTGTCCCTGCTGGGAGAAATGGGAGTTCTTAACTGTGTTTTTCTGTTTGTATAGAGAATTTTTACCCACTGGATCTGGGTCCTTCATGACCCTGGTGGGTCATGACAGCAAAGTGATGGGACTAGCAGTGAGAGGGGTATGCCCCTGAGCAGTGCCCACAGTTTCTTTAAGCCCCTCGAAATCCCAGGGGTCTGAACTCCATTGGAAATGCAGTTGGTCCTCCAAAGCTATCTTAACCACTTCCTGCTGTCCTCCTTGTTTTTTCTTTTTTTTTCTTTTTTAAAGAATAGTTTTAGATAGTAGAGAGGGCTCTCAGTTAACCTTGGACACCTGGCTGAGGTTGTATTGGCCAGAGCCAGCCACTGTAAAATTGTTCATTTTCCTCCCTTTACATACAGTTCTCTTTGTTGTTGGTTTTTTTTCTTTTTGAAGGTGCACAATGTAATGATTTAATATATGTATACATTGTGAAATGATTACCACAATCAAGTTAATTAACACATCCATCGCCTCACATAATTACCTTTTTGTATGTGTGTGGTGAAAACACTTAAGATCTATTCCCTTAGCAAATTTCAAGTGTATAATGCAGTATTAACTATATCCACCATGCTGCACATTAGATCCCTAGAACTTACTAACTTTTTTAATAAAGATTTTATTTATTTATCTAAGAGAGAGCGAGAGCATGAGTGGGGTGAGAGGTAGAAGCCGAGTCCCCACTGATCAGGGAGCCTGATGCTGGGCTCGATCCCAGGACCCTGAGATCATGACCTAGCCAACATCAGACGCTTAACTGACTGAGCCACCCAGGCACCCCTAGATGTTATCAACTTTATAACTGAAAGTTGGTACCCCTTGACCACCATCTCCCCATTTCCCCCACCCCTCCACCCCTGGCAGCCACTGTTCCACTCTCTGTTCTGTGAATTCAACATTTTTGCATTCCACATAAAAGTAAATCATGCAGCATTTGTCTTTCTGTGTCTCCTCTTGCTTGTCATGTCTGTGCCCATCTTTTAGTCGTTCACTTAGTGTCTCTTCATGACGAAGGTGAAGTGAAGTTTGAGGCCCTCACTTAGAATTGACCAAGTGAAGTGCTTAGAGATACGGGGGCACGGCACCTGTCCGGGTCTTGTGCAGGGCCGCGTCCGTTCCTGGCCTGGTTCATTCTGCCCCATTGCCTCTCAACAAATATTTGAACCCAAAGCATTCATTTTTATGCCAACTCAGAATAGTCTGTTTTTATATTTTCGAACCATAATTGGATGCTTATGAGACTGAAGGCTCAAAAAGTGGTTAAATCCTCAAACCCTGTATTACTTGGCCATCTCTTTTGTGTCAGACCTGTGTTCCTGTTCTCTTCCTTTGAGAAAAACCAGTCTAATTTCTTATCCATGAGACCGTTGCGCTGTCCTCTCCAATATTGCTGTCATTATCCCTCCTTGATTACTACCATTATTTAATTATTGTTTATGGATATGCCTGTAGCACTTTAGAGCAATTAAGCTTCTGATTTAAGAACAGACCTGTCTGTGTCCCGGAAATGTTCAACTTGAGAACAGGGACAGTGCTTTGGAACTTCCAAATGTTTTTAAACTGGGAATTGATACCCCCGCGTGTTGGCGGTTGCCCTAAGCTGTCACTTGGCCCAGGGGCAGTGAGTAGCTTACTTCGGGCTCCTAGCATCCCAGCTTTGAAAGGGCAAGGTAATTGGAGAGCCTGCGTTGGAGCTGTGGGCCCCACAGACTTATTTAGCTCAATGCAGAGTGAGAGGCTGCTTGTTTTCAAGAAATGAAGCCGATTACAGCATGAGGACTCCTGCCTATTCGTGGGACATGGGTCCTTGCTGGGTGAGTGGGTGAGGCAGTGCGCTAGTTTATCTTTTTAGTTGCCACATTAGAAAACAGAAAAAAGGGTATTAGCTGCAAAGACCTTGTTATCCATTGTAACCCCCTACCTCTGCAACAGCTAATCAGCCTGCAGAATTTCCTGGAGTTTTGGGCGGGCTGATGAGGGTAAGGGTGCTGAGCTTTCTCAGCATGGCCGTGGGAGAATCTATAGCTGATTTGCCAGCTAGTTAATTATCTAAGTCAGATAAGTGATAAGCTCTTGGAAGCGTTCCTTGTTTTTTAATATGTATTTCTTGAACGTTCCAGATCGTTCGCATTCATGCCAGGACGGCTTGGTGGCTTTCCCCGAGCCGCTCTGCGGGCAAGTTGGGTTTGTGCGAGCCCGGGGGTTGAGGAGGAATTGGTCCGGGACAGGTCGGGAGCTGCAGTGCCCTGAGGGTCCCCTGCAGCTCTCCCGGCCACACAGTCCCCGGCTGACTTCTCTGCGCGATGCATGACTTGCTTTTTTCCCTTTCTGCGCCCAAGGATGTTAATGCCGGCGAGGGCAGTGAGTTTGCGGACAGTGGGATCGAAGGGGCCACCACCGACACGGACCTCCTGTCCAGGCGATCCAATGCCACCAACTCCAGCTACTCGCCCCCCACAGGCCGCGCCTTCGTGGGCAGCGACAGCGGCAGCAGCTCCACCGGGGATGCGGCCCGCCAGGGGGTGTACGAGAATTTCCGTCGGGAGCTGGAGATGAGCACCACCAACAGCGAGAGCCTGGAGGAGGCGGGCTCGGCGCACAGCGACGAGCAGAGCAGCGGCACCCTGAGCTCCCCCGGCCAGTCCGACATCCTGCTCACGGCAGCGCAGGGCACGGTGCGCAAGGCCGGGGCGCTGGCCGTCAAGAACTTCCTGGTGCACAAGAAGAACAAGAAGGTGGAGTCGGCCACCCGGCGGAAGTGGAAGCACTACTGGGTGTCCTTGAAAGGTAAGGCGAGGGAGCGCCCCTCCCCCGGTGCGGGACGCACCTTGCGCCGTGGTGCACCTGCGCGCACCGGCTGTTTTGTGATGATGTGGGGTTTGTATTTTATACCACTTTTAACGAATTGTGTTTTATTGTGATAAGAATACTTAGAATGAGATCTCCCTTCTTAAATTTTTGGGTGTCCGTGACCCTGTCGTGGACTGTAGAGCAGATCTCCAGAACGTAGTCATCTCTCTGAACTGAAACTTTCTGCTCCTTGATGATTCAGTAACCCCTCGCTTCCCCATCCCCACCAGCGCTGTTTTGTTTTCTTTACTTTTTCACAGTTAAGCTAGAGGAGTGTCGCACACCGAGTTTCCTTGTATATACAGCTGCTTCTGATGACAGTTTTGAGGGACATGGTGCAAAAGAAAAAAATTTTTTTAATCAATCAAGTTAGTGAAATACCTCCTCAAATGACTGTTTCAGAGGCAAACTTATTCATTGGAATCCTAGGAAATGACCATTTCTTTAGGTCAAAAATGATAGACTATCACTAATTTCATAAGGTTCAGCCTAGTGCTTAATAGAGTGAGCCATCATAGGTTTGTGAAAAAGTCATTGTTTTACGGTCACACTTTGTATGAGTGTGTGTGTGTACAGATACATACACGTGGGGAGATCACTGCCTTTTCATTAAAAGCGTAATATTTTTATATGTTGCTGTTCATTGTCATTTTATACTGTTGAAGTATGTGTATATGTCTGCATATGTCTCGGTCGTATAAAAGTCGTAACACATTTGTGAGCTCTGTGTCTTAAAAAGAATACTTGGCGCCCACTTAGACCTTCTGTCCGAAGCCACATTTGAAACAGGGTTAGGATATGGCAGGACGGGTTCGAGGGTTGACAAGCGTGAAGGACAAGCGCAGGAGGAAGTCTGGGCTTTCCAGGTGTGGTGTACACTCTAGACCATTTGATACTCAATCTCACTAACTGTGGTTGGTGTGAGAGCTTCCAATCCTCGGGGTGCAGAATACCCTAGAGTCTGCACAGTGAGGCGCAGGCCAACCCCTGCAGGACAAGCAAGGTGGGGTTGTTCCCATTCTTACTAGTTCCAACTGATGCTTCAGTACTTCAGTGAGACAGGAAGGGAGCTGGTTAATTAGACCGTATGTTTCACTGCACGTCACAGAGACCCACGCTGACGATGCGTTAAGCGAGATAGAACTGATTTCCCTCCCGTCATAGACCATCTGAAGTTGTTGTGGCGACTGCTTCCTATGAGTCATCCAGGTCCCAGGTTCTTTCTGTCTCCTTGCTCTGCTATTCCCAGATCCAGGCCCTGTGGTCAAGGTAGCTCACCACCAGGCCCATATTCTTGCAGAAATATGAAGGCATATCCCTCTGCCCTGTATCAGGACCGTTATAACCAAGTACCACAGACTGAATGGCTTAACCAAAGAAATTTATCTTCTCACAGTTCTGGAAGCTGGAAGAGATCCAGGTGGGAGTGGGGTTGGTGTGACACCTGTCTCCTTGGCTTCTAGATGGCTGTCTTCTTCCACTATCTTCCCGTGGCCTTCCCCTTCTGCCTGTGTCCAGATTCCCCCTTCTTAGAAGGATAGCAGTCAGATTGGATTAGGGCCCACTACTATGGCCTCAATTTACTGTAATTACCTTTGTAGAGACCCTAACTGCAAGTACAGGCACATTCTGAGGTACCGGGTTAGGACTTTATTATAGGAATTTGGGGCACTATAACTCTGCCCATGACGGGCCCTGAATTTGTGTGCTAACCAAGCTTCCCAGGTGGTTCCCACACTAAATTGGAGGACACCAGTGATAGTGTCATAGACTAACAATAATGAGGTGCTCTTTTACTTGGGACGTGCAAGAGGGCATTGTTTTGTTGCTGCCCTGCCCTTAGAGAATAAAGGGTACTGGAAGGCAGGGTGTGACCTCTTCGAGCAACAGCTCGGGAGCCCGTTAGAGGACGGAGCCTGCACGTTCTTGGTGACCCAGATTTGGATGACACAGTCTGTCAGGATCGAGGCCCAGAACACAGAGCCACTGAGCCCTTTGTTAAGAAACAAATCCTGACGGGTTCCCATCATATCTTGACCTCCTCGGGGCTGGTCCTTGCCACTCAAAGGCAGAACGTGCTGCTGTTTTTTTCTTCGCCTTGGATATCGAGAAATAAAAAAGCAAAACACCTGGGAGCTGTGGGGTAGATTTCTCCAAAGATTCTTCCACTTTAGACAGAATAATTATTTTTTTTTTAATTTCATTTAGAATTAATCTCTGGGGCGTCTCTCTCGGCCGCCGCTGAGCATACAGATGACTTTCAGGGGAAGGTGGAGGCGAATGGACTGCTTTCAGGGGGCACGTGCTTCCTGGGTTTGCTGCTGCCTGTTGATCTTCACACCGAAACAAGTGGAAAATTAGAGTAAAAGCCGATTTTAAGCACCTCCTGTCATGGGTGATTGTAAACCAGCATTGCAAAATTATAAAAACAGCAATCGGAGAAGACTGCAAAATGCACAACAGTTGTACATGCCCGGGTCTGTGGATGTGTCCTCTTCATTATCCGCAGGCTTCAGTCTCTGTCCTCAACCTGCAGTACAGCTGTGTCGCTCCTTTTCTGGTCCGAGTGTGCTAATCATTAGCGTCGTTAGCCCTAAAGATTAGAGCAGGGTTTCTCAACAGGGGCACTATTGACGTTTTCCGGATAATTCTTTGTTGTGGGGATGCTATCCGGGACGTGGCAGGATGTTAGCGGCATCCCTGGCCTCTATCTGCGGGATGCCAGTGGCACCTGCCCCCGTTCCCCCCACGCCTAGTGTCTCCAGACACCACCAGATGTCCTTGACCTCGAGGGCAAAATTGCCTCACTTCAGGAATCTCTGATTTGGAGGAAAATAGCATCCCCTTTCCATTTTCTTTTTTTTTTTTTTTTTTTAAGATTTTATTTATTCGACAGAGATAGAGACAGCCAGCGAGAGAGGGAACACAAGCAGGGGGAGTGGGAGAGGAAGAAGCAGGCTCACAGCAGAGGAGCCTGATGTGGGGCTCGATCCCATAACGCCGGGATCACGCCCTGAGCCGAAGGCAAACGCTTAACCGCTGTGCCACCCAGGCGCCCCCCCCTTTCCATTTTCTTTCCTATATTTATCTCTGAATCTATGCTAGCTTAAGAAGTGAAACTAGTTACACACTCTTCAGTGTGATATATGTGTTTCTGAAAAGACCTGAGATCTTCACAATAACAGGGATTATGGGAAGAATAAGGTTGGGGCAGACTACTTAACAGGTATGTCATTAAATTATATGCATGCAACTTCTGCGTAGCCCAGCACTACATAGAGAGATAGATAGATCGATAACTAAATGCCCTGCTAAAAATACTCACATAGTTCACATCTTACTTTTTAACAATAAATACTGTAGAAAATGTGGGACTTCGCTTTTAAGAACAAAGTAACTATAACTTGAATAGGTTCTTTCGAATTGAAACACCTGAATTATTGAGACCAGGACAACGAGGAAGAAACCATAAAGGTCAGGAGCACCAGGCTTTTGGGAAACTCTGCCAAGGGAAACACTGGGAAGCGAGTGGACGTGGCGTTCAGCTGAGTTTGGGGATTTGCATTCCGCAGCTGTTAACCTACAGATGTGAAATGTGACGGGCTGCGAAGCACCGCCTTTGAACTCATGGGACTTTCCCATTGATCCCCATCGTTCTACCTTTTGCTAATCACATAGAAGCCAATTTGCTTTATGAAAGCTTGTATTGTAGCTGAGTAGATTGTACTTTCAAGGACTTTGCTGTTCACGTAAAGCGTGGCCCTCGCGGGTGGTTAAGATGTGGAAAACTGAGTTAAGAAAGAGTCATAAAGTTGGGCCCGGGCTTCCCCTGAAATTGGTCTCGATTAGTTGACAGTAAACGTTCGGCTAGTAATTATTATTACAGTGAACCTTGCATTTAGGCGACGATGGAGGGTGTCTCGTGAAGCAGCCACCTTGCCACAAATCTCTGAGACGTTTTTACTGTGACTGTCATTAGTTTCATAGTGCAATTAAGTGTGGACCAGGCTTGCAGATCCGCAGCCCCCAGGCCTTCATCTGGCATGTGCCATGCCATTTCTTCTTTCACTAGGAACAGGGACATGGTTTATTTCTAGAAGAACATTTTGTAGAACATATTTGAGACAAAAAAACCTATCATTTCTTTCCTTATTCTTAAAACACCTAATGCTGGTATTATAAATGGTTTGCTCCAAAGGGGATAGCTAAGAAACCCAATAAATGGTGTCGTCTGGTTGTATATCCCGTGAGCTATTGGGAAGGGACCCCGGTGGTCCCTGCTGACTGGCAGGCCTCACACCATGGAACTCGCAGTTCTGACCTGTGGAGCTGGGTTTCTAGCCCCCACTGGCCAAAGGAGCCGTAAGACCCCCATATGCCTGTAACGAAATACCCTACAACAGAAAGTGAGGGTCTTAAAGAACTTGAGGGCGTGCATGGAGGGAGTTTTGTGTGGGTTGAGAAACTGTGATTTAAGAATCTTTGCCTTTTGGGGCGCCTGGGTGGCTCACTTGGTTAAGCATCTGCCTTCAGCTCAGGTCATGATCCCAGAGTCCTGGGACTGAGCCCTGCATCGGGCTCCCTGCTCAGCGGGGAATCTGCTTCTCCCTCTCGCTCTGCCCCTCCCCCTGCTCATGCTCTCTCTCTCTCTCAAACAAATAAAATCTTAAAACAAAAAAAAAGAATCTTTTTCTTTCTCTCAGTCCATCCAAGACTTCACTATAAGCAAGACCCTATTCTCTTTGCTCTCTAGGTTTCCACGCTCTTTAATTTCCAGCCCTCTCCTTGTGACAGGTGACAAACAATAGTTTCCACCACTGAGCTCTTGTTGTACAAGCACTGAACATTCAACGCAGACTCCTGTTTTGTTTTCTCAGGGTGCACACTCTTTTTCTACGAGAGCGACGGCAGGTCTGGAATAGACCACAACAGCATCCCTAAGCACGCCGTCTGGGTGGAGAACAGCATTGTGCAGGCTGTGCCCGAGCACCCCAAGAAGGACTTCGTCTTCTGCCTCAGCAATTCCCTGGGTGATGCCTTCCTCTTTCAGGTTTGTTGGGCACTTCCTTTCAGGGCATTTCAAACCTCTGAACCAGATATCTTCCCCTCCTGCCTATGTAACCCACCCTGTTTTCCTTTTAGTGCTGGGTTTTATCTTTGGCTCATTGTAGAAACAAGAACGGTTAATGACAAAATACACATTTACATTGAATTCAGAAATGAAACAACTCACCCAGAGTGTTCCAAGGGAAGCCCAGGGAAGGACGTGAGTGGACTTTGAGAAACTTGCCCTCTTTGCTGTGAGTTGAAGGATTTGTCAGTGTAGTCTCAATACCATTTGTGTAGAGCCTTAGAAAGAGATGATGAATTCCTTAATTTAGAAATGATTTGAGCTGTCAAAATTTTTTACCATAATGTTCTCTTCTAATATTACTCATAAAGTAAAATAATGACATCCCAGAAATGACTAGCTATACCCAGAAAATTTCTCTTTCTCATCTTATCAGAAATTTGTACCCAGTGTTCTTGAAGTTTGCATGTTAATCGTGTTAAAAAATACTAACCTGTTAATCACTTCAGGGTTAGCATTTAATTTTGTAGGGAATTGTTTGGGGTTGGTTGGTTGTGGTGCACTCTACCAGAACTTTCTATCATGTTAGGAAAGCCTCCTTCATGTGTTGCCATGTTGCATGAATTCCTCCAGCTTTTACTCTAAGCTGCCTACATGCTTTGCACAGGGCTGTTCAGAACAAGAAGATTTTGACACAGTTCCCACTCTTAAAATTGTTCACATGTGGTGTGGGAGAAAGACACATGGATAGATCTTTGTAGGGTAGGAGAGCCTGACCGTTAATGTTAAAGGATGAGTAGGGATGAATTGGGTGAAACGGACAGTGCAAATATTTCATGCAGAAGACAGAGCTGGATCAGAGGCATGGAAAAGAGTAATAGGTGATTTCACTGAGTTTCTGGGTTTGGCCCCTAAGTTCTTTCCATTTAGGCAATTAAAGTAAGAAAGTGGTCATTTGTTTGTGAACAGGCAAAAAGCATCTGTTTTTTCTTTCTTTAAATCAGTGATATAAAACACATAAAGAAGAGTGTACAAAACATAAATGTATTGCTCCATGAAGTATCACAGAGTAAATACATAACCACTGCCTCAGTCAGGAGACAGAAGTTTCTAGCACCCTACAAGCCACTTCCCACCCATATACACACACGCAGGCTACTAGCTGGGTAGGGTGAATATGTATTTTATCATCCAAGCCAGGACACTTTTGTCAATCTGGGAATGTCTTCATTTCTCCTTCATTTTTGAGGGATAATTTTGTTGGATATAGAATTCTTGATTAACAGTCTAATTGTAATGTTTTGAAAATATTATTGTACTGCCATCCGGCCTCCATGGATTCTAATGAGAAATCAACTTTTAATCTTAGGAGGATCCCTTGTATAGATGAGTTGCTTCTTGGGGCACCTGGCTGGCTCTGTCCATAGAGCTTGTGACTTTTACTCTCAGTGTCGTGAGTTCAAGCCCCACGTTGGGGATGGAGCCTATTTAAAATTAAAAACCAATGCATTAGATGAGTTGCTTCTGTGTTGCTATTTTTTTGTCTTTGTATTTAAATAGTTTATGATATGTCTCTAAGTATTCATTTCTTTCTTATTCTGCCTGGAATTCATTGAGCTTCTTGGATGTATGGATGTGTGTGTCTAAATCACATTTGGAAAGTTTTCAGCTATCATATCTTCAAATAGTCCTCCTGTCCATTTCTCTCTTCTCCTTCTGGGACTTCCATTATTTTATGTTAGCTGCACTTGATGACACAAGTCTCTGAGACTCTGTTCGTCTCTCTTCATTCTTTTTTTGTTCTGTTTCATGGACTGGATAATTTCAGTTGACCTACTTCAAGTTCACGGATTCTTTTTTTTGCCAGTTCAAACCTGTTGTCCAGCCCCTCTGGTAAATTTTTCACTTCAGTTATTCTACATTTCAACTCTAGAATTTGTATTTGGTTCTCTGAAAAAAACTTTTTACATTTTTCTATTGATATTTTCTATTTGGTGAGATATCATTCTGATACTTTACTTCTTTAGACATGATTTCCTTTAGTTCTTTGGATATATTCAAAATAGTTGATTTAATGTCTTTGTCTAGCAAGCTACCATCTGGACTTCCTTAGGGACAGTTTCTGTTGACTGCTTCTTTTCTTGTGTATGGGGCATGCTTTGTTGTTTTTGCATATTTCATGCTTACTTGGTTGAAAACTACATTTTGAAGAATATAATGTGGTGACTCTTGAAACCAGATCCTCCCACCCTCACCCCCAGGGTTTGTTGGTGTTGATTCTTGTCACTGTTGCTTATTTGTTAAGTGACTTTGCTGAAATCTATAAAATATTTATTCTTTGTCGTGTGTAGCCACTGAAGCCTCTGCTCAGTTTAGTAGTCAGCTAATGATTGGGGAGATTTCCTAAAATGCCTGGAACCAATTAGACTTCCAGTCTTTTCCAAGGATCTCCATGTCTTCAACACTCAGGGAGCTAGTTAACAACTCTGCCTGAGCCTTCACCTCTGCTTGCACAGAGACCCAAGGTCAGCCAGAAGTGTGAGCACAGGGCTTTCTCAGGGTTTTATGAATGTGTGCACAGTCCTAGGCACGTTTGTGATTTTCTAGATTCCCAGAACTATGATTCCCAGATTCCCAGAACTATCGCTTATGAATATCTTATTCCCCAGCTGTTTAAAACATTTCTTGGTCAGCTACCTCTTTTGCCCCAACTGTCATCACTGCCTCAGGCAGCTGTGATATTAAACAGTTGTTACTCATTATTTTTCACAAACTCCCCTTGGAGTAAAGACTACCTGCACAAGTGAGTTCTGAGGTCAGATAGCAACAAACCCTGTGAGTGGGGGTTTCCTGTGAACTGTCAGACAGGTCAAATAATGACAGTTCTCTGAGAACGGTGTTTTGTGGGAGCTCATTGCCCTCTTTAGTGATAGCTAGACTGCTGTTTTTCACATGATTGTGGAGATAGGGAGATGAAAATGAAAATAAGGCAAGCTAAAATGTCCTTAAAACTTGCTATTCTTACTTAGATTCAGCTATCACTTTTTCCAATAGAAGTACCTAAGATTGTTGCAAGACCTAATTAAATGCCAGAGCTCTGAAAAAGTTGATTTTGACCATTTTTGCTAGTGTTACTGATTTTACAGAGGAGCAGTTTTTTGAGGTCCTTACTCCTCCAATTCCACTGATGAACTCATTAGGACACTTTAGAGACTTAATGGTTTTGAGAGGTATGCCAGCTCCATTAACAATTATGCCAGGATAACAGGTATAAATTGCAACAGATTCAGGCTAACTGGGATGTGTAGCAACCTCTCCATAGGTGCATTTGGGTTGATCCCTATTTGGGGGGGATCAGGAGCAATGTTGCTAGAGTACTCTTATATCTGTGTTCAGGATATGTTTGTCCACATTTCTACTGGTGTATGCCTAGGACTGGTATTGCTGTCTCATGGCATAAGTGTACACATTCATGTTTAGTAAATACTGCCAAACAGTTTCCAGAATGACAGAAATAATTTATGCTCCCATCAGCAGCCTAGGAGAATTCCAGGTGTTCCTTATCCTTGTCCACACTTGGTATTGTCAGATCTTTTTTATTTTTCATTTGTAAGCTATTTGTGTGAAGCTGAGCACATTTTTGAGGGTTTAATGACCATTTCAGTATCATTTTTGTGAAGTGCTTATTTCAAGTGCTTATTCCTGCCTATTTTTCTGTTAGGTTGTCTCTCAATGATTCATGGCAGTTCTTACAATATTTTGTGAATCAGATCCTTGTTGATTATGTGCATTGCAAATACCTTTTTTCCACTCTGTCTAGCCTTTTACTCTGTTAAAAATATCCTTCATTATACTGACATATCTCATTTAGTGTAGATATATCTCTAATGTAATGTATCTCATTTCTCAAGTCTTCCTTAAAGGATAGTGCATTGTGTATCCTATTTAAAAAATCTACATACTCTGAGTCATGAAAACGTTCTTCTGTGAAGCTTATTAACCATTGTTTTTTTGCGTCTGGCATTGCTTCTTATTAATTATCTGGATATCTTGTATATGAAGGAATGCCTAACTATGCTAACAATAACAATAATAATATTATATGCTATCAGCAGCTGTCTTTTACGGAGTCCTTATTGTATGCCACCACCTTGAAAGTGTTTTACAATGTGAATCACACGTAATTCTTTACAAAATTATTTCTTAATTTACGTATAGTTGATATACCATGTTATTTAGTGTTAGGTGCATACGATAGTGATTCAGCAATTCTATACGCAGTGCTCAAGTAAGTGCAGTTACCATCTGTCACCCGACAACATTATTGCAGTATTGTTGACTATATTCCCTATCCTCTACTTTTCATCTCCATGATTTATTTATTTTGTAACTGGAAGTTTATACCTCTTAATCCCCTTCGCCTGTTTTGCCCACCCTCCCCCCATCCCCCGGCAACCACCAGTTTGTTCCTGGTATTTATGAGTCTGTTTCTGGTTTTGTTTGCTCGTTTGTTTTATTTCTTCAGTTCCACATATAAGTGAAATCATAAGTCACATTTAATTCGTACAGCAATCAGTGAGTTGGATTGTTTATCCATATTTTAACCAGTTAATGTGGACTGTGTGCCCCATTTGGTGAAACTCAGGCTTTTATAAAGGCTAATAATTAGATGCCAAGTGACACAGTTACTGAGTGTTGGCTGGATTCACACCAAGCCTCTCTTTCTCTAAAGTCTTTTATCGTCTAAGTATACTATTTATCTGACTTCTATTACTCTTTACCCTAAGAAGAGCATGGGCAGGAATCGCTGACCAGAGTCAAAAGGCACTATTTCTCATTCTCAGAATTAAGCCACTCAGTGGAATATTTCAATATTTCGGCCATTCTTGCCTCACTACACAGTTTAGATGATAATCTGATCGGTTTCAGGATACTCTCCTTTTTACTTATACACTGCTGATGTGAATTCCTTTTGAAAGGACCTTCCTGGCCATAAAATCGCTGGCACAATCTAAATATCCAGTAGGGTCACATTGAATAGAATTCTTTTGTGGCGACATAGGACCTTATTCATGAAAACCTCTGTGTCCTCTTGCTATGGTGAAATTTTTATGCTACTTACGTGGGATAGAGCACAAAATGAACCTTTTCAGAAGAAATTACTGCAGTTCAGGATCCATGAGGGCATTTTCTACCTTCTACTTATTGTAATCCACATGACTCTAGAGGGGCTAGGTTTGAAAGGAACCTGTGTGTGTAAGGGGTGAGGTTAACGCGAGGGAGATCAACCACGATTATGGAAATAATTTGTAGGTTATTCCAGCCCTGGGGCTCAATTCAGTGCACACAGTTTACAGAGCAGCCTGGATGCTGCTGATTTGATGCTGTTACTCGGATCCGCCCGTGGTAAGGAGATTCATGTTACCAGCAAAAGCAGAAAAGGGGTTTTGTGTGCAGGATGGGGGTGGAAATGGGCATGAATATTAGAGCAGCTTACGTGGAAGAATTACTGTGCTGTCTGCAAAGGGAGGCAATGGCTCCTGCATTTCAACTGTTTTAGAGATCTTCACTCCAAATGGAAGTCAGAACCAGCGCCTACCACCTACAAAGTACAATTTCGTATTGGGCCTTCCTTTGTCCATTACTGGTGGATGTTACATACAGTTCCAAAAAGCTCAGTGGCTTTTATGGTAAGAATGATGCCTGCTTGGAAACAAAATCATATGCAATGATATATCTCAAGAAGGGTAGAAAATCTAAGGGGTCACTGCCTTTCCATAGAAAGTTTTCTTATCATTTAGAAAGTCACTTGTATGAGGGTATAGCATGCATATTAAAAAGAGACTAGTGAAAAAAGAATAGCATTTACACGATTATGATGAATTGGGGATTAGATGTAATAATCCAAGTCAGATGTCTTATAGATAGCAAATGCTCATTACATGCTACGGTTCTCATTTTAATTATAAAGAGAAGTATCTAGTTCCCTGTACTCCTCTTAAATAAGTATCTTTACAGAAGTTGAATGTGGCTTCCCTGTGAAGACCCTAAGGCTTTGAGTGTTATTAGGCTCTTAGGCTCTGGACAGTTATTTTCAAGTGCCATATCTGGTTCTGTGTGGACTTGATGAAGGTCATTGGCACACATGCCCTGAACCAGGGCAGCCAGATTAGGGAAAAGTCTGGAAATCATCTTTCACAAGGAAGCATCAAGTGGACTTGATAGAAGAAACTCCAAAGGGGACTTGGCATCTTGGACTTGAGTAGATTAAAGTCTAGCCTCGCTTTCAAGGTAGACACTATCTCTGCAAAGCCACTACAGCTGGTCAGCCTGCCCACTACATGACCATCTCCATCCCTGAGAAGCTTTCAGCTTTTCAACCATCTGCTTTGCTGGTTAGCTCCAAGACTTATCAAGTTCTTTGTTGTGTTGAGATAAAACATTCTTTGTGGTGACTTCTGTCATTTTTCTCTGTTACCATATGTTTTCCAAGTCTAAAGCAAGTCTTCTTTCTGATAACCTTTTAAATGCTTGAAAACAGCTCTCATCTGTCTCCTGCCGTGTCTTCTGTTTAGGCTTCCCTGTGTAAGGTTTCTGAGCCATTCTCCCTACGATTCAGTTCTTTGATGTTCTTCCTTGTAAGGTTCTAGAACCCAACACCTTGTCCGCCATGAGGTCAGTCCTGGGCAGCCTGCCTACAGTTTGGTTCCTACTCTTCCCATTTTCTTCCACAATGCTAGTGTCAATTCCTTAATTTATTAGAAACCACACCAAACTGTTGACTCATACTGAGCTTGTGGTTTATCATACCCACAGCATCAACCCTCCCAAGGTCTCTTCCATCTTATTTTAATAGGTGTTTCAAGAACTTTAAATGCAGAAGTTAAATGTACTTCTCTGAAATCTTGTGTTTGTGGTTTCTGCCCTTCTAATGAACTTGTTGAAATCTTCTTGGATCCTAATTTGATCTTCCCTCTTAACTTCATGCTCTCTGCAGATAAGACAAACTGGATATTGGTCTTTGTTCTTTCTGTTGGCTTAAATGTTGCCTTAGTCTGTAGCTAAATCCTATTTTCCCATCACCATAGATCATCTCCCTGCTTCTAGCTAGCCACTTTAGAAATATTTACCGTTGGTTTTGACATGGATTAATTGTGAAGATGGGTAAACTCCTAAGATGTGTGGAGCCCCAGGCAAATTTTCTTTATCTATATAAAGAATTTGACTCACTCCAGATCAGCTTCGCCAACACCATTCTGGTGGCTCATCTCATGCAGTCTAGTGAAAGAAATACCAGATAGGCTGATGGGAACAACCCAGTAGGTATAGACTCATGTCCAGAAGCTCCTTAGCATATCTTATTGATAACACATATGGGATACAGGGTCAGAGAGCTCCCTGAAAGGGAGAAAGGATACTTGGGGGAGGGAGGGGTGTTCCTTCTGGACCCTGTCCTTTCCAGGCATCAGGAGGGGTCTTTTCAAAATATGGGGCCCCATTTGCTTAGCTCTTAGGAGGGTATTGACGGAGAGTGGGGATGTTGAAGTACAAAATGAGTACACAGGGCTGATAATCATTTACAGCACATGCCCTACTATTAGCATATTCAGAGGTCTCTTCACATGTTCAAAGTACAGTGCAGAGATATAATTGTGGCTGTGCTAGATTTTAGTATATAATCTGTATACTGTTACATATTATCCAAACAATATGTTACTAATACTATTTGTCTTCCTTTTTATATTATTTTAAATTTGTATGAAGTCAATATGAGCACATAGTTTTAAGGAATTCAGTTAACCTTAAAAGACTTAAAGTAAAATTCTCTTCTCATCCTCTACCTCTTCCCCCAGCCTCAGGCCCCCAAAGGAACTATGCTCAATTGCAGGTTTTTTTGTTTGGTTGGGTTTTTCTGTTTTTGTTTTTTTAAAATTTATCCTCATTTCTCATTAACATGTTTACAATATTTCTTAATTGACTTTAGACATTAACTACTGACTTTCTGTGTTGATAGATGACTGTTTAGCTGTATTATATATGAATTCTCCTTTCCTCATATTCCTGTATAATTATATGAATATTTAGGATTAAATCAGTAGTCTCCATTATACTGTTAGGATGTTCTATGCTGCTATGACCATATAAATAATATTAGCTGTGGGGCCAAATAGTGTACCATCATTTTATTTCCTTTCTTGAACAACTTTTTGTTTTTTTTCCTGTAGTTAATGCCTGCCTCTTTTTTTCTGCTCCATTTACTAATTTTTATGCTTATTTAGCAGTATTTTCTAAATCCCCGGCTTGTTACCTATCACTCAGTACTGTTTTGTTCCCTGGAGACTGCCTTTCCCTGGACCTTTATCCTCCTGCTCCAAGCTGTTTGTTCTCTAGGCCTCAGGCATAATAGTTACCCTGGTTTTCCCTTTATTACCCTAGTTAGATTCTTGGATTGCAAATCTTCCTTTTTGCTCCTTCATTTTCATGAAAATGAACAAACAAACCTGTAGTAACTTCCTATAGAATGGCTCATATTTGAAAAAGTCTTCCTTCTACCTTTTGCTTGAATAATCTTTGAGTAATTTGGAATTTTGGTTTGAAAATTATTTCCCCTTCCTTCACTTATATTCTGATACCAGTCTCATTTCAGATTATCTTGTGTGGGCTTTATTTTTCTCTTCTGAAGTTTTAGAACAATTTTCTATCACCATGATTATGATTTCTCAAAGTGATTTGCCTTCTGTTGAGATTTTAATTTTAGTTACTTTTTCTATTCCTGAAAGCTTTCCTTTTCTCTCTCTTCCTCTCCTTTTCTCTCTCCCTCCCCTTCCTCCCACCTTTCTTTCCTTCCTGTCCCTTCCACCCTCCCCTTCCATTTTTCTCTTTCCTTCCCTCCCTTCTCTCCTTCCTCCTCCTTTCCTTTCTTCTCCTCCTTTATCCTTCTCTCCCCTTTCCTTCCTCCCTCCTTTCTACCTCACTGTTCCTTTTTCATTGTAACCTGTGCATTTGTTTGCTTATGGCTTTGGATTCCTTTGTGTCTCTGTCTCTGAGGCTGTTACAGGGTTGTCAGGAAATGTTCGTGGCTTCAGGCATTGTTTCTCTTTCTTTGTGATGCGTTTTATTCTGTGTGCTTTGGTCTCTGCCTTTCATGCTAGAGGCTTTCATCAAATGTCTGGTGGTCCTTGATTATCTGATCATATTTAAATGTGAGATACCAAGAAAATGCTTGGATATTGTTTGTGCCATCTACTGGGGGCTTTTACAGCATGAACAGATGGTAAGACCTTTTGTTGAGGGTGTCCACTGGACAATATTTGTTGGTCTTTTCTGCGGGGCTACTTAGCTTTGCCGGAGATGAATCCTGCCATTGCCATTAACTGGGCAGGCTTCCATTTGTTCCCATTGGTAGCAAACGGTTCCTCCTTTCGTGCCTGTCTTTCTGGAGTCTGGACCCTCTCTTCTCTAAAGAATTTACCGTAGGTGGGTGAGGGGTTAGGGAGGTAAAGGAGTACGAAGTGGGGGGGGGGGGTGCCCAGTTGTATGACTTTGTGCAGTGGATTCCAGGGGAGCCCCATATTAAGTTCTTTTTACAGATGTTAAAGATGATAGCTTACTGGGGCATCTGGCTGGCTTAGTCTGTAGAGCATGCGATTCTTGATCTTGGGGTCGTGAGTTTGAGCCCCTTTTGATTACTTAAGGAAATTTAAAAAATGACAGCTTACTTAAGCCTCGTATAGCTAAAATGAAAAAAAAAAACAGTGGAAAAAACAAGACTTTCAAGAATTCACACAGGAACTTCATTCCCAACTAACCTCTTAAAAACATATAACTTTATTCCTCCTTTTTTGTTGTTCTTTTTGAAATGGAAAAAAGAAGTTCAACCTACTTGACAATTATTCTTGTGCCTCTGTAAACTCGAATTATCTGAAATTTTAGTTTCCTAGATCTGGCTTATATTCCCTAGTATTTCTCTCGTTTAAAATGAATTTCCCTTTTCCTGCCACTCACGTAAACCATTGATTATCTGAAATCACTGAGTATCCTCCATTCAGTTGGATAATTGAAGCTAGATCTATTTAAATACATAATGAAGCCCTGAGCTTCATCTTAACTCTGCACTCAAAGGGGCTCTTATGCAAAATGCATTTTTTGCTGATTATATTCCTCTGTTGGCAAGAACTTTGCTTATTCCCGTCACTGAACTTTATACAGTATTCATAACATCTCCAGAGGGCAAAAGAAGAATCACAAAATTCAGTTTTGCTACCTGTCTGTGGCTGTTTGTTTAATGGAAGCAGACGAGTGTGGAGGAAATCATGACCATGGTGGCTGAGGGGTCTCTCCTTCCTGCCCTTTTGACCACTGGATTCTGACACAGAGACCTTTAATAGACGTAATGTCCCTAATTAAACTTGCCTGCTTCAAGCAGATAGTGCAAAAGTAGCAGCTTTGTTTTCCTAGCATGTCGGATTTGAAATCCTGGAGAGTCCACACTGGGAAACATTCTATCAAGTTAGTGGTCTGCTGTGACCAGCTCTGAATCGTTAAGCTTGTAAACTGCCATGAACTGTTAAAAGAGTTTTTCTACTTAACTCGCTGTTGACAACAGTCAGGGTAGACCTAGCCCACCCTCTCATCGACACATAGCTCTGGGTATGCCCCTGGGAATGGACAAGCCCTTTCAAAAAGCTCATTTAGTGAATTGTGCTTCTTAGAAATAGATTTGGCTTAATGATAGAGAAGGGCAGAGACTGCTGTGCTGTTTAAACAGGACAGCAGGAGCAAAAGTTCTGTCTAATGGAACTGCCTTCAGCCACCGACAGGTTCCGGAGAAGCTTGGAGGCTGGAGGCGCGCTTAATGGTTAAAATGACTGATGGATACATTTTTCATAAAGCTGTAAGCAGACCTTTCTCTCTATCTTTCTCTAGGCCGCGGGGCTTCGTGCTTTTGTTTATTTCTTAAAATCTTCATTGCGGTAAAGTACACATGCCGTACCATCTTACCTGTTTGTAAGCAAGCTGACATTCAGTGGCATTAAGTACGTTCACATCGTGGTGCATAAGTCACCATCGTCCATCTCCAGACCCTTCTCATCTTGCAGACCTGAAACTCGGAGCACTAGTTCCCACTCCCATCCTCCCCTAACCCCTGGCAACCACCTTCTTTCTTTCTTTAAATAAATAAATTTCAGGATAGCTGCTCTGCCGAAATTAAATACACATCTTTCAAAGGCTGTTAAGCTTCCTCGGCTAGTGTCAGCCTTTCTTTCCACTTTTTCTCCTTTTCCTTCTTCTTTTTTTTTTAAGTGATCCTGCACCCATCATGGGGCTCAAACTTACAACCCCGAGATCAAGAATCACGTGCTCCGTCCAGGTGCTTTCTTTGCACTTCTTAACTGGGATGCAAACACAAACACTCCGACATCAGAATGGAGTGTGTTGCCCTTGGCTGAGATTGGCAGAGACCCTCAAAGGTGGAGAGAAGAAGGGGCCCTGCTTGCATTACGTAAAGAGAGGAAAAGGCTGTTGTGTAGAACGTATCAGATTATGGCTCTTCTTGGCGGTTGAAAGTGTGTGACATAGACTTTTCTAGAAGCATTGAAATGGGATTCTTACTTAGCTAATGTATCAGTCAGGGTGGTTAGGTTATGCTGTATGAGGGAGCAGCCCTCATATCTCCATGGCTTAACACACCTTTTCATTCCTGCCACATGTCTGACGGACATGGGCTATGAAGCTGTATTTGTCCTGGACACTCCGGGACCCAGGCTGACAGAGGGGTCATCCTGACACATGCTTCCATGACTGTAAGCAGAGGACCAGAATGGGAGTGAATCGGGCTTTTGTTGAGTAATACACATGTCGCTTCCCCTCGAATTCATTGGCCAAAGCCAGATGACATGGCCACACCAAACTTTAAAGGGAGCAGGAAAGTTCCAGCCTTCTATATCCCTAGGGAGAGCTCAAAATATTACAGAAATGACACCACAGGGGCCCAGGCTTTGGAGGAATTGATGAGAACGAGGGGTTCAGGAGCAGTGTGACATGTCTAACAAAATGATTTTAAGCACGGGATTGATAAAGATCAAGGTTTATAATAAATTACTGTGTTATACCTAATTTTTTCGGGGCTTTGGTTTCTCCATTCGTAAAATGCACCTGGGCCCTTTCTAGATGAACATTTTTATTTTTTAAATTTGTAATTTCAGTTAGCAGAGCCTGTATCTGGGGTTGAAGATCTTAACCATGAATTCTGCAGATGGCGATATCAGCCATGTAGGGGTTTCCTTTCCTTACTCCGTGCCGTGGGGCGGGAGGGGCCTGGGAGTGGGGGGTTCTCATTGAGACGGAGGTGGGCGAGGAGCAGCTGGGGGCAGCGGATGCTGACCTCACACCAAGCGTTGAAGACATGCCTGGTATTTCTATAGAAGACAAACAGAGCCTCTTCTCCTCAGTGGTGCATGCCGCCTCAGCATGGATTCCATCTGAGACACTCCCAGCAGTGTCCTTTTGAAAACACCAGCTCCCCTAAAGTCTAAACGCTCCTTGTGTCCACTGAGCTGCACGTACAAAGGAAAAGCATGTTTCAGCTCAAGGACGCCGCCATTTATCAGATGCCGCCTGCCCCTGTGGACAGCAGAGACGTGGCTCCAGGGAAGGATCAGGCTGTTTGGAGCTTCTATTGCAATCTTCTAGGGACAACTTTAAGGAAAAATGGAACCTGAAATATATTATTTTTAGGATAGTCACAGAAAAATTATATGTAAATTTAGGGTACTAGATCTTAGAAGGTTTTTTTTTTTTTTTTAACTTTCTGTTAAAGTATAATATCTACACAGAAACGTACACATTTTGATGGTGTTTCAAAATCTCATACCCCCATGTCGTACATGTGTATAACCAGCACCCAGACTGGGGAGCTGAGCATGGCCAGCACCGCAGAGGCCCCCCTTATGGTTCCTTCCAGCTGCTTCTCCCTCCCCCGCTCCCACCAAAGAGCTCCTCTTCTGACTTCTGACTGTACATTCGTCTTGTCTGTGTTTGTACTTCATACAAGTAGAATCTTAGTATTCTTGCATGTCTGGCTGCTTGTGTTACGTGTGTGGGATGTGTTCATGTTGCGGTCTTTCGTTCTCCTTGCTGTGTAGTATTTCATTGTGTGATTATACCACGTGTTACTTATCCATTCTGCTGTTGATGGGTGTTTGGATGGTTTCCAGATCTGCCCATTGCAGATTATGCTGCTATCAGCATTTTGGTGTATATGTTTTGGTGAGCGTATGAATGCATTTTTGTTGAGTGTATACCAGGAGTGCATTTTTGGTGTCACAAGGCGTGCGTGTATTTAGCTTTTCTTAGATAGTGTCCAGCAGCTTTCCAAAGCACTTACACCAGCAGTATATTCTCTGTCTAGCAGGGCCTGGGAATTCCGGTTGCTCTGTATCTTCACCATCACTTGGTATTTTCTTCCTGGAAGCTTTTTTTTTTTTTTTTTTTTTTTAAGATTTTATTTATTTGAGAGGGAGACAGAGCACAGAGGGAGAGGAAGAGGGAGAAGCAGACTCCCTGCTGAGCAGAGAGCCTGATGTGGGACTCGATCCTCGGACCCTGAGATCATGACCTGAGCTGAAGGCAGATGCTTAACCAACTGAGCCACCCAGGGGCCCGCTGGAAACTTTTCTTTTTTCTTTTTTCTCTTAGAAAAGAATCCGCACTAGACTGTTTTTCCATCTGAGCTAATTGCTCCCTCCCTCCCAAGCTCCTTCCCTGGATAGATAGATAGATGATAGATAGATAGATAGATAGATAGATAGATAGATAGATAGATAGATGAAAAATAACTCCCTTGGTAACATACCCACTGCTGCTGAGGTACTGAGAGACTCCACGGTCACACCCCGTGCTCCGTGCCAGGCAGGAGCAAGCCTGGTGCATTTATCATGTGTGGGAGGACCTAAAACTCTGTCTTTCTCTGGAGTTACTTGAAAGTGATATATAAAGATAAAAGGTAAGCTAGTGACTTTCGAGAGAAGATACATATTACCCACTTGAGGCAAAGCTAAGCCTTAAAGGTGAGTCAGCTAGATAGACCCACGAGTCCCCACAAGTATTTACCTCGAATTTCCAGTGTTGCTGCCTCCTCTTCTCCCCCTCAGTTTTCACAAGCTTACTGCATTTGCTTCGCTCTGCTGCTTCTCCGTGAGAACGTCCGGCTCCCTGACGTCTTCTCTAGGCGCAGGCACATAACCTCGCTACAAACATATCAGCTGCCAGATGGTTTAGGTTTGCCCGGCGGGTCGCGGCTCTGTTGGCTGACACCGTGTTGTGGTTTCCTTTGTGGGATACCAGGCTGAGGAGAATCGGAAATAACGTGGACACTGGGGTGATCTTTGGTTGCGGGGGTGCAGAGTACAGGTGGGTGGGGGCCTGTTATTGGAATTTTGTTCGCCAGCCATCACTCCAATGAGTTGGGAAACTAAGAAGATGCAGAGAGAGAGAGAGAGAGAAATCAGTGTTTGTGCGTGAAAATGATGTTGGCTGTTACTTCAGTACTGAAGTGGCTGAATAGACCTTTTTCTTCAGTGAGCTAATTTCTGAGTGTTTATTAAACCTCTCCGGGCTTAAGGGGATACCCAGGAAATTCTAGCATGTCTTCGTAAATACTCATTGACTGAGTTCCTGAAGTATTAGTAATGGTGTCTTACTGCAAATGAGCTGTCTCCCCCAAACTCTTCTCTCACTTTTGTGTTTCCGAGCACCTTGAGTCACTTTGAGGTTGTGCGTCTGTTGCTGGGGGTGGCCATTTTAAAGGAAATGGAATGTGAAAAGCCGTTCCTCGCTGCTGGGTGGCCCCACTTGCTAGATGCTCCCATGTGTCCCTGAACATAATACTGCTCCTGGCTGCCTTGAGCTTCTTCCGCAACCCCAATTGTGTCATTGCTGCTTGACTCTGGAATAGAGCCTTTGGATTTGGGTCACAGCAGTTCACTGGGGGCAGGGCTGTTATGTCTTCCTTGGCCAGTGATGTCTTCCTTGGCCAGTGATGTCCCTTGGCCTCATTCTCAACCTTGGAACTGACCAGCCCTCTCTGCAGATGGACCTGTGCTTCAGAACAACCCTCTTCATTAGAAACTAAGCTCTCTGTATAGGATTATCGTGTGTACAGTGTCTTTATTTGGACTGCTGTTAACATACATGGATAAATAAATAAACGGGTGGCTTCTAAGCGATAGACATTTATTTCTCACATTCTGGAGGCTGGAAGTCCAAGATCAGGGTGGGAGCATGGTTGAGTTCTGGGCAGGCCAGCCCCCTGATTCATAAACTGTGTCTCCTTGCTGTGTCCTCACTTGGCAGAAGGGGGACTAGTTAGCTCCCTGGCCTCTTTTTATAGGAGCACTAATCCGATGCAGCAAGGCCTCACCCTCATGACCTAATCACTCCCCGAAGTCCTCACCCCCTAATACCATCACACTGGGGGTTAGGATTTCAACATTTGAATTTGGGGGAGACACAAATATTCATTCCATCACAAGTGAGTTCAGTAAGCACACCGAGGGAGCGACACGGAGACTTCATTCCAGACAGCTCTTGGAGGCTGGGGGTGGGTGTGGTGTCTGACCTAAGACCAACTTACTTACGTTTTTGGCAAGAGGAGGTCAGGATGGGTAGCCTGACCCACGACGTATACAGACCTGGCACCCTGACTCCCGAGGCCACGGCTTCTCTAGAAATGCACTGGTTCCCTGCCGATAACCTAAGCGGCATCTGTTCCTTCTCCCCACCTCCCCTTACAGACCACCAGCCAGACGGAGCTGGAGAACTGGATCACGGCCATCCACTCCGCCTGCGCAGCCGCCGTCGCAAGACACCACCACAAGGAAGACACGCTCCGGCTCCTCAAGTCCGAAATCAAAAAACTGGAACAGAAGATTGATATGGATGAAAAGATGAAGAAAATGGGCGAAATGCAGCTGTCTTCAGTCACTGATTCAAAGAAGAAGAAAACCATATTAGATCAGGTAATCCTTCTTCTGTGTTTAGACTGGGGCGGGAGGGTGAGGTCTTTCAAGTCCTTCCGCTCCTTGGAATCACAGAGCGTCATCGGTTATGTCATTGTCAGCCTGTCATCCAGGCTGCTAAATTCTTTATTGTGACTGTCAGTTTCCCTCACCCATCGTTCACAGCTGATTGTTATGAGCGGAAGGGAGCAATATTACATCGAGGGAGAAACAGACGTCTAATAGAGGAGGCGTCCCGCTCCCACCAGTGGCGTGCTCCTTCTAGGGCAGCTGAGAAATGGCAAAGTCTGCAGTTTGCCTTCCCCACCTGCTCAGGTTGACGCGGAGCTCGGCTGTGGTGGGATTGCGTTCCCGACTCCGCAGTCCATTTAGAAAAGGTAGAGTGTGTTTTAAAAAACGTGCGTGTGGTTGAAGTGTATGAGCATAAGTGTCAGGAAAGATGGAGGGAGGTGACAGAGGACATTTTTGCCTTCCCAGTTGTTTTCAAGTCAGTGATAGCCGTCTAGTCATGCTATGAAACTTTGTCTTAATGTTTAGGAAATAATTATGTGAGGAAGTGAATTTAAATCATTGGAAAGGTTGATGGAATGGGCCAGCTGTGGTTTCCCATGGTTCTCGCCCTCTGTTACCTGACACTGTATTTGTTGTCACTGAGGTGAAATTCACATAGCGTAAAATTACCCGTTTCAAAGTGTCCAATTCAAGCGGCATTTTGTTCATTCACTATATTGAGCCACCACAACATCTGTCTAGTTGCCAAACAATGTCATTCACCCCAGAAGGAAACCCCGTACCTGTTAAATTGCTCCCCTCTGCTCCTGGCATTCTGCCTCAACAGACTCACCCATTTTGGACATTTTATGTAAGCGGAATTACATAATATGTGACCTTTGGTGTGTGAATTCTTTCACTTCGCGTCCTGTTTTGGGATTATCCACACTGTAGTGGATCTTTGTACATACCACAGTTTGATTATTCATTTGTCCATTGATGGACATTTGGGCTATTTCCACTTTGGCTGTTGTGAATAGTGCTGTGAACATGCATGTACGCTAACACTTTCAAGTCCAAGTAAAAAGTCGATGTCCGCCATTAATCATTATCCATATCACCGTTAACATCACTGAGCCTTCACTGTATACCAGACCCTGTACCAAGTCGTTTTCTTGCATGATGTCGTCTAAATATCACTTCAGTCTTAGGAAGTAGGTATTGCTTTGCCATTTTGAAAAATGAGGACACATATGTTGGATATACTCTGTGGTTGGAATTACATTCCAGAGCCTCAGTCTTCACCTTCTAGTGTTTTCTGCTTCCCCTACTGTACTGTCTGCCATGACCTCTTCCCAAAAGCTCCTGGTCTCATTGCCTGTGATCTTTAATTCACCTCACTTTCTTTTTTTTTTCTTTGTCTTTCTATAAGAAGTCATCTCTTGGTAAGTTCTGGAATTCTCCAGTGGTAGAAATCCTACATATTTGACGTCCTTGAGTTTCTGGCCCAGAGCTTGGAGCCGATGGGCTAGAATAGCCCACACACGTGACATCTGTAACGGGAGGACACAGAGCAACTAACATATACTTTCTGTTTACCAAACTGAATGTATGACCGTAGATCTTTGCCGCAAAAAAAAAAAAAAAACAACAAAAACGCATTATGAAAACAGTAAGATTCTAGCTGCTGTTTCCTAAGAAACTTAGCGTACCTGTTGTTCACCCTTTAGGATTATAATCAGTACCTTGAGAACATACAGATTTGTAACGTTTTTGTAGGATGAAGTTGTTAACGTTTGTTTTCCTTTTACTCACCTTTTCACCACTGTAGATCTTTGTTTGGGAGCAAAATCTTGAACAGTTCCAAATGGACCTATTTCGTTACCGCTGTTACTTAGCTAGCCTCCAAGGTGGGGAACTGCCAAACCCCAAAAGGCTACTTGCTTTTGCAAGCCGACCAACGAAGGTGGCAATGGGCCGTCTTGGGATCTTTTCTGTATCATCCTTTCATGCCCTGGTGAGTAGAAGCCGAGGTGTGTTTAAGAAATATTTATCTTGACTGTTAATACTGAGCAGGACTTGACGAGAGTCTCTGAAGTGTTTTTCTAGTTTACTGCTATGTATTTTGCTAGTTTTCTGACATGTCCTCCCTCTGCGGTGGGTACAGATCTTCATTTGAATCTGTTGTGAAATTTATTACTTAAACCTCTCTTGATGGGCCCTCAATTGTTGTCAAAAAAGATATGAATGGTATTCTCTTAACAGATCTCTGCATGTAGGGTTTGTTGATAACTCATGTCGTCTTTAGGCAGTGTCCTGGTTTTGATCGAAATACAGATTTTTTTATATTAACCTCATGGAAATGTCAAGTGCAGAACTCTCTCATACATAAATGCATTCTCTCTCTCTCTTTCACACACATGCACAAAAACATAGACACCATATAGTGAACATAGATCTCTTGGGAGATCTTCCTTCTCACTTTGTTTTTAAATATTATAATTCCAGAAATCAGTTCTTTACAGTCATAAACACCGGATGCACTGGAGGAAGGTAAAGATCTTCCATGATTTTCCAGCCCAACATATGTATTTGCTTGGGAGAGAGAATTTTCCTCTGACCTCCAGAGAGGCAGATTGTGTCGTTGTGTTGTGTGTTTGCAATCTGTAATTTTATGTACTTGCTAAATTGCGAACAGCTTTATGTACTTTTGGCTCCTTTCTTCTCAAAAATTGCTGTGCGAGTAACATGGTTTCAGCCTGTCCAAGTCAACACCCACTTAGAATGTACCGCACCTTAGCGCATTTGCTGCGGAATTAAATGTTAAGTCTCAGGTTCCAGAAACTGCTTTGGAAAACCTTAGCTGTGCTGCTCTTGGCTTGCCGTGTCAGCTGTACCCTTCAATTGAATTCAGGGCTGTAATTCAGTCAAAGGCGTTTGTATTCTTTATAAATAGATTAGCGTTATCATTCAGATAATTAGGGGTAGATTTACATTTTTAAAGAAGTCTTAAACCAATTTCTGGAGTTATTAAAACTGGCATCCTGATTTGTTCTGCTAATTACAGCTCAGCTCTTGGTCTCTCTTGGTCTCCCTGGCTACCACCTCTCCATATAGCTATTAAATCCTCCCCCCCTTTTTTTTTGTAGTGATGGGTCAACGAACTGTGAGGAAGAAGTCTTGCAAATGGTTTTCAGTTTGAGGCTCTAGGACTGTTTCTCTGAGACTTGGACACCAATTTGTAATTTGACCAAATCTCAGTTTGCCTATTCTACCAAAAAAATAAAATTATCGGGATACAAATTCTTGTTTGCCACACCGCAAGAATGTCCTAGACCGAGGTGGCATTTGTGTGAAGGGAGCTCATGATATCAGTGATGCGGATTCCGTATTAATTCTAAGCCCCAAGCATCCAGATGGCTTTTTCCTTTTCCTGGGCTTGATGAGATTTTTTGGAAGAAAAATTTCGCTATCTACCTACAACTTATTTTCTTCAAAGCCATTGGAGCTAACTTCTCTGAAACGGGGAAGTAAGTCCCTATATTACTACCCTTCCATAATTTATCTTCAGACCATCTCATTTCCTCTACCTCAATATCTGTGATTTGTGTATGCTTGTCTTTTTGATGGGCAGGCTGTTACAGTCTGGCCAGCTCAAGATGGGAGGGTTAGTCACTTAGGCTTTTTGGTCAGTGATTTTAAAGAAAATGATTTAATTCCTTATGTGCAGCTCTCTTTCCTTTGGTTCCCCCCCCCCCCAGCTGCATGTGCAGCGTGAATCTGGGTGCCCATACGTCTATATGCCCTTGCAAACTTCTCTTTTCCATGAGGGGATTCGCTTCAGACAGAACCAGTCCAGCGAGCCTGTTAGGTATCTGTTCCTGTTTGTTGCTGCGGTTCCTGTAGGAGATCCCAGGCAGGGAATTTTACAGTCTGATTTATTGGATACTTATTTTTTCCTCCTCTCCTTGTCATTTGACCCCAGGGAATTTTTTTTTTCCTTGGGATTGAAACAGGCTTCAATTTAGCCTTTGTCCAGAGTTTTTTTTTTTTCTTCTTCTTTTAAGTGTGGGGGGCATGGGAGAAGGAGGTGTGAGGGCAGCCGGACTGGGGGTGGGGGGGTTGCGGGCGGGGAGATTTGGGCTACAGTTTAAGTCCCATTCACCAGGAGGGCTTCCCATAATGCTCAGTGATTTTCAGTAATTAACTGAAGGGTCCCCGCTGTATTCTTTGAAAGAAGGTTATCATTGTTCTTGTTTGCACAGATGAGCAGAATGATAGAGTAATCAGGTTCCGGCCACAAAGGGAGGCATTGTCTGGGCACAGATCATTGAGAAACTCTTGAGCTCCTGTCAACTAGTTCTTTTGCCAGCTTCCCCCCTCCCACCCCCAGATCCCTTCGCTTATTTTGGGTCATTATTGTGTTGGAGGTAGCACTTAACTTTAGCAGTTTACAAGGCCCCCAGCAGTTTGGAATAGTTACTGTGAGAACCCTCAGTGAAGGGCCCATTGGTTAAACAGACTAAACCAACTAGTCAGCCGGGAACGGAGACTATTTATGGTTGTAGAAGTTTCTCTTCCGGACTCTGTTCTTCTCGAATTGTAAACTAAGGAGTTACTGTCGTAACCACGTTATGTAGGAGCTCTGCTTTTGCTTTGTGATGCTGGTTTATTTATTTTATTCATTCGGTCAACAAATACATGTGAGGCCAGGCATATGTCAGTTATTCTCCTTATGATTAGGGTTATTGCAGCAAACGACCCAGAGTTCTTTTCCTATTGGAGAGTATATTCGGGGGGGGGATGCATAATAAATAAGCAATTAAATAGACATGGTAGGTACAGGTATTGACGTGTGCTGGGAAGGAAGGAAACAAGTAATAATACACGTATATATATGTATATATAAACAAGTTGATTGATGGCCGTATATTTACATATGGCTGCCTGTATGTATGTGTATCTACGGATGGATTTATCTGCTCTTAAGTAGATACATAAATACGAGACCAAATGGGCATTTTTTTCCCCTCTAGGATTTTTTTTTTTTTAAAGATTTTTTATTTATTTATTTGACAGAGATAGAGACAGCCAGCGAGAGAGGGAACACAAGCAGGGGGAGTGGGAGAGGAAGAAGCAGGCTCATAGCGGAGGAGCCTGATGTGGGGCTCGATCCCAGAACGCCAGGATCACGCCCTGAGCCGAAGGCAGACACTTAACCGCTGTGCCACTCAGGCGCCCCTCCCTCTAGGATTTTTAACTTGAACACCACTTGTTTAGTGGTTCTTGGCCTCATTTTGTGATGATAAGCTTAACTGATCGTTGACACAGTCCTGTGAGTGTGTATGTATGTTCACATGCTTTGTTATTCCTTTTACAACTTGTGTTGACCTTTGAAAAAGTGGTGAGAATAGAGAAAAATGGTTATCTATTTAAAATAAAAATGTGCCTTTTGGTTTGTGGTTTTTGTCCCCTGTCTCAACACCTTGAGCCTAATCCTAAATTAGAACTCTTTCTGTGATGGGGCGCCTGGGTGGCTCAGTCGGTTAAGCATCTCCCTTCGGCTCAGGTCGTGATCCCAGAGTCCTGGGATCGAGCCCCGCATCGGGCTCCCTGCTCCGCTGGGAGCCTGCTTCTTCCTGTCCCACTCCCCCTGCTTGTGTTCCCTCTCTCACTGGCTGTCTCTCTCTCTGTCAAATAAATAAATAAAATCTTTAAAAAAACAAAAAACTCTTTCTGTGATGCGGTCTTGGACGTGGCATTTTTATCTGCCTGGACCTGGGTTTTCTTCTTTGCCAAGCTGGGAACACACAAGACCTCCTCTGCCTGTTTTCATTTGGGACCAAGATCTTCCCCCTGATACCCATGCAGAGAAGCTGTTTGGATTCCTGTTTTTAGTATCTTGGCCAGTCTGCTCATAGAGCTTCCAGAGTACTTAAAAGCCCAGAGAGGTGTATCCTTCTAAGCACCGTGCTGATGGCTGGGGAGCCCCTGATGTTACCCAACAGTGTTTGATCCCCAAGACCTGCTGCCAGTTGGCAGCCATCACGCTGGGAGTGGCCCGTGTGGGAATCCGTGACAAGGAGGTTCCAAGACTCATCTCCAGCAACAAAGAATGGGTGGGGAGGTTTCATTTCAAGTCTGACTGGCCGTACCTCCTGGCACTCCCTTATTTGAAAGGAAAGCCTGTGGGTGGCCTAGTGAGACCTCCTGGCAGAAGTTCCCTGAAGCTCCTGGGACTTTGCTTATACCCCGTAGGACGCACTCAGGCATGAATGTGTGCCTGGGAAAGTGTGGAGTCCTCACGGAGATGTAGTGTCTACTTGAGCCCTGGTCCCAGAGGCGGGTTTAAACTTGGGGTGATGCCCTCAGAAATATTTGTCCGGGCTGCTGGCATCTTGCAAATATCTCAACAGAGTTTAGCTTCCCTTGATTTGTTTGTTCATTTTTTTAATAAAACAAAATTTTTATTCCCCCTTTGCCTAAACATAGGACATATAAGTCTAATAAGGTGGCTTTACCATGTTCATGGACCCAGGTCCCTTCCATCTGGTTGTTCTGCCATCCTTGGAAACGGTTCTGTCTGAATGTCCTAGACTAGCTAGTTAGCATATGGCCCTTCCTTTGTCGAGAAAGAGGGAAGTGAAGGATAAGGGGAAATCTCCCACCTCTCGAGGATGGTTCCGGGAGGTTGCAAAGAGCCCTGCTGCTCATCTCCCATTGACCAGAACTTAGCCACAAGCGCATGTCCTGCTGCAAAGGAAAATAAGTCAACTTTGGGTGGCCATGAGCTCAGCTACCCGGGGGGTTTCTCTGACTCAGGTAGAGGGAGAATGATACTGGGGGGCCACTATCACTTCCCTAAGAAGGGAATTGTGTGATTCTGAGAAAATTAGTGGAAGAACTGGTGAATTTAGGTTTTTCACGTGGAATCACAGGAACCGACATGTATCGTTTGCGCTGTTTGGGCACCATTTTTCTAGAATGTAGAAACAGCTCTGTAGCTATTGGAGAGAACCTCAAGATAGCATGGTTAGTTTAACTGGCTGCTCGAGTTCAATCCTGTGACCAGAAGGGCACCTACTTCTTGGAAACAGAACCTATACATTCTGTGACTATTTTACATATTACTCTTTTTCCCGGTGATTTCAGACAGTGATTGAGTTTGCCAACTTTTCAGTTATATTTTAAATCCATGAAGAGCCCTCAACATCCCAATGTGTAGGAGTTAGACATGAAATGCTTTAGCAGTGGGATCCATGTTGGCTTTTTTTTTTTTTTTAATTTCTATGAATTTGAAGATCTAATTGGCTTTATTAAGTAATTCACGAATTGGGCAGCATCGCACCCAGCAAGTGGAGAGCCGCTCCCTGGAGGCGCGATTCGTGGGGACCCCGAGGAGCAGGCGAGTGGTCCTGACACCTGTCTCTCGTCGATGTCCTCAGGTGGCAGCTCGCACTGGTGAGACCGGAGTGAGACGTCGTACTCAGGCCATGTCCAGATCTGCAAGCAAGCGAAGGAGCAGGTTTTCTTCCCTTTGGGGTCTGGACACTACCTCCAAAAAGAAGCAGGGGCGCCCCAGCATCAATCAGGTAGGCTGCCGCGGCCAGCTCACGTTGGGCTTTTGTGCGAGCATGTGCGTGTGTCTTTGTGGATACGGGTTGTTGTTTCAAATCAGGTAGTTGACACAAAGAAGTTGGTGGCGCTGGACACTTTTAGTAGATAATGCGTACTCCTGACTTTGAACTCTGCCATTAGTCCATCACCAAGCTGCAGTCTCCCCACCGGCAGCCTTTCCAAACCCTGGTTAATTATAGACCTCCGCAAGTGCACAATTCATCCCGAGTCTTCAGAAAAAAGCAGGGCTTGTTGATGAAGCCAAGTGGGCACCTGAGCACAAGAGTTTTTTAAGCTGCCTCTGGCACGGGATCAGAGGCAGCCTCCAGGGAAATTGGATGGTTTCTTTGCCCTTGACTTTTTGGGGTTGGCATTAAATGGGCAGCTCCTCTGCCTTCCACCCAGATGCTGGGGCCCGCAGGGGATCTCAATACGTGGTGAATGGCACCACCAAGAGCGGTGTGGGGTCGGGCCTGTGTCGCCAGATGCGGGGGCCTTGTCCCTTTTACCCCTTCTCGCCCAGAACGCCATCCTGCTAGAGTCACGTCTAGGAACCTGTCCCCATTGTCATTGTCATCCTCCTCTGTTGGCTTTGTGAAACGAGTGTCTCGGGGCTCAGGTTTTAGAGACTGAAGGAACACGGGTGTTGGTGTTTTCAGGAGAAGGAGAGTGTTGGATGCATGGATGATGGTGGCTGCAAAGTGAGGCACTGAGCATTTTGGAGGTCACGGCTAGGGTTCCGAATTTGACCTGTTTGCTCTGTGCAGTTATGCAAAGTGAGAGGCCAGTTGACCGACTTGCTAAAAAGAGGCCTCAGTATTTCTGACAATTCCAGCCGTTAGTTTGCTTAAGAACTGAAATTTAAAAGAGACATTAATCCTGAAAACTGATGTTCCTCGTTCTTAACTGACCACTATGCTCACCATTCAAATGTAGGTTGTCTGTATTCTTGATGGAATTTGCAGGAGACCAGGTGAGCATATGGTAAGGTAGCTTGGACCGAGCAATCGTGCGGTGTGTTCTGTGGTCTTTGGAGAAGGCGAAACATCAAGGTTGTTACCAGGGGGTTTACTTCTGTGTAAATCCGAAGAAGTTTAGAGGAAAGCCCTTCATTCTTTTTTTTTAAGATTTTATTTATTTATTTGAGGGAGAGAGTGAGCGAGAGAGAAGGAGTAGGGGGAGAGGCAGAGGGGAAAGGGAGAAGCAGACTCCCCACTGAGCAGGGATGAGGGACTCGATCCCGGGACCCTGGGGTCATGACCTGAGCCGAAGGCAGACGCTTAACCGACTGAGCCACCCAGGCGCCCTGGTAAGTCATTATTTCATCCTCAAAATCACACAAGAGACTTGGTGGCTCTTGCTTAAACTCACAGGAAGGGGCCATTCAGAGTCAGAACTCCCCTCTCCGTTTGGGAGGTGGTGGTGTTTTTGTGTGCAATGGTAGGTGACTCAGACCACCACTAAAATAGATGCCAGGACTTCGCAGTTGGCAAGTTCATTTGAACTTCTTTTCTATCAAAAACCTTGGTTCACGTGGTTCTCCTTTATCGGTGCCAGGTTATGTTATAGTCCGGTTGCTGCTGACGTGGGCTACTCGAGTTAACAGAAGCCAAGAGAATGTTTTAACATATTTCAAAAATCAAAGGGTGATGCAACGTTTTATAAGCAATTCTTGTTGCTGTCTCTTAAAGTAAGGGTTTAAGAAAGCTTCTTGGTTTGCCATAAGCACACCCAACAGGAATTGACTTACTAATTCAGTACTTTGAAACGGACACAAAATTGTCTGTTTCTATCAATCTCATTTGCATCGGGAGAAAGGCTTTTTCTTTTTTTTTTTTTAATTTTTTTTTTTTTTTTAAGATTTTATTTATTTTTGTGACAGAGAGACAGCCAGCGAGAGAGGGAACACAGCAGGGGGAGTGGGAGAGGAAGAAGCAGGCTCATAGCGGAGGAGCCCGATGTGGGACTCGATCCCGGTATGCCGGGATCACGCCCTGAGTAGAAGGCAGACGCTTTAACGACTGTGCTACCCAGGCGCCCCTAGAAAGGCTTTTTCTTAATCGTCTGGGTTATCCTGACAGTACCTGATTGGTTTAGAGCCAATATAGGTAATTTCTCCTGTCTACATGTTTAGATTTTGACTACTTAGTAGAATTCATTTAATTTCAAAGAACAGACGAATTTCTGCTTTTTAAATTAAAAAAAAAAAAAAACTTTTCTGTGGTGTTGTGGAAAGTACTAGAAATGTATGCTTTCAGTTTCTACTCCACAGAGTATGAAAAGTTAATTATTGATAAATACTTGATCGTGTCTAGGAGGGAATTGCTGAAACTCTTCAGTGTGAACAAACTGGCTCATTGCTTTTGCAAGCGTATTGTCTTTAAATCTAAATGACTTACCCAGATCTAAAAGCTAACTTTTTCTTTTCTTCTAATTTTTTTTTTTGAGTTGTCAAAGATATGGGAAGTGATCCAGTTAGAGGAACATGTTTTTCATGGTCTGCCACCATGAATTATGTTCCCTATTTATGGATCTGATAGAGGAGTATCTGGAAGCTTCTGCAAGGTTTTCTAAGAGCCGTGTCCATTTTCCATCCCCCTTCCCATGCTTCCTTTGCCCTCCCGCCCAAGGTTCTTTCTAAGATGACCCTTTTGTACACGCAGGTGTTCGGTGAGGGAACTGACGCTGTAAAGAAATCTTTAGAGGGAATATTTGATGACACTGTTCCGGATGGCAAGGTAAAAATAAACACATTCCTTTTCTAAAAGTACCGCAAATGTATCAGCCTCACACAATTCAGTGGTTTCTTGGGATCCTAAAATTAAGTGGGCTGTTAAATACCGAAATGATCAGATCTTCCAAGTTATGTAACAGGTCAGTAAAAGATGGAAAAGCATTTTATGTTTAAAACTTGCTAACACTAAGAACATACTCCTGCTGACATCACATCTCAATACTTATCATTTGGGTGTGTAATTTCCCATTTACAATTTAAGACAAAATTTGGGTTCTGGGGAGCTGAGTATTTTGTCATTGCCGATCCTTTTATATCCAGTTTTCATTCCCAAGAAGTGAGTTCTTACTGCCCTCCCTCTCTGCCCACACATGCTGTTTTGTTCCCATTAATTTCAAAGAACTGTTCCGATGGTATATTCTTAAAAAAAAAAATGCATTTGCCTCCTGAAGACAAGTATTCAATTAAAGATTCACAGACTTGTTCCAACCTTGTGCTTGGATTTAAAAGGGGTTGTCAAACTGCTCTGATTGAAAGCCCATAAAGAATATTGATTTTTTTTTTCCTGGGCCACTTTTTTGAGCCTCTAAATGAATGGATATCCCGAGTTTTAAAGACCCTAGTAGTGCTACCAGCAACCTCTTTGTTCGGGGGGTTCTGATGTTGATAATGCGACCTTGGAATGATCCCCTGGTTCTTGGACTCGGAATCAATATGACAGAGAGTTCAGCCCTCGGTTGCCATGCAACCAAGCAGTGGCGGTCATCAGCAGCACAGCCCCGCGTTCTAGATGCAGCCGGGCCTCTGAAACCAGAGTGCGATGGGGAGTTCGGGCCATTGGAGGGGGAGGAGAGACGAGTGGCCACAGGCAGGCCTTTTCTCACTTTTGTACTTGGCCTACCCCTGGATTATGTCATCGTGGGTGCAGAGGCAGCTGTCCTTGGAAATACCCATCCACGGCGCTCTCTTTGAAAAACTCTCTCACTCTCTGATGAGATCTGGTATCATTAAATCACTGTACCTCCGTGCAATCCAAGCACAGTTTTCGATGTTAATGAAGCCATTTCTGAAGTTAGGTAACTCATCTTGCATACTATTATTAGTTCACTTTTAATGTTGGGATATCCTCTCCAGGCACACAGATCCTGGAACCTGCAAATGTTTTTCCTTTGGATTTCTGTGTCTCTTTTGTTTTTCCGTTTCTCGGAGACACTTCTTTATTCCACTTCTTGGCTAGAATGCCTTGATCTCAAAGAGCAGTTTAGATGCAAAACTTGGGCCGATCCAGTGCTAAGGGGCATTTATTTAACATGGTGTGTGGGGACAGTAGGAAGATTCCAATTTTAGTTAATGGGATTTAGCCAAGTTGATTGCTTTTTGCCAATCCTTCCTTGGGGTTCAGTTTATTTGCACAAGCGACATCATTCAAAGCCAGAGCTGAAATCGTTTTCTTACAAAAATATGTCCCCCATTCTAGGATTTGTTCTTTTTATGAATGGAAGTTGTTATGTTACCACCTCTCAGCCTTTGTTTGGAAATTTGTTTCTTCTTATAATTTGCTAATACCAGCCTTGTTCTTGGTAACCTATAGATATGTATTTACTGATGGGTGGCTTGGTTTTAAAACCAATAATCAAGTTTTATCAAAGCACATCTTGCCCATCAGTATTCTTTCTGCATTGCTGAAATCTGACATCATTCTTTGTTTGCTTATTTCAAAGAGATTGGGCTTCTATTTCATTGCTATGGAGTGTTTTAGCTGCTCATGCTGAGATTAACCCAGCTGCTAAATGCGTACATAAGACATGTCTTCTCCCATCCTTACAAACTTGTTGCTACTCCCTGGCCCTCAGGCAGAGTGGTGGAGAGGATGCAGTGTGGCAACAGCCTAAAAAGGCCAGAAAGCTCATGCCTCGAGGTTCTCTGAACCTCATCTGGGAAATGGAGCTGTCTCCCTCCTGGAACTGTGCTGGTCAAATGCAAGCACAGAGAAGATGCTCCCTGTAAATATGAGAGCTGGAGCGTCATCTTTTCTCTAAAAATATCCTTGGGGCCTCATTGTTGCCTTTGAAACATAGAACTCACACAGTAGATATTCTTGCTGTGGGAAATCCCTGCTCTAAATAGAGGCGGGTTGGTGGAAGAAATCAGAGCAAGAAAACTGAGCTGAGTGGGTCATCCCTTTCTTTCTTTCTTCCAAATTTCGGTGCCCACTCACTCACACACTGCCCACCCGTGGATGCTGTGGACCAGGTCTAAGAAACTGTGTCTAAGGACTCTCTCCTTCCTCCATTAAAGCTCTTCTCTCAGTAGTTTCTTCCTGACTCTGAATATTCCCCTCTCTCCTTAACCAGTGCTACCATTTCTGCTCACCAGGACCATGTTCATGGGAACAATTAATCCCTGTATACAATCTGGGGATCTAAGATAGCAAAGCCTGACTATTATTGCCTCGCTAACTTTATTTCTTACCGTAGAGGGAAAAAGAAATGGTCTTGCCCAGCGTCCACCAGCACAATCCTGACTGTGACATTTGGGTCCATGAGTATTTCACTCCGTCCTGGTTCTGTCTGCCAAATAATCAGCCAGCCCTCACAGTCGTCCGGCCCGGGGACACTGCCCGGGACACCCTGGAGCTGATCTGCAAGGTAGGAGAGTACTTGGGGTCGTTTCCTTGAGAGGAGCAGAGGGGGCTGGAGGAGTCTTCCAGGGCACACATGGAATTGAGGGGCGTGCGGGAGGGGAGGGCATTCCCAGTGTACCTCCATTTCCTCTCAGAGAAGCTTCGGATTCCTTTGTGATCGTAACGCATAATAAGCACAAGTGAATTCTCTGGCTTTGGGAGGAGGGGGGATTCTTTTTAAGTAGCTTCTTTCAATATGTGTATTTGATTGGTAATAAGTGTATCACGTGCGCATTGCAAACATTTTAGAAAATTTGGGTGAAGAACAAAGCAAGTGAAACCCACTCTTACAGGATCTAGAAGTAATGCTGGCGTCTAGAAACAGGCTGGCGTTTACCTTCCCTTCGGATTTCTGCACACACACACACACACACACACACATTCAATGGTATCTTGCGTGTGGGGTGTGTAACTTGCTTTTTGACAGCGGCTGCCACACCATGGCATCTGGGGAGGGAAAAGCTGGAAGAAATATGTTTGACCTCCATGATGGGAAACTCCCTTTTCTATAAAACACAGCATTCGCCTCTTTGTGTGTGTGTGTGTTTGACAAATGCCTGAGCTCACTTTCTCTGCTTTCACTTTAAGCTGAGAAACTTCCTAATCTTTTTCAAGGTCAACATGGTGTTATTTTTTTCGCCCCTGACGGGTAGCCAGATGAAGTCCCTTGAGTGAGGGAAGCAAAAGAAGAAAGAAAAGAGCTTTTCTCATGGGCCTGTTTTTACTTTCACACAATTGATAGCACTAACAGTTCTATTTAGTAGTCCTATCAACTGTGAGAGAGAACTGACGCCCTCCCCATTATACAGTTGGAGAAGGTGAGGCCCAGAGAGCTGTAGCTCCTGGCCTGGAGTTCACATCGCAGTTGGTTGCAAAGGAGGGACTGAACCCACATCCACCTGGCTGCTCAAAGCCTGGGTGTGTCCTCCTGCTCAGTGATCAGGAAGGATGGTACATCAGGGTCAGAAGAATCTAGAACATAGTCTTTAGACAGTGTGATGGTTTTCCCCGGGGCCACGAAAGGGGCAAGCACAGACCTTTCTGGCATAATTTTGCCCTGGAACAAGTTGGATGGAGACAATGACATTCTGAGGACCTCCTCACTCAACACAATGGTTTATAAACACTGCCTAACTTTCACTCCTTGAGCAAGTTACCTCAATGCTGTATGTAACCCTACAATCAGCAATTTTTGAATTTGTTAAAGAAAACAAATCACTAGGGCCTTTGTAAAGAAAAAAATATGGCTCTTTCTATGAGTGGGAGAAATGAAACAGTCTGGCTCAAATAAGCCTTATGTGCAAGAAATGTAGAAGGACCATTTGTTTCGGGACAAAGCTAAAAGCAGCCCCCACATAGGTGTTAAAAATAAATGATACTCTGTTACATGCTTTGAATCCTTCATGGACGTGAATTCTAGCTTTTTGAAGATAATGGTATTTCTGTTCACATTTTTCATTTTAATTACTTAACAAAATTGGCCTATTGAGGATTTCTGCATTCTTTTATTTATAGATTAGCACGATTCTTTAGAGACCCATTAATATTCTGCAGAGCTGTGGGAGTTATTCTCAGAACTGCGGCTGAAGGTGTCAAAAGTAGGACTCTGGTGCTTTTTTTTTTTTTTTAATAAGCCAAACTCTGGAGGGTCCTTCTTTGGGATGGCATTGCTTTAGTGCCTCCTGTATCCATCAGCCTAGACACAATTAGGGACGGGAGGGTAGGTCACAGTTTTGCAGTGACCATTGATTGGTGGAAAATTGAACAGTGAGTGGGGAAAATAGTGATGGGCCCAATTTTAGGTACTTTTCAAGTGGTTGCCTTGATAGAAACCCAAGGAATGAAGAATAGTATGGTCACGGCAACTAGAGACAGTCTTTGGATAGATAGTTGGACCTGTCCCCATGTAAAGTGTCTATTTCTGTCACTCGAAAGGCTTTTGATGGCATCATGAGGACACAGATCCCTTTCTCTAACCACAGAAGGTCATCCTGCCCAATTTTCCTTGGATGCTCGGCTCTTTTTCCCTGAATGTAGAAATAAAGACAAAAACAACATGGTGTGGGACAAGCTTAAGTGTCACGAGTTTAAAAATGGAAAACTTTTGTGTGCACTTTAAGAAATTGATGTTCTCTGGAAAAGCACCCATGCAGGATAAATTATATAGTGTTCCGAGAGCCAGGTGCCTTCTAAAGCTGGCTTCTTCTTTGGAAAACACTTTATTGTAATTAGCGGAGCCAGTTTTATTCTTAAGAGGGAAAGAGATAATGGGGAAACAGTGCCACATATTATTAATGATCTAATTAATGGTGAGTGGTTGTTTTTTTTTTTTTCCTCTTGGAGGAGGGACTGAAAAAAAAAGGTGATTGTCAGAATGTCTGTCTTTTATTTCTTTATTGTTATTCTCAATGTTGGTGATGGATGGTTTTTCTAATATTTAATAATCAATCTCTTTCTTCTGTCTCTTGCATTCAGCTCATTCTCTTTCCTATTCTATCTGACCCACATCATTTCCCATCAGTTTGTCATCTGCCATCCGAGCACCAGTCAAGTTCTGGTATAGTAAATGTTTCAAGATCTACATTTCATGTACAGTTCATGTTATGGATGTTACGAAAAAGATTGTTGCTAAATATAGCAGGTAAACCACAGTGGCCTATGGGTTTTTGATACAGTCTCATCACTGCAATTACCAAAATAATTGCAAAAAAATTCATTCGTCCATAACTCACTGATATAATTCACGTGTGGCCCTGGGACGAATTTTATTTCATGCCATCCCTATGTTGGCTTATGACTTTGATTATTCTAATAACCATTGGCTTTTAAAAAAAATAAAGGTCACCTTGAAGGGGAGGATAAATATTTTTGGAAATTTCACAGTAGCACGTACGTGTGTGTGTGTGTGTGCATGAATTTCTGTATGTGGTAACTGCATGCTTTTATGTTTCCCTGAGAGGTTGGACCAAAATGGAAGAGCAAACCCATGTGGATTGAAAGATCACATTATTATCTGTTATAACTGGCTCAGACTATTTACTGAAAAAAAAAAAAGCTGCATTGTGTTTTACTCTTTCATCCTTTGACGTAGATGCAAATTAAAAAAAATATGCCAGCTAAACTGATACTTGTTCTATGGTAATATTTATCTTCGGGTATTACTTGTGGCTACATGGCCTCAAAATGAATCAAATGCTGTCTAAGTAACTTAAGTGAATGCATGTTGGCAAACAGATTGGTACCGCTTAAATTTTTCCCTCGCTGAATTTCTCTTGAGTTAGGAAGCTTTCTCTTGAATGTTTTACTAGTCTACAGCAGGCCAAATATTTAGAATTGTGATGTGAAAATATTCATTGATGTTTGGAATTCTTTTTGCACAAAGATGTATTGTGAACATGGTGATTTGCTCGCCCTGCTTTGGTATTGACTTGCAGATATTTGGGGAGCATAAAATTCTTCTTGAGAGTTCTGACGGTCTGATTTAATTCATTAGTTAATTCATTAGGATTTTGCCTTTATGTTGGAGCAGCCATGACTAGTGAGGGCTTGTAATTGAGACATATTTACCAAAATGATAGACACTCTGGTATATGGATCCAATGTCCCATTTTTAGGGTAACTGTTTACTCACCCGTCTAAGAGCGCCTAGGTTACAAGTAAGACCATTAAAAATTTTGTTCGTTGCACGTGCCATTTTTATTTTTCAAAATCATCAAGACATTATTGTAACTTCACGAAGAAGACGGTGGTGGAGGGGAGGGTGGCGAGAATCAGCCTCATTATCTTTGTTGTATTTATCGCTCTTTGGTTGTCTTTGCCGTGCTCCTTTAAGTGAGGTACCTCGCCAGCTGTCGTTTGTCATTCTCTGTACATCTGTATAATTGTTTCAGCACAGTAACATTTAAGGTGTGATGAGAATCTCCAGTCTTCACCAGGACCATCTTAAGATCTCTGGTGCCTGACACTGGTCCGTCTGTCTCTCACACTAAGGGTTCAGGAACCAGAAGCTTCTTAGGTGAGGTTGCTGTTTGGGTCCAACTTCCACAAGACTGTCAGTTTCAGTGGCAGCCTCATTGGGAGTATCCGCAAAGCGTTTATTAAAGATGACAGTAAGGTTGCCAAGTAGATTTGTTCCTGTTAACCAAGACCCTGTGGAGTTTCATTTCTCTTTCCTTCCCACCTCAGCCAGAAACAGATGGTGAACCACAATTTTTTCTTCTTCTTAAAGATTTCAGTGAGGACCTAGGTAGGTGGGAAGCATTTGTAGCTTCTATCTCTAGAGGGAAACTTTTCTGATCCTATTACCCTAAATATTATTATTTTGTTGTTTGTCTCAGCAGCTCTCCCACAAGCAATAGATAGCATACTTTAAAACTTGCCTGTTTTACACTTCTCTGGATTACCCGGGCACTCTTATTATCTTAGACACCAACCATCTGGGTCTGTGAGACACTGAGCATTTGATCTCCAATACAGATGGAGCTGAAAGCCAGGTACACAGGAATGTGTTGGCTCAGTGGTGCCTGTGATCACACAGGGGGATTCAGACCATCACTTGACTCCGGAGAGGATGCAGGTTGGGGGTTCCTAAGAGTTACTGGTAGAAAACTTCTTTATCATTCTGCTGGGTGTTCAGAACGAACTCATTTGCACTCTCTGGAAATGTGCTTTTGTAATAACGCAGGATGCCTATCTTGCATGTGTATTTATGTAATAAGCAAAGCCGCCCCCGCCCCCCTTCCATTTCCTGCACACCCCTTCCCCACGGCCACACACACTCCCGAAGCTGCATTTGTGTCTTATTAATTTCTGTACCTGCCGTGCTTCTCACAGTGTCCGGCGCACTAGAGAGTTGGTTAGATGTGATTGAATGACTATTATTGGAATAATTGTTGGCATGATCTTAGTTTGGCCTTTCAAATGTTTTTTTTTTTTTAAGATTTTTTATTTATTTATTCGACAGAGATAGAGATAGCCAGCGAGAGAGGGAACACAAGCAGGGGGAGTGGGAGAGGAAGAAGCAGGCTCACAGCGGAGGAGCCTGACGTGGGGCCCGATCCCATAACGCCGGGATCACGCCCTGAGCTGAAGGCAGACGCTTAACCGCTGTGCTACCCAGGCGCCCCATGGCCTTTCAAATGTTTTTGGGGGGTGGGTAGGGTAAGCAGAAAGAGGATGAAAGCAATGCAAAATCGATTTCACTTATATTGAAATAATTCTCACCAGTGGAGCTTTTAGTGGGAAGAGATTTTATATTTATGAAAAATTTCAAACTTATGTAAGAGTAGATAATCACGTCATAAACTCCTGTGTATCTATCCCCAAGGTTCTGTGATTACCGAATTATGTTTCATCTGTTTACTAACTCCCTTTCACCCCCCCTGCTCTGGATTATTTTGGAAGCGAATTGCAGACATCATATCTGTATCTCCTAGTACTTTAGGATGAATCTCTAAAAGATACGAATGCTTTAAAAAAAAAATGACTCGATTTAAACCTTTTGTAACAATACATTTTCAGGCTGCCGTGTAACTTTCAAGGAGCATTTTCTTACTTTTTTCTCTGCATCTTCTTGAATGTAGACTCAGGATTATTTATAAAACCAAGTTGCCACTATAGCTTTTCCCCCCCACAACGTTAAATCGAGAATGACTTTCTAGAGGGGACAAATCAGTTGACCTGTTCTGGACCAAAGGAGAAGGCCTGGAAATTTCAATCCTTAACTATTTTAGAATTGTTTTCTTTGGGCAAGTCATTCAGTGTGTTTCCAAAGCTGGATCTTTGCCCGTCTACACTGCCCCCGGAGGGAGTCTCACTCGGGGTGTATATAAATAAGACTGAAATCCAAATGCCTTGTCTTCACACTGACTCGCCTGCAAATGAACTGTTAACAACTGTCCCGTGTCCCCATGTGGTTAGAAAAACAACTCTGCCAGGGCACAGCTTTCTTCTGTCACTGGGAATACTTCCTTGCCTTTCTGTGACTTTCCTTCTTTAATCTCCTTTGTATGTTTGGAATTATGTGGAAGGGCCTCTTTGAACTGATGGGTTTTGTTGCAAAACCAGTGTTAAAGAGTATGACTCAGATAAGCAGAAGTGAAGATGTGACTCAGTTATTTCCATTTAATCATTAGCTATCCATGGAATATTATTCATCTGGTCAATGAAAATGCTTTTAAAGTTTACGTGTTAGATGTAAACCTTCTAAGAGGTATAGAAACCTTACCCCCTGCGCAGTGAGAAATCTCTAGAATTCCCGGGGGATACATGGTACTATGTCAGTGGCGTGCTAATTACTCCTGTTTACTACTGAACAGACATTGTCTTTTCTTTTTCCTTTCTTTTGTCCCAGACACATCAGCTGGATCATTCTGCTCATTACCTGCGTCTGAAATTTCTAATAGAAAACAAAATGCAACACTACGTTCCGAAGCCCGAGGAGGACATTTATGAGCTGGTAATGTTTATGACTGTTATCCAAGTACATTCTGTGGGAGATTATTTTTAAATTATATGTGTGCTCGTGCTAATTGTGGCTGGTGAAGTGGAACGAATTCTAAAATAAATGAGCCTCATTCAGAGCTCTACAGTTTGTGAAGACGGCCTTACTTATCACAATGTGTCTGCCGAGCAGAAATGCCACCTTTATTTATGCAAGGAGCGAGGCCGTGCGATCGTGAAAAATTGATATCCAGAGTCGACTCTCAGAATTTTAGCTGCTATTCCTAGCTTTCCTTGCAGCTTTGGCAGTCCTTTGTTTTAAATTGGTGACTCAAAGATCAGCTAGCTGTGGTCAGAAGAAAAGGACTAGCTCCAGTGTTGAGTGACTTCTACCTGCATATTGAAATCGTTGGGTCGAATCCTGTGGGGGTGAAAAAGCCACCATGTGATTCTGTGTCCCAGTCTTTTGTAACTGTTCTTGTACCGATTCCTGGGGACACTTATGTATGTTTGAGTTTCATTATGGGACTTGGGTTCTAAACTAGAGCTGAGTTTTACATTAGCCCTACTGCTTACTCACTTTGTGGTATCAGCAAAAAATGAGGCGCTAATACAGTTGACCCTTGAACAGTGCAGGGGTTAGGGGCGTCAACTGCCTGCACTGCCAAAAATTCGAGTATAATTTTTGACTCCCCCCAAACCGAACTGCGCATAGCCTACTGTTGACTGGAAGTCTCACCGACAGCATTAACAGTCCGTTAACACGCAGTTGGTATGTTATAACGCATTATGTACCGTATTCATACAATAAAGTAAGCTGGAGAAAAGAAAATGTTATTAAGAAAGTCAAAGGAAGAGGGGCGCCTGGGTGACTCAGTTGGTTAAGTGTCTGACTTCGGTTCAGGTCATGATCTCAGGGTCCTTGGATCGAGCCCTGCATTGGGGCTCCCTGCTCAGCAGGGAGTCTGTTTGTCCCTCTCCCTCTACTGCCCCCCCCCCCGCTTGGCTTCTCTCTCTCTTTCTCTCTCAAATAAATAAATAAAACCTTAAAGAAAAAGTCATAAGGAAGAGAAAATACATTTGCAGCTCTGCAAAAAATGTATGTAAAAATGGACCCATACAGTTCAAACCCACGTTGTTCAAGAGTCAGCTGTGCGTCATTTCTAGGATTTTGCCAAGATTAGAGGTCACGGTGTACTTAATAGATGCTCAGTAAAAGTGGTCGTAGCAACAAGGCAGTGACAAGTTCCTTTTTTGTTGGCCGAGTGATACGTTTTTCAGTTCCAGGAAAGAGACATTCGGGGAGCAAGGCGCCTCTATCTTGGAACTCGTTCTTCTCTCTCTGCACTTAGTCATTCCTCTGGGGACCACCGAGCTGCTTGCCACGGATACGTGAATGATAACTTCAGACGTGGTTGCACCACAGAAAGCAGAACTGGAAACTTAAACCCTAAACCCCAGTGGTCTCCCTCTGAAAAGGAGAAGCGTGGTTTAGAATTTTGTAGGGAATTTTGTTTTCAGTCAATTTTTTTTTTTGACGTTCCCTTTATATATGCTAAAGCTCGGCGAGTTTTAAAGCACAGTTTGAGGCGTTTTAACCAGTGTATACCGTCCTGCTTCCAGGGCTACGGCCGTAACTTAGAACAGTTCCATCATCCTGAAATGTTCCCTCGTGCCCCTTCAAGTGTTGCTGATGAAATCGGAGAGGCGGCGCGTTCTCAGCGCTTTTCCGAGCCGCGCAATCAATGGAAGAAGATCAAGATGGGTCTATTTTCAACCATCGCCTAAATAATTAAGTGTTAACAGAAGAGGGAACTTTTAACGGAGAGTAGCTGATTTATTTTTTTCTCCCTCTGGCATGAGGAAGAGCCTCAACTTTGTTCTCTCTGAGCAGAGGAAAGAAAACCTTGTTCCTTATTAAAAAAGGAAAGCGTGTTGCCGATAAGACTGGAATGGCTGCTCGAACGTCCATGTATCTGCGTTGAGGGGCTCATGACTTGCATGTATTGCACCTGACCGACGTCCGTGCCTCTCATAGTCCCTCATAGTAGGTGCTTGAGACACAGGCTTTGAAATTATATCGACTCACTTGTTACTTTTGAGTCTTGGCCATTGTGTGGTTCATCTAATGTAGGAGACGGAGATGTGCCAAGCTCAGTCTGTTTGTAGCTACAGTTGCTGGACAGATGTCCTAATTATAATTTTTTAAAAGAATCTAAAATGTGAAGAGAGCTTGGTATTCTTTCTTGCTCATTGCGAAAGGTCTCCAGCTCAGAGATCCCCGAGGAAGCAAATGCCGTAGACTCATTAATTTCATTGTTTGGATTGCAAGTGAGTATTGCTTACTCACCTCTCTTTTTATTAACAGATTCTGAATTTTTTTGTTCTTTTTTTTTTTTTTAAAGATTTTATTTATTTGAGAGAGAGAGAGAGAGCACATTAAGGGGGACAGCAGAGGGAGAAGGAGAAGCAGACTCCCTGCTGAGCAGGGAGCCTGAGACCACAAGCGGCTCAATCCCAGGATCCCGGGATCACGCCCTGAGCCCAAAGCAGACGCTTAACCGATTGAGCCACCCAGGCACCCCTAAACTGTTTTGTTCTTAAGATAGTTTAGGCACGGGGTGCCTGGGTGGCTCAGTCATTAAGTGTCTGCTTTGGCTCAGGGCGTGATCCCAGGGTCCTGGGATCGAGCCCCGCATCAGGCTCCTCCGCTGGGAGCCTACTTCTTCCTCTCCCACTCCCCCTGCGTGTGTTCCCTCTCTCTCTGGCTGTCTCTCTCTCTGTCAAATAAATAAATAAAATCTTTAAAAAAAAAAAAAAAGATAGCTTGGGCAACTTGGTAAAGCCTCTAGCTCCCTTCTCAGATTAATATTTTCAGTTGCATGAAATAAAATACGTAGGATTACCTATGGCCTAATTATGTTGAAATAATTATCAAAGACATTCTTAAAATTATAGATAATATAGGTGCTTATTTATTGGCTCATTAAATAATAAGAGGTAGCGGTAGATCTGATAGGTACTGCTGTTTTGAGGTCGTGATGAGTATGAATGGCACTTGGAGATAGTAGTGGCAGCTAGAATGTGCCTGGAAAGTAATGTTTACTTGTGACAAGGTCACAGCGGCTGCTAATACTCCTGTATTTGTTGCCTACATTTACTTATGATTGGAGGTTTCAGTTGCTTCGAATGCTAAGTTTCAGTTACAGGTTAGTGCATATAAAGATGTCATATTTTTTTACCATCTAGGTTTACCCCCCCCCCCTGAATTCTGCCCAGGGGTTCCTGGTTTCCAGTCCCTGGTACAGGCCATGAAGCTGGTTCAAATGTCATTCCAAGGCAGGGGGTATTTGAACACACAGTGTTCCTGGGGGCTTTTTGAGAGTTGGCAGATTTCAGAGTGTTGACCCTTACTGAACAAGCATCAGACTGCACACGGTTAATGGGTTCCCGATGCCCACCTGCATTTTATTTTTTTATTATTTTTTAAAGATTTTATTTATTTGTCGGAGAGAAAGGGTGTGCACACAAGCAGGGGGAGCAGCAGGCAGAGGCAGAAGCAGGCTCCCCTCCGAACAAGGAGCCCGACGCGGGACTCGATCCCAAGACCCTGAGGTCATGACCCAAGCTGAAGGCAGACACTGAACTGACTGAGCCACCCAGGCGCCCCCTCCTCCATTTTATTTTTGACAGACCAGGGAAGCTCACGGATGTACGAAGTTGTTTCCTCAAAAATAACTCATTTATAGCTGACTGTCCCCATTGGTCTTCTCTGACGTCGTTTTACCCAACGCTCTTCCGTAGTAAAGCTGATAGTTATTAGCAGAAGTGTGTACTAGATTTTAAAGACTTGAGGGGTCTGGTGTGTTCACTTGGTGGCTTAGGGGATCCTCCCGCTTGTGACTGGCCGTGATTGTCAGTCATCTGCTCAACCGCTTTGCTGGTTGTGCTCTAATGTAAGTGGCACCTGTTTGGCTACTTTTTTACATTGGGTTCTTAGGCCTGGTTGATGGAATGATAATGAATGAGAAGCACCGGCTTTTCAAAACCCATATTAAATGTGTTTTTGTTAAAGTGACGGGGGGGGGAATAAAGAGTTTGCAGAAACACTGATTAATCGATTTCCTTATCCAGCACATAGTTCCTTGGCACCTATGTGTGCCTGTAACAACTGGAGCCGTTCCAGGCACTGGGACACGCAATCCAAAAAATCCCTCCTCTTAGGGGCGTCTGGCTGGCTCAGCCCGTAAGGCACGTGATTCCTGATCTTGGGGTCGTGAGTTCAAGTCCCACATTGGGCATAGAGCCTACTTAAAAAAAAAAAAAAGATGGAAAAATCTCCGTTCCTTGTGGAACCTATATTCAATTTTGTGGAGACAGATATAAAAATACATAAATTTCTTGCATCAAAACATGTAAATGCACAATATTTCGGAGGATGTTAAGAACTTGGAGAGAAAAGGTTAGGCCAAGGGGATAGAGAGACAGGGCATCCAGAAGCTGGGGGTGCCGCTCCTTTAGCTGTGTTTGGGTTGATGTGTGAACAGGAAGTGAAGTGAGAGAAGGAGTCGTAGAGGTATTTTGGAGGAACGTGTTCTAGGCTGAGGGAACAGAGCTGGGTGATGCCCTGTCAGGGGGCAGGTGACAGGCGTGGAGGTGGTTTGCTTGTGTGTGAGGAGGGCAGTGGGCAGGGTAAGTGAGGGCAGGGAGGGAGAGTTGAGGCTGCAGGAGAGGTGGGGGGAGGGGAGCAGGATGGGCCATCTAGGGCCTACGTGAGAGGGGAGGGAGGAAGGACATTAGTGGCCTTCTGTTTTTAGTAGGCTCCCTGTGGCTGATGTGTGGCCAGTGGACTGGAGGGCATAAGAGAAGGAGCTGAGAGCAGGGAGGGGGCTGGGGCGGTGGGGGATGCTGGCTTGGACCAGGGCACCCAAAGGAGATGTGGTAAGAAACGATTGTGATTTCACGATAACTCGAATACCTGGTAATCAAGTTTTTTCTTAAATCCGATGACCTTTTAATCTGATGTTTGAAAAGAGGGAAAGCATGCAACATCATTGATTTAATAAAACTAAGGGAATGCGTGTGACACTTCGCTGTTAAAGATGTTTGTATAAGACTACAAAATTTCAGCATTTCTATTTTCAGATATTGATTGTTGTTGCACTGAAAGTATATTTTAAAGTGCAGACCCTTCTTGAGATTTTTATGTATTTAATTAGTGCTTTTTACTAAACACGGTATTAGTCTATCCCAAGAAAGGACTGCGGCCGAGGGGCTTACCTAGATTACTCTAAGGTATTGTCTGAGGCTGGTCAAAGACACGACGGCTTTTACACCAATCCAAAGAAAAGTAGGAAAAGTAGGAGGCAATATTGTGAAAGAATAGAAAGATTATTCACAAAGCTGTGTTCCCACTGGATCTGTGGAAACCACTTGGAACTTTCCGGAGGTGATCGGAACAAACAGTGGTATGCTGCCACCTAGAGTAAGAATTTGGCTCTCAAGGAAATTTTTAAAAAGCGTGATGTGATGAGCACTGGGTATTAACACGCAACTGATGAATTATTGAACACTACATCTGAAACTAACGATGTACTGTATGTGGGCTAATTGAATTTAAATTTAAAAAAGTAAAAAACTAAGGTTCAAAGTAAGTCGAAGTGAACACAATTCATGGCATTTTACTGAGCATTCCGTGGTGTTCTAAAACGTGGCATAGGGGCGCCTGGGTGGCTCAGTTGTTAAGTGTCTGCCTGCAGCCCAGGGCCTGATCCCGGCGTTCTGGGATCGAGCCCCGCATCGGGCTCCCTCCTCCGCTGGGAGCCTGCTTCTTCCTCTCCCACTCCCCCTGCTTGTGTTCCCCTCTCTGGCTGGCTGTCTCTCTCTCTGTCAAATAAATAAATAAAATTAAAAAAAAAAAAATAAAACGTGGCATAAAACATTAGTGTATTTGGTATTTATAACTTTGGTGACCATATTTTCTGAATTAAAGATCAGTTTTATAATTGATTTCTTCTGATTTGTAGAGTGTATTTGTATGAACATTTTTCTGAAGTATGAAAAGGAAAAAAAAACCGACATGAAATGACAGCCCTAATACATTGCATCTGTCGGAAGTTGCATTGAGTGAGAGTGTTCTCGAGGACCCGGGCTGTGTGGTCAGTGGTCCCAGGCCTCTGCTCCCCTTGGCTTTCTATTACAGCAGCCTCTTTTCCAGTCTCCTGAGTCCCAAGCATCGGGTGCACCTCTCCCACCTGTCCGCTGCCCTAAGAAAGGGAAGAGAAGGAAACTACCATTCTTTTCTACTTGCCTGAATTATGTTATTTCCAGAGGAATGACTGTGTGGTCAGAGATAGGAGCAAGTTTAGATAACCACCAAGACTTCCCTTTTGTGCTGAAGGACAGCCTTCTCTTATTGATCTTGGCACAAATAGATTTTCATTTCAAATTTTAAGTTCTGTAGGAGCTTTGACACCTGTATTTGTTTTGGAATATTTATCATAATTTTTGGAAATGGCCTTTGACTCGCTTACCTAAGAAGTAAGGTTTGGTACCTCCAAGTGAAAATGAATTAAACGAAATTGAAATAAATTTTCTGGTATGTGAACTATAGCTTTCTGTCACCTTTTTTTCTCCCCAGGCTTTCTTGGGTTTCTAGAGAACTGATTAATTTACGTGCTTTAGTTTTCTAGCTAACTTGGTATAATCCAGTGGCTAAGAGAGAATACCCTCCATTTCTATAATTTGCTGTCCATTTCAGTGCTTTAACTTGCTGCCACCTGTTTGTGCTACTGTGAACCTTTCGGGTAAAAATGGTGTGTCAACAGAAGAGAATGGAAGCACAGATATTTCTCCTATTTCTAGGAATCCCTTGTCAAGATCTTTATAGCCTCTTCCTGATTTTAATAATCTTGTTTCCCAGTACCAGAGATTTTTTTTCTTTTCTTTTTTTTTTTTTTGGTGTGAGGCAGAGGGAGAGGAAGAGAGAATCTTTTTTTTTTTTAACATATATTTTTTTAAAGATTTTATTTATTTATTCGACAGAGAAAGAGAGACAGCCAGCGAGAGAGGGAACACAAGCAGGGGGAGTGGGAGAGGAAGAAGCAGGCTCCCAGCAGAGCATGGAGCCCGATGTTGGGCTCGATCCCAGGACCCCGGGATCACACCCTGAGCCGAAGGCAGGCCCTCAACAACTGAGCCACCCAGGCTCCCCGAAGAGAGAGAATCTTAAGCTGGCTCCACGCCCCGTGCAGAGCTGGATGGGGCTGAGCGGGGGTTCCATCTCACAACCCTGAGATCGTGACCTGAGCCGACATCAAGGGTCGGATGCTTAACCGACTAAGCCACCCAGGCGGCCTGAGTACTGGAGATTTTCAATTACTTTAGCAAATTTATTTTTCAGGTCTGTGAGAGACACTGGGTTGGAAAAGACATACAGAGTAGTGTTGAGGGATTATTTAGAAACTGGAACCGTAGCTAAGTTTCGGAATACGAGTTTTACATTTCTGTTGTGATTCTTCATGGGTTCGGCTCAATAAAAAGACTGGGATGCGATGAGACTTTACTTTAAAGTAACAGCTGCGAAAAAATAGATTTACGAAACAATGTCTATTCCTAATAAGTTATTTGTAATGAAATCCTCATCAGAATCCTTTTTGTCACTTTTCAGCTGTACAAAGAAATTGAAATCTGTCCAAAAGTCACCCAGAACATCCAGATTGAAAAGTCAGATACAGCCAGTGATAATTACGGTAGGTTTATTTTTCTTTGATCTTTGGTGTTTTTCAAGTTAAAGCAATTCCTGTGTAAACACGCACTTACTTACAATTCAGTAAAATGCCTTGGGGGCCCATTTAAAACAGACAGCACATCTGGCTTCTGTGCTGTGCGGAGCAGCTGAACTCAGGAAAAAGAGATGTTTACTGTGGGTACGATGAAGACTTCAGCCTAAATTTCGTGATCTTAATCAGGCGGGTTCAACTGTCGTCAAAAGGAAATGCCTGGATCGGGAATGGATTACTTTATCTTGTGATATGCCCTTTGTAATGAAGAAATGATCTTTTCACACCTCTCTCCCTCAGATATACTCGTTATTCTCCCTTCCTCCCACAAATAATGTTAAAAGAACTCATTTTGGTGTTGTGTGGGGGTGGGGATCCCCAAGACCACCCCAAGATTTGGTGATTCACTACGAGGACCCACGGACTCAGCATATAGTCCTGCTCATGACCATGACTTATTACAGGGAAACTGTACAAAGCAACATCAATAAAGGGGAAAGGCACATGGGGGGAAGTCTGAGGAAACCCGGTACAAGCTTCCAGGAGTCCTCCCCCACTCACGCAGGGCGGCCTTAATTCCCCCAGCAACAAGCGGACAGTGCATGGGAGCTCTTGTCCCACGGGGAAGCTTGTTGGAGACTCCGTGCCCCGTCGGTCACACAGACACCCTCTGCCTAGCGTATACCAAAGGTTCGGACTCCCAGGCGGGAAACAGGTGTTCAGCATAAACCATATTATTTGTACACATTCGAGGCCCAGTGAGCCTCGTGAGGGTGTTGGGAATCCACCCGAAGTTCAAGTTCCCAGATGCCAGCCAGGGACCAAACTTATAAGCGGGCCTTTCAGAGACTGGCAGGCAGGGTTGCCATGCTAACGCTTTTCCACACGGTTGCCCGTGTTCTGGCATAGTTGAATAAATCAGCCCTTCCATATGTCTAAGACTACTTAGCATCACGCCTAGGATTTGAATAGCAGCGGAGTTGGTGCTGGAGTCGAAGACGTGGGGAAATCCATCCTGTGAGATCAGTCAGGCGTGGCGGGGTTGGCTGAGGTAGCTGCAAACAGGGAAATGTGCTTCCTAAATTCACCACGCATCCTCCGTGGGTTGGCTGGGACTCTTCATGTTGTCCTCACTCCAGGACACAGGCCGGCAGCAGCTGCCACCTGGGGCGTTGTCCGTGTCTTGGCAGAGGGGAAGGGAGAAGGTGGGAAGCCAGGCGCTGGTGCCCCCCCAGTTTATTGTTAGAGAAGGTCACACGGTCCCGGCTTCCTCCAGGGGGCAGAGAAGCACAGCCCTGCTCTGTGGGGGCAGGAAGAGAACCTGGAAAGCCAGAGGGAAAGACGTGAGCCTCCGTATATGCTCACTTACAGTTTCTCTCTGAATTCAGTTATTCGGCTTTTTAGCATTTGAGCATCTTCAGATCCTTTCCTGAGCAGCGGGAGAGCGGAGTCCTTCTGCACTCGCTCCCGCAGGCGCCCGAACCTCTTCTCCGAATGTTCCCAAGATGATTTGGCTTAATGAAGAGAACCTAATTCCGAGCCCTGGTCCCTTGAATGACACCTTCCCGCTGTTTACTTCTTGACCCTGAAACGGAAGACGTCATAAACCCAGAGGATGTTTTTGATGGCAAAGGATAAATGTCTATGAAGGGCTTGTTATGCATCAGAAGCACGACCTTGGTAATTAAAGCAGTAATGGGTAGCAGTGCTGTAAACACACGGCTGGGTTCTGCAAAGCAAGATGCGCCATGAAACGTAACTCTTCTCTTTAAGCAGCAAGAAGCAGGAGACGGCTGAATTTCAAGCTCCTGAAAGGGAACTCTAAGACTGACTGGTACTTGCACTCGAAAACAGGGCAGAAAACTGCTATACTTGTTATAGTTTTTTATTGACATGACGGAACCCATTTACCTTTCCACGCTGAAGGTGTGACAGCGTGTCAGGCATCCACCCAGATCGTCTTGTCAGCAGTGCCTCTCAGACTATCTGCTGTTTTAAAGAAGCAGGGGTTTTTGTTTTGTTTTGATTTCCAGTCCGCCGTGGACTGCCACTGCTTTGGTAAACTATGGAAGCTCATGCGTGGATGTGTGGCAGGGTCTCACGGCGGGGTTCTCAATGCTTAGCCTCAATTTCTGTGCTTACATGACTGTCAGCGGCCAACTGTTCTGGGATCCTGGGTTGCACCTTCCAGAGCCTGCTATGTGTGGCTAATAACCTTAGCTCAACCCTTTATTCTGAGGGCCCAGTTCATGTTGGTGTGAGGTGTTCCAACTGCGTATTGATTGAGAAGTTAAAGAGTCCCCCACTCCTAAGAGACCTGGTTGCCTCTGACCTCAGAACTGCCAAGGATTCTAAATTCAGCGCATCCGGGTCTAACACGAGCACCCAGGAAGTGTGGCTTCCTGCTGTATGTTGAGCTCAGTATATACTGGGTGCGGTAGAGGTCAAAGTTACCAGCACGCACCAACGTACAAAAAGCTAACTACGAACCACATGCTGCTTTCTATCTGAGAACACTTCAGGGAGGGAAATAGGACTTAATAATCCAACTGATGAACCCATGGAAAGATCCGACACTTCCTTCATTTCTCCCAGTTGCCCTTCCTGCCACCTGAGCCTGTAGGTTCTTTGCAGACCTTGTTGAAATTAGTTCAGGTAGTTATGAGATGAAGCATGATCACCTCGGCTGCCTTGAAGTGGAAGGATGCATCATTTAAGGAACGTTCGTTCCTTTTTCTCGGGGACTTCCACTGTTGTTTCCGATCGTGTGAACCATTTCTGTCAGAGGTGTCTCCGCTTGTCCCATTCTCTGAATTTCACTGTATCCTGGAATCTGATTTTGGGTACTTTCCTGCCGTTTCTGTTGGTGTCATGATTTTTCTTTGGCTATAGATTTTCGTATGAGGAACCTTCTGGTGGTTCATCACAGGACTGTGTCTCCTTGGTTTCTTTTCTTAGTTTTAATCACTTCTTTCTTTCTCGAGAGCATTACTGGCACTCATGGTGCCTCCTCATCTTTGTAACTAATAGCGGATGGGGCGGACACACTGGGTTTATGTTCAGCACTCCCTCTGGCTCCTGTCGGCAATCATTTGGGGCTATATTACATTTGTTGGCCGGGAATTAAGATAGTTACTATCCTATTTAAAAGGAAAGAAAAAAATCTCGACTTTGCTGATTAACTGTTAAAATTATTGTGTTCTTCAGTGACCTCAAAATAATCCAGCTATAGGATGGACCATATTTTCTTTATATTTGTTGGTGTAGGAGATGGATATAATCCCCCCTCCCCGAGTGTGCAAATTGCTGGCATCTTGAAATGGAGCCTTCTCTTGGGGACTCTGAGAGCCCTAGGGAGTGTCTGCTGCGTAGCCGAGTATGGGGCGTGCTGCCTTTCTGAGCGCTGAGACGGGCTCCTGTTTGCTTGACTCTTAAACAGGGGTCTTTTGAATTCCAGCGCAGAGCTAAAGTGCTGTTTACCTTTGTGCATGTTGGCTTCTATTTGCCTGATCTTCCAGAAAAAAATTGCTAAAGCTTTCTTCAGGAACCCTATCACAAAGATTTCCCACCAACTTGAGGGGTCTGATGTGTTTCTCGGAGCCATACTTGCCCACTGCCAGTTTCATAGTCAGCTGTAGTCTTTGTTATTATCTTTTGGTTATTAAAAAAGAAGACCAAGAAAAGAGGGAATGGCTCAAAGAAATAGTTCAGCCGTCTCCATTGACTTTGGCATAAGGAGGCTTGGAGCAGGCGCTCCATCATCCCCTGTTCTGGTATCTTCCATTCAGGTGGCTTGTCCCCTAGCACCTTGCCATTTGCTGCTCACTTTAGTTTTAATAGAAAAAGAAATTTGGCCTCAAAGCTTTATAGAATCACAGCATTTCAGAAGGAGAGGCCTATATTTTAATGCACCTTATCCATTCTTTCTCTTGACCTAGCCCCCGCTTCTGCATCTATTCTAACAGATCAGGGGGAAAAAATTCTCTACTTAAATGCAGATAGATAGACCTATGTTAAAGCTAATGGCCACTTTGGTAGCTCATATATAAAATTTATTTTTACTTGAGTGAAGCTTCTTGAAACGTAATCGGAAAGTTGCAAGTTGCTGTAAGAATGGAATTCAAAATAGGAGAGTAAAACACAGAGCGGAAAGTCCTCGGGGTGTGGCCTGTGCTGTCCCCATCTGAGGGAGTTATGGTACCAGAGTGGGCGAGGACAGTTGGTAGTTTTGCCTGTGTGTGGGTATCTATTTCCTGGTCCTGTGAACGAAGCAGAAAAACACATATTCATTATGACATGATGACTCCCTGAGTCCCCATCTTACAATTAATTCTTCTGTTTTGCTGTTACTTGCTTATTTGTTCTTTAAAACCATTGTGTTTTTTTCTGTCTTCGGCCTTAAGGTAAGTACCTATATTATGGGATTATTCTTCACCCAGACCTGAAATTATGTCGGATCTTTACAACTGCATTCATTCCCATTGCTCTTTTAGGGGTGTTTGCCCAAGTCTTTTACTTGAGGGAAAGGAGGTATTGGTTGGGACGTTCCACTGATGGATCAGAAAAGAGTTTTGTTTTTTTTTTTTTTAAAGTAATCTCTACACCCAACGTGGGGCTCAAACTCATGACACTGAGATCAGGAGTCACATGCTTTGCCACCAGGCACCCCGATCAGAAAAGAGTTTTAGTGAGACTGTCGAGAAACAGAGGTGACCAGGGCTTATAGCCACAGGATCAGGAGCACATCCTATCTCCAAGCCACCTGGAAACTCAGGGCCTCGTTCTGCCCTTTTTTTTCCTGAAGGGTGTAACAACGCCAAGATTAATTAGCTAATGGCCTTTGGGCTCTGGAAGCCTGGACAGGTAATGAGATGATCTTATGATCACACACTAGTAGAATGTGAAATCACTCCATTTCAAATAAAATAAGATTTGTCAACTGAGTTGCTGCTTAATCCCTGTTTGCAGAATTTTATTCAACTAGTGTCTATACAGCAATACATATGGCGGAACACCCACCATACATTTGCTCAGTTGTAATACATCCTTGGACGAGGATTGGCTAAGACAAGTCAAGGGGACCCAGGTGAGATAAGCTAATTATTCTGTTTGTGGACAGAATCATTCTGTTTCCTTGAGGACAAGGGAAAAGAGAAAGCGATGGCATTTACTAGCAAGCAAGGTAAAACAAAATGTCTTCCGCTTGAGTTGATAGGTAGGTGAGGATAGACTTTTTTTTTTTAGAGTCATCTTAAAAATACATTTTTCTGCTTTATAAAATAATACGAACAAGGAAAAACAATTGCTCCAAACTGTAAGCAAAAACATCGAACATACGTCGTTCACAGCAGGTACTTCTTGTTGTTTGGTAAACATTCAGAAGGTGTGAGCCCTGCCATTCTGGCTTTGTGTTTTCTAGGGTTTTCACTTTCCTCTGTGGAAGAAGATGGTGTTCGAAGGCTCTATGTGAATAGTGTCAAGGAAACTGGTTTAGCTTCCAAGAAGGGTAAGTCCTTGGGTGTCTTATCTGTCTGTCTGTCCGCTTCTCTTAAAGTCCCCTTGGGGTGTCTCTGGTTGGTGGATAAGAAAGATATGCCCCAAGAGTTCACCTGTGCAGATTATTCAAACGCTGTCTCATTGAAAACCCTGCAGGGAGTATGGGTAGTATTCTCTAAACTCAGGTGTGGAAGCAATGTCACATTCTTGGATTTTAAATCTGATTCTGAGCCCACGTCCTTGGGGCAAGTGGGAAATCCCATTCTAATCTGACGTGATTGTCCTTCTCTACCGTCTAGGATGGCATGGAAGTCTTAGGGGTTTTCCTGAAGCGGAGCCTTAGGAACACCCCTCTGTGCTATGGTGGCCCCCTGCCATTGGCTCTCACCTGAGCCTGCAAAACTCCTTCCAAGTGGATGTTGTCTTGTTCCCATTCATGGAGGAATCTTTGCAGAAGTTGGGAACCTAGGGGTTCAGGATCCGGTCTTGCCTCGAGTAGAGAGCTCTTCTCTGCCACACCCCGCCTGCAGCCCGACAAGGGCTCACTGGAGTCTGGGTTCCTTATGAAACCCCAACTCACTTTCCTCTTTCTACTCAGAATCTTTTCAACCTAGGTTTTTTGCTTCCTGTGTTGGCTTCCTAGGGCTACCGTAACAAATTATCACAAACTAAGTGATTAAAAACGATGGAAATGTATGCTTTTATAGTTCAGGAGGCCCAGAAGTTCAGAATCAAGTATGGGTTGTCCTTCTGGAGCCCCTGAGGAAAGAATCTGTCCCATGCCTCGTCCTTGCTTCCCGTGGTGACTGGTGGTCCTCGGTGCTCCTTGGCTTGTGGCTGCCTCCCTCCAGTCTCCACTCTGTCATCACATGGCCTTCTTTCCTGTGTGTCTCTGTCTTTACCTGGCCTTCTTAGAGGAATACCAGTCATTGGCCTTAGGGCCCATCCTGATCCAGAGTGATTTTATCTTAATTATATCTGCAAAGATCCTATTTCCAAATAAGGTCACATTCTGATATTCTGGCTGGACATGAGTTTTGGAGGATCCTTTCCAGCCTACATGCTTGCCCTAAACACATCAGACAGCTAGGTAGGGCTCACAGCCCACCTTCCTTTCATTCCCCTTGCTGTGGAATCTTTCGTTTCGTCCCGGCAGCAGCAGAATCAGACCTGTTGAGTGGAGAAAACCGAAAACATCTGGATCAGTTGGACTTCGATGTAACGCCCCGTGTCTGCTCTGTTAGAGGGCCAAGGAAATGGGGGAGTGCCCTGCCTTGCCATGTCCTTCCATGTCTTGGTGCAGCTTAGCTCTGGCTGTTCGTGACTTACGAGCCACCTAGGCAGGTGACCTCTCCCCATGCTGTAAGCTGTGGAGAAGAGCAGCCTGCTGACTTGACTGTGCCCAGAAATGGCAAAAGTGTGACAAATGGGAAATAAAGTCAAAGTCATTTATCCACTGCTCTCATGGAGGAGGATTTTCCTTCCTTCCTTTTCAAGGCCAAAGGCAGCCTGGAGGTCGGGGTCTGACACTATATCAGGGTCTAGAAGCCGGAGTCTGAGCTATAGCTCAGCTAAGAGCAGAGGTGGCAGGGCTTATTCACCTTCAAACCCGAAGACTGATCGTTATCTCTCGCAGCACGATGAGTGTGCCCGTTGGCGTTGGTGTGGGGGTGGGGAAATATGCCGCCTCGGCTTCAGTCACTTCCTGTTTTAGTTCTGTGAATCCAGGAACCCTGGTGTTAGATAAAAACAAACGGCTGGCTGCTCCAACCCAAGGCCCCCGATCGCACTGTTCTCTATAGATTTGAGAGTGATGCCTATTTGTCCACCTGGGCCACAAAGACCATTCTAATACCCAGCTTGTAGAGGGCAGTGCCAAGAAAGAGATTTGGGTGGTTGTTGTTGTTTTAATGTTAAGTCTGGCCTCTATGTGCAGACCTCTGGATAATGGAGAGTTCGCTGTGGACCGTAAGACGTCTTCAGGGACATCTCTAATCGCGAACCATTCTCCTCCTTCAGTGTCCCTTTGCTGTTCACGTCATTCTTTATAGACCGCCTTTGATGCCCATCACATTCGAACTAAGTCTTTTATTTATTTTTGGTAGGCATCTTGGGCTTTTGGCTTGTCTTGAGCTAATGGTTAATCCCCCTTTCGTTTTTTCTCCCCCCCCCTCTATTCCCCCCCCCCCCCCCCCCGCCGTTGGATCTCCCATCGGCTGTACTTACAGAGTGGACTTTTTGAACCACAGTGGGTTCGTTCACACTTCTCTCTGTTCAGCTCGGGCATGCTTGGGCCTGTCCTTTGACTCTTGGGGTCAACCGAGGCTGGGATCTGACATCTCATGTGCCGTCACCAAAGTGTTTTTCTGATGGCCACACAGCACAGAGCCCAGTTGAGAAAGCCACGTGTTTCTTTCTCTAGGCAGGTTCACAGCATCTTCTAGGTACTTCACTTTGCCACGGCCAGTTATGGGGATCACTTCCGAGCAGGCTGTGGTTTTCTGTGAGCAAGAAAAGCTTTCTGTTTTCTTCTACCACGTATTAATGGAAGTTAACGTCTATTGAAATAGATCCTCAGTGTCCCAGATGCTGTACTTAATCTCCTTTAGGGCATTGTCGCTTTTATGTAGGAAGAAACTGGGACTGGGAGGGATTCAATAATGTGCCCACGGTCACAGAGCAGTTACACGGTGACATTGGGACAGAAGGACCCCGGTGGGGCACTTCAGGGCTCACTCCTGCGAGGCTGCCCACATTCACGTGTTAATACCGAGAATAAGTCACCCAAGCAACTGCCTGGAGTCGTTTTCCAGGGCTGCCGTAACAAACGACCACAAACTGGGGGGTTTAAAACAACAGACATGTATTTTCTCCCCGTTCTGGAGGCCAGAAGTCTGAGATGAAGGTGTCAGCAGGGCTGTGCCCCGTCTGAAGTCTCTAGCAAAGAACCCCTCCTTGCCTCCCCCAGCCTCTGGTGGTTCCAAGGCTTCCTTGGCCTCCAGCAGCTTCACCCCAGTGGCTGCCCCTGGCTTTACATGGCCTTCTCCTCTTTCTGTGCGTCTCTTTGAAGGACATTTGTCAGTGGCTTCAGGACCTACCGGACAATCCAGCATGTTCTATCTCAACATCACGTATCTAATTACAGCTGTGAAGATCCTATTTCCACATAAGGTCCCATTCACAGGTTCTGGGACGTGGACATATCTTTTGGGGGGGGGGTCACTGTTTATCCTGCTACACACTTCGGTTCCACCATTCATAGTAAACCTGGAAGTTCTTTTAAAAAAGGAAACTTGGGGTTCCTGGGTGGCTCAGTCAGTTAAGCGTCCAACTCTTGATTTCAGCTCAGGTTATGATCTCATAAGATTGAGCCCCACGTCGACCTGTATGCTGAGCGTGGAGCCTGCTTGAGATTCTCTCTCTCTCGGTCTCCCTATGCCTCTCCCTCTCAAAAAACAAAAAAACCAAAAAACCCCCAAACTCATAGATGTTTAAGTCTTTTCTTCTGTTCTTTATATAACCTCCTCTAATATCTAATCAAAGGGGTTGTCTCCAAGAGAAGCCTTCAGAAAACCAAAAAACCAAAAACTAACTACTTTTCGCGTGGAAGGAATGTTGTATTTTCAACCCGAATGCTGTGATGCCAGAATCTTTTACATAAAAGTGGAGTGGTTAGCTTCTCAGAATCCCACTCCGATACATGGAAAAGTATTCTCCTTTCTCTGCCATTGCCTTCCCACTCAAAATGTTTCTTGGAGTGCTTTACGATACAAGATTGGTGGCAGTTAGTTTGGAAACCCGAGTACAGATGGCCAAGGGGGCGTGACTCGGCGAAGCTGGGAAGTGAGCGTCTCTGTGCAAACACTTTTCCGCAGCATCAGAGCTGGGATCCGTGGATGCCTGAGGAGTCGAGCGGCTTCTCATTTCTGCAGTTGGTTCTTTACCTTTGCCCTTCACTCACTTTGTCAAGTTTGCTTTTCTACCCGAGTCTATAAAATAAGACTTGGACTCTTTTTAGCTGAAACAATACTTTATTTCCTTTCACGTTCTGCTCTAACCTCTCCCTTTCTCAAACCACTGGCATGTTCTTTAAATACCAGGTTGAAATGCCTCAGAACACAAGCCATTGTTCTTTGGGGCCAGTTCGCGGCTGGTCCTTTGGGTCCCCAACTTTGGCAACTCCCCCAGCATGCTTTGCAAAAGCAGCAGAACCTTTGGGGACCTTCCAAAAGACACTCACCCCGAGGTCCTGATGTAGTTAAACAAAGGGAGGAGGGCAAAAAATGATCATATTCGGTTCTGTAGATTGTGTTGGAGATCAAGTCATTTTCCATGGTCGTAGCCAAAAGCAGCTCACCGCGTGCTGGTTCCGTGGCTGGTTCCACAGTGGTGATCAGGAGATGTTAGCTGGCTGTGCCACACGTGTGCAGTGCAGCACGTGCATGTACAAAATTTACTGATCACAGTAATCAGAGCATTTCCACTTTTACCCCTCAAAACTGAGGACGGCAGCCAGAAGTAGCACTTGTGAGGGGGAATTGGCCGATGCCCAGAGCATAGAGATTCGGGAAGGAGTCAGTGTGTTTAGTCGGTCTGTTCAGAACAGGTGGGCGTGCTGTCACATCCGAGTCCAGAACCCCCCGAGACCCAGGCCCCCGTGATCACCGTGGATGGAGGACAAGCTCCGTGTGCACCAGCACCGGGGCGTGGGGCCTGTGACAAGTGAGCTCCGCGTGCCCTTTCTCAGGGCATTGGTGCTGTTGTGATCTGACTCGCCGCTGCTGCTTTTATGTGCGTGTGAAATTAAACATTTTCCATCTCGCGTTGGCAGGCCTGAAAGCGGGAGATGAGATTCTCGAGATCAATAATCGTGCTGCAGGCACCCTGAACTCCTCCGTGCTCAAAGATTTCCTCACGCAGCCGTCCCTGGGCCTCCTGGTGCGGACCTACCCGGAGCCGGAGGGAGGCGTGGAGCTGCTCGACTGCCCGCCCCACCGCGCCGACGGCCCTGTGGACCTCAGCGAGAGCCCCCTGGCCTTTCTCAGCAGCAACCCAGGTATGGCTGCGACGGGGACCGTGCAGGGCATGTGTATGTGTGTGTGTGTGTGTGTATGTGTGTGTGTTCCACCAGACTGGGACCGGCAGGCACAAGGTGTGTGAGTGAGGTGAGCTGGTTCCTAGATGAGTGCTTCCTGTTGATTTCCAAGGTTTGGGGGAGTAAGTCTTTGGTCACCGGTCAGCCTGTCCTGCACGAGAGCTTCTTGCTGCACGGTGTGCTGCTCTTTGTCATTTTGGGGAAGGTCGAATGGGTAGAGGCCACTGTCTCTTGGCTGTGGACAGAGATAATAGAGACACAGATGTGCCAGGAATCACTGGGGCTCTGGGTCCTAGCTCTGCCTTCCACATCATCATCCCCCAAACCACCCAGCCCTGGCTTTCCCTTCTGTGTGAGAGAGGGCGTGAGTTGCCCAGAGTGGAAATGCACTCAGAGCTCCGAAGGTCAGCTTCTCTCGGGCTGCCCCAGTCTTGCATGTCAGCGTGAGTCCAGAGGCAGAACCGTGCCCTGCCCCACCTGCTGCTCTCCCTGCTTACAGCCTTTCTCCCTATCCCTTTGCAACCTTGTGCTTATCCTGGAAGAAGCAACCAGAATGCTGCCTTCCCTTTGAAGCCTTCCTGGGTGGGACCCCACAGGGCTAGCACCCTCCTCCGGGTCCCTAGGACCCTCTAAAAATCTTTCTCGTGGGCCGTAATCCTGATACTCTTCTTACTCGCTTCTCTCTCTCTTTGTCCTGCGTTTGTTTCTTGGGACTGAGCTTCTGTCTTCTTCCTGTGGTAACACAGGTGCCCTATTCTCGTTCAGCGAGTCCGTGAATGAGAATACCAGTCAACAATTTATATTACTTACTTCCCCATAACCTGATTCTAGAATTGAGGTTGCTTGAGTTAAATTAAAAAAAAAATAACGTCCTTGGTTTCAAAATCCGAGGGCAGGTACTTTGAGTATTCTTGCCCTGCCATTGTTTTTCAAATTCCCTTCTGAAGTTTGGCTTGATGAGAGTAGATCACCAGCAGAACCCTTGTGAGAGTCCATTCTTTTGCTCAGTGGCTGTCGCAAGAATTTGGCAAGTTGAGGCTTCAGAAAATCGATGGCACCTAATGCCATTAACTTCCTTGAGTCATTATGTCATTGCAGTACCCCGATCAGATTTTTAGAACAGGACTCCAGTGAGCCGTGTACTCTTAACAGGGAATGGAGACCATGAAGGCTGTTCTTTTGCATGACCACAAGATGGCAGCATCGATCCCATAAAACTCAGTTCACAGAGGAGGTTTCTGCAATAGGACTTTGAATGAGGCATTTGTGTTAGGTTAGGTTATTTAAAGGATTTTTACAAGATCTGGATGTACATACTATGTACAACAGTGTGTGCACAACTGTTTTTGAATTTTTTTTTCTGTCTGAACCCTTCCTGTGGGTTATGGATATAAAGCAGGGGTTGGTAAACTACAACCCACCAGCCACATGCGCCCCACGGCCTGTTTTTGTAAATAAAGTTTTATTGGAACACAGTCGTGCCTGTCATGTATGTCTTGTCTCTGGCTACTTTCTCATTGCAAAGGCAGAGCTGAGTAGTAGTGACAGGGACTTATGGTCTATAAAGTTGAAAATATTCACCATCTGGCCCTTTACAGATAGTTTCCCTGAGAGAGTGTGACTGGAACTGCTCACAAGTTGCCCCTTTAAAGAGAGTCACTATTTTAGGGGTGTTCTTTAAAAAGAAATTGTGCACGTATGTGTGTGTGCATTTTGAAAATTTTTATTAAAATTGTTTTAATTAAAATGTATTTGCATACAAGTATTTTAGAAATACTTGAATATAGAATACAGAACATACATATATATAGTAAATGTCCCATCTTTTATATGATAGAGTTTTAAACTTAACAACTGACCTTTACATACTGTGTATTACCTCCAGTCTCCTTTGAAGGCTGAGTGCTAAATCCACTGAACCTACCGGTGTTCAAAACACATTAAAATTTCTATTTTGGAATCATTCTTAGAACATTCATTTATTCTTTTGCTTTTTTCCGGTTGAACGATACGTTGGACTGACATTTGTTGAGTGAGGTGCTGAAAGTCCTTATGATGTCTGGGCCATGACTCTGTTCTCAGACTTAAATTTTAGCAAATGTTCTGTTTTTTAATCAGTTCACTTTTCAGTATTTTGCAATAATCGAAAATCCTGCAGAATAAGTCAGATCATCAAACTGGTTCAAGACTAAAGCAAGAAAGTCAAGTCATCGTGTTAGTTTTCTTGTCAGGTCTCTTAGCTGTCTTCAACGTTAATAAGTTCCAGAAGAATTCTCAAAGGCTCTGGGCAGTCGCAGCACAGTTGGGGTGGCTGGAGGGGGAGCCTGAGTCTCCGCTGCTCTGCCTTCTGGTTGCTACCGTTTCCTAGTCCCCATGTAACTGTGAAAAATAAAAGAGGCAAGTAAACAGGATAAAATAACCTGGAAGATTGCTCTATAATGAGGCAGAGATAAAGCAGTGTCTACTGACGGCCGCGGTTAAAATAGCAAAGAAAACAACTAGCAGAATGGTACAATGGGGAGGCTGGACTATAGCCTTCGTCTAAATTTAGAAGTAGCTAAAAATAAGCATCCTGAGTGGCAGATTTGAGGTCTGATGCAGGGACCGTCTTAACGGTGGTCATAGTGCGTGTTTAGCAACCTTGGTGGAGGGCCTGGCAGTGTCTCAGGGACCCGGGGGTCCACATGAGCCCTGCTGGGTGCCTGTCGCAGAAGACCGGCCTGGCTGTGCACCCCATCCTACAAGCCCAAGGAGGCAGGCTTGGTCCAATCCTGCCCTCAGAACCCTGATTGAAATATGGAATGAACTTGCAGGGCTGGATTATTGCCGAGTCCCCTTTTCTCCTGGAAAGCTTTGTTTCCTCTCTGAAAGCATCACACCCTAGTGGCTAAGAATGGGCTCTGGGACCAGGTTTCTCGGGACTGAGTCCTTTTTCTGTGTATATTGGCTTCATCTCTCCAAGCCCTGGTGTCCTTACACATAAAACGGGGTTAATACCACAGTACTGTCTCACTAAGTTGTTGTGGGGTTGGATTGAGTTATAAAAGTAAAGTGGTTAGACTGGGTCTTAGGAAGTGCTTGCTAAATGTTACGTATTTGAAGCACAATTTCTTATGGGGACGGAAGATCTTTTGGCTTGTAACCAGAGGCTGCTCATTTCTGATCTCACCAGTCTCTACTCCACCCACCTCAATCTGCAACTCCATCCACCTCAGTTGTCTGCATCCAGACAATCAGAATTGTCTCAGAACTACGTTTATAAATACCTTCCTTAAGTACTTTCCTCTCCCGGGTGGAAGGAAATGCATTCTGTAGTCTAGATGCTGAGACATCTGGGCCCCTTTTCAGACATCATGATTCACATGGTCTGGACTGGGGCCTGGGTGCATTTGTTGTGGTGGCTGCTTAAAACTCGGGGGATTCTAATGTGCAGCTAGGATTGGGATCCACTATCCCGGGTCACCTACTGTCCTTTGGTTGTTGATCCCCTTTTTGTTGTCTCGGTGGAATGATAAGGTGATTGGAATGTTATGGTCACTTGCAAACCATCTGTAGTGGTATTTGTTGATATCATATTGTGGTCTGAGATTTTGCTTTTTTTAAAGATTTACTTATTTATTTAAGTAATCTCTACACCCAACATGGGGCTCGAGCTCAGGACCTGGAAATCAAGAGTCACATTCTCCATCGACTGAGACAGCCAGGCACCCCTGAGATTTTCGTAATGAAAATCTGTTAGGCGATGTGGAATGCATCTCTAACCTGCTCTCCCTGTATGGCAAGGAAGGGTGGTGAATGGGTTGCTGTGTTGGCTTGGAAATCCAGGGGCCTCACCCTGAGTGTTCTTTCTAAGAATCTGTTTCCCATTCTCAGTCACTGACCATCCATGGGTCCTTGTTGAGATCTTTCTTGAGCTACTTTCACCCCCCCCTTTTTTTTAGTATTTGTTTACTGGCATACTGGTAAGAAAATGGAGGAAGGATGTCTAGACAAAAAGACAGTCCCTTGAGTGACTGTTATTATAGAAAGAACCTTGGAGCAAAGGGGAAGCTGGGATAGGAAGTTGCAAAACTGTTTGTGTGAGGTTTCCAAAAAGCCTCTTGAATGTGCCTGTGTGATTTATTTTGAATACTGATCTCATCTGGAGCTGCTAACGTTTTGGGCCAGATACTACTTTGTTGGGGGGGGGGGGCGTCCTGGGCATTGATGTTTACCAGCATTACTACAAACCACTGTAAGTAGTAAGTAGCCCCTTGCCCCAAGTGGTACCAATCAAAATATCTTCCATTGTTGCCACGTGTCCCCTGAGCAGCAAAATCTCCCCTGTTTGAGAGCCACTGGCCTGATTTATCAGAAGGTAAACCTAACTCACCCAGTTAGGGAAATATTCAAAGTGAACATCAGTATAGGAAAGCAAATCTGGATCTAAAATAATTTTTAAAGGTTTTATAAAACACTTATTGAGGGAATTCTAACACAAATACCCTTTTTTTTTTTTTCAAGATTTTTTATTTATTTATTCGACAGAGATAGAGACTGCCAGCGAGAGAGGGAACACAGCAGGGGAGTGGGAGAGGAAGAAGCAGGCCCACAGTGGAGGAGCCTGATGTGGGGCTCGATCCCACAACGCCGGGATCACGCCCTGAGCCGAAGGCAGACACTTAACCGCTGTGCCACCCAGGCGCCCCACAAATACCCTTTTCTGACATCTCCCTCCCCGTCCCCCTCTTTTGAGTCAAGGCGAAGAGCAAAAAACAAATAAATGCTTATTTTGAGGCCTTTCTCCCCAGAGTGAGTAAAACTGTTCCGGCATAAGATATTTATCACTGAAATTAACTCCTGAAACAAAGGTATTTCAGTCAGTCGTTAGCAAAAGCCCACATCTTCTGCAAGTTGTAAGAATCGGTACCAGTGGCATCGATGGTATCTTTCCAAGGTTTCAGAATATCTGTTGTGTCTCGCATTTTAAATTCTGCCATCAAGGCTCACATCCATTCCATTTTTAGGGTGACTGCAGCTCCGCTTTATCTTCCCTAAAATTCCACCTGACCCATTGGGGTGAAGCAGGTGCCCTCCTTTAGCTCAGTGTTCCAATAAAGATGCCAGGGCTAGGCAAACTGAAGTTGGGTCTTGTTTGAAAAATGGTCATTCCAGAAACTGAGCCAGGGAGAGCCGGGCGTCTGCAGCGAACTCGGGCCCATAGGAGTTCAAGACAATTGGGGCCATCGTTGGGTCTGGAGAGTCAGCTTCCCCCCCACCCGGGCCCCGGCCCCATGATAGACTTCAGGCACATCTGTGTGATGCCAAGGGGAAGACTGGAGTCTGTTTTGAGTGCAGATATCTCTCCTGCAGGAAGTAGATTAAGCAGCGTTTGTTCTAACAGGAAAAGCTTCCGTGACAGCAGGGGAGTTGAAACACCTTGGTTAGAGAAGGAATGGTTGGGCGCCCCACGTGGACAACGTTTCGATGGGTGGGCAGAGCGTGCTTCCCTACAGTGCCTGTGGAATAGAAGAGGCTATTCCAGACTGCTGTTCTGTGCAGATTGTCTGCAGATTGATTCTGAAAACAAGACAATCAGGCCACAGGGAGAGGCAACAAAGAAAGAGGAACTGCACACATTTATCTCCTTACAAACCAATATGGCCCCCTCCGTCCATCAGAGGCTCTAACATCTAGTAGATACCAGGAGCACATGGTCCTCTATTTGTTTGTTGATAAAATTTGGAGCCATGTGTGTTTTGTAAACTGTCTGGGTTCTAGGCTTTTGTCTCACAGCACCTGGCCTGCTTCCTGGGGCCCTGCTGGGAGAGTCATGATTTCCAGCTGCATTGGGTGGATGACACCCGTCAAATCTTGGGGGGGGGGGTTGAGAATTCAAGAGCTTCCATCTGTATATCTGTATATTTTTAAAGAACACAAATGAACCTTATATTATTTGACTTTCACAACCAATTCACTGAATCAGTAATGCCTATATCTATAGTTTTCATGGATTTAGAAATTTCTCTCCATAGAGAAACAGATGCTGAGATTTTGTGAAGTTTGGCTGGAAAGAAGTTATTTGTCTGCTAAGTTAAAGTTGGAGGGTTTTTTTCATAGTCTATATTAAGCTCTCCCTAATTCTTTTTTTTTCTTTTTAATTATTTTGGTTTCTTAGCTTTGTTGTGGAGAGGGTGTTTATGCTGATCTTACTATATATGTTATGAGTGTTTCTTGGAATTCTTATATGACAGTAAAAAGACTGAAAAGCAAAATAAAATCCTGGCCTAGTGACTAACTTTCAGCTAAACGTTTTTATTGGCAGTATCTAACCTTTTCTTACCCCCTGGCCCTCAAATCATTTTTTTCTCACAGAGATTTAAACTCAGACATTAATCAAAGCTTTCAGAAAATCAATGTTATAATTGGTTCTTCTTTGGAAACGTTTGAATTGGAGAATCCGCTTATTTAATAACCATTGTTAATGCATCTCATAAGTGAAAGAGTTTTATCTTCTTTCTTTAAATGTAAGTCCTGAGCAGACTTGAATGGAGTCAGAGTGAATGTGTCTCAACCGAATAAATTAAAGAGAAATCTAAATGGAAGCTGAGATTGATGTGTCTGTCCTGTCAGGGGTGAGTGGGACGTGCTGGTCACAAAGGTTTCTCGGTCTCAAGGACATTATTATGACATGAAAACCATTCTAAAAAGTGAAGAAACGATCAGACCTGTTCACAACAATGCATGCTATTTATGGTGGCTGTGGACGTAGCCAGTAGGTCCTGTCCTTCCCAGCCTCAGCCCTGCTCCATGCCTCCTCATCCCCTGGGGCCGCCCAGCCCCCTTTTGATCCTTTGTCTCTTCACATTTGGCCCCACTTCTCTGTGCTGCCAAAATGGCGGCCGGGCACCTCCTCTATGCTGGAGATTGGGCTAAATGTGGGGTTGGAGTGGAGGTGAGGTAGCCGTTCCTTGCTCTGACCACTGCTTCAACCACCTCTCAGCCTTATCTTCAGCTTTCCCATCCCTCTGACGGTGAGCAGAGCCATCTGCGTGTGTGTGTGCACACTGGTGAGTAAACAGGGCCTGCTACCTCCCGGACACAGAGGAGAATTCCTTCAGTGTCTGTTGTTAGAGGAAAGTGTCTAGTAGTGAAGGGTGTGGGGAGCTGCCGTAGGATGTTGCCTTGTCTGCCTTGGGATTGCCAAAAAACTCAGTGGTGTTGTTCCACATGATTCTTAGGCTAGGAGGCCCTTCAGAGAAGCTATCAATTCCTGCCTCTCTGGCTTTCACTGATGGCTAAATCCCCCTTACCCATTCATTGGTTATCTTCTGCTAAGTATCAAACTATCCCAAGACAATCATTTTATTTGCTCATTCTTTTGTGCTGGGCTCACCTGTGTGCTTGTTCTGCTCTCCTTGCCTAGAGTCACTCATGTGGCTGTATCATCTGGTGGCTTGACCAGGGCTGGATTAAGATGACCTCCCTTGCATGTTTGGTGATTAGTTGACTGGACCCCCCTCTGCCTGAGACCTCTCATCCTCAAGAGGCTAGCTTGTGGTTTCTTTGTATGGTGAGCACAGAGATCCTGGAGGTGAAACCAGAAATTGCAAGGACACTTGAGGTCTTAGCTTGGAATTCATGTGTCACCATCTAGGTCACATTTTGTTTATTGAAACAATTCATGGGGTGGAGAAAAAGTAACACACAAATCTGTGCCCTAAGGGATTGATAGAATATCACCCTTGCAGATTCTCTTCCACAAGCTACATTGCTTTTTCTCTTCCCTATTTTATTAATTTTTGTCTTCAGCTAAGGGCAGAAGCATGACGTGGTGGAGTAAAAAAGAATACATGCTTTAGAATCAGATATACTGGGGCACCTGGGTGGCTCAGTCAGTTAAGCATCTGCCTTCAGGTCATGATCTCAGGGTCCTGGGATCGAGCCCCATGGGCTCCCTGCTTAGCGGGGAATCTGCTTCTCCCTCTCCCTCTGCCCCTCCCCCTGCTCATGATCTTTCTTTCTCTCTCAGATGAATAAATAAAATCTTTAAAAAAAAGGAATCTTATATACCTACAGATTCTGATATATAGGAATTCCTTTATATTCTAGGTATTAACATTTTTGCCAGTTATGCATTGAAGATAACTTTTCTCAGTATTTGTCTTGTGGCTTTTGACAAAGAAGAGTTTTTAATTTTAATAAAATCTGGTTTTCTGTCTCATATGATTTGTACTTTTTATATCTTTTTTAAGAAACCCTCTTCTTGCCTAAGGTAACAAACATTGTCTTCTGTATTTTCTTGTAAAAGATTTTATACTTTGGGCTATTCACATGCTTCTGATTTATACCTCCCTGGTGTTGATTTTTGTGAATGGTGTATGTTAGGGTGCAACTGGATATTTTTCCATCTGAGTAATCTGCTGTCATAATAGTGTTTATCAGATATGCCATTCCCTTCCCCGGGATCTGCAATGGCACGTCCGCTGTATATCATGCCTCCGTGTGTGGGAAGACTGTTTCTGGACTGGCTTGCTTTCTCCCTTCCCCTTCCCCTTCCCCTTCCCCTTCCCTTCCCCTTCCCTTCCCTTCCCTTCCCCCAAGATTGTATTTATTTATTTGACAGAGAGAGAGAGAGCACAAGCAGGAAGAGCTGCAGGCAGAGGAAGAGGGAGAAGCAGGCTCACTGCCGAGCAAGGAACCTGACGTGGGGCTCAATGCCAGGACCCCAGGATCATGACCTGAGCTGAAGGCAGATGCTTAACTGACTGAGCCACCCAAGTGCCCCTGTTTCTGGGCTTTCTGTGCTAGTGGCCTGTTTCCTTACTAATTCTCCATTGCTTTATGTTACTGCAACTTTATAATATATAATACATGTTAATATCTGGTAGGGGAATTATCACAATCTAGTTCTCCTTCTCTAAAACTCTTTGATGTTATTGGCTTTTGTTCCCTCGTAACAACTTGAGTTCACCAAAGGTTCTGTTAGTGTGGTCTGTAGCTGAATGATGATGATTTGGTATTTGTTGAGACTTATGTTGTGGTCTGAGGTGTGGCCTGTTTGTAGAAATTGCTAATCCTTGGGGAAAATGTACATTCACAGATTCTTAGGAATAGGGTTTGAAATATATTCATGGATCAAGCTTAATAATGATCGATATATTTTCGTATTGTGACTCAACGTGTTTCGTCTGACATTTGTCGAACTTTCTTTACGTTAGCTAACTGTATTTTCCCCTCCCTTTACTTTCAGTCTCCTGTATCTTTGTGTTTAGGTCTGTTTCTTACATATTGCTTGTAGGTAGGACTGTTTTTTGTTTTGTTTTGTTTTTACCTAAACATAAAGTTTAAGTATCAAGTTTAGTTCACTTTGCATTTATTTAGAGGAGCCATGTCTTTTGACTCCTTTCTATCCTCTCATTTTGCTGGCTTTGTCTTTGCTTGTTTTTTCTTTTCTTTCCTGCCCTCTTTGGGATGGGATTTCTAAATTCCACTTTTGGTTTTATGTAATCTAATTCTGTTCTTTAGTGGCCACCCTTAAAATGTTAGCATAATTTCTAACATAACAAAGACCAAAGTTAGTCTTTTTACCTCCCTCTTGAAGCACGTAAGGGCCACGAAATGCTTTAAATATAATCACCCACACCATTGGTTTAGTTGTGTCTTACATGTTTGTGACCTACAAGTGCCCCCCCCTTTTTTTGGAGTGTGTGGGGTGTTGTTTTACAAACTAAGACTTGCACATGTGTATCTTCAGCTCTTTATTATTTTACTGTTTATCAGATTGTGTGTGTGTGCATGAGTGTGTGTGTGTGCATGAGTGTGTGTGCATGAGTGTGTCTGTGCATGAGTGTGTGTCTGTGTGCATGAGTGTGTGCGTGTGTCTGTGTGTGAGTGTCTGTGTGTGCATGAGTGTGTGTGCATGAGTGTGTGTCTGTGTGCATGAGTGTGTGCGTGTGTCTGTGTGTGAGTGTCTGTGTGTGCATGAGTGTGTGTGCATGAGTGTGTCTGTGCATGAGTGTGTGTGTGTGCATGAGTGTGTGCGTGTGTCTGTGTGTGTCTGTGCGTGCATGAGTGTGTATGTGTCTGTGTGTGTGCATGAGTGTGTGTGTGTGTGTGTGTCCCCACCCGAAGTACAAGCCTACCCTATTTTATTGTGTTTTGCTATATTGCGCTTCGCAGATATTGTGTGTTTTACAGACTGAGAATTTGTGGCAACCCTGCACTGAGCAAGTCTGTTGGCACCACATTTCCAACAGCATTTGCTCACTTTGTGTCTCTCTGTTACATTTTGGGAATTCTTGCAATATTTCAGGCTTTTTCATTATTATTATTTGTCTGGTGATCAGTGATCAGGGATTATGACTTGCTTGAAGCTCAGGTGATTAATATTTTTTAGCAATGAAGTATTTTTAAATTAAGATAATGTACTTTTGGGGGCATCTGGCTGGCTAGGTCGATGGGAGTGTGTGCAACTCCTGATCTCAGGGTTGTATGTTAGAGCCCCATGTTAGGTGTAGAGATTACTAAAAAATAAAATCTTTTAAAAAAAAAGATAAGTACCTTTGTTAGACTTAATGCTGTTGCACGTTTAATAGACTGCAGTGTAGTGTAAATAGAACTATTACATGCACTAGGAAACCAAAAAATTCATTTGACTTGCTTTGCTGTGATATTCACCGCACTGCAGTGGTCTGGAACCATACTCCCAGTATCTCCTAAGTATGCCTGCACACCCTTTCAGAGTTTTTTTAGTGAGGTTCTCTTGGTAGTGAACTTTCTCCCTCAGAGAACATTATAGTCTTCTTATTGAATAATATTTTAGCTGGAAATACAATTCTGTGTTGATAGTTTGAGCATTTGAAGATTTCTATGCTTTAGTGAGGTCATGTCTTCAGATAGACCTTTTATTCTTTCTTGAACTTTTATTTTTATCTTTTTTATTTTTGTATTTTTATTTTTACCTTTTATTTTATCTGTTGAGTGTTTTTTTATGTTTTTATTTATTTATTTGTTTATTTGAGAGAGCGCATAAGCAGGGCAGAAGGGCAGGGGGACAGGGAGAAGCAGATTCCCCACTGAGCAGGGAGCCTGACATGGGGCTTGATCCCAGGATCCTGAGATTGTGACTGGAGTCAAAAGCAGACACTTAACCAACTGAGCCACCCAGGTGCCCCTTGAGTTTTTTTGTTTTTTTCTTAAGATTTATTTATTTATTTGGGGCACCTGGGTGGCTCGGTCAGTTAGGCATCTGCCTTCGGCTCAGGTCATGATCCTGGAGTACTGGAATCGAGTCCCGTGTCTTGCTCGCTCTCTCACTATTTCTCTCTCTCTCAAATAAATAAATTTTTTTAAAAAAAGATTTTATTTATGTATTTATTTATTTGAGAGAGAGAGAGACAGAACAGGGAGAGGGGCAGAGGGAAAAGGAGAGAGGCAATCTCAAGCAGGTTCCACACCCAGTGCAGAGCCTGATGCAGGACTCGATCTCATAACCCTGAGATCATGACCTGAGCCAAAGTCAAGAGTCAGACACTTAACTGACTGAGCCACCCAGGTGCCCCACTATTGAGTGCTTTATTTGAGTGGTTATAGTTCTCATTTTTAAAATCCTATTAATTAACCTGACCTTTTTTGAAGTTTTCTCTTGTTCCTTTTTAAAAAATTTTTTTTAAATATAATTGACATTCTGTCTCTGGTGACTGCAGTACTATTCCTTGGGAATCTTATTCTGTTGCTTATTGTGTCTGCTGCTTCTCACTCCTGGGGATCTGGTTCTTTCTGGGTTTTATGATAATGGATTATGGGTTTTTATTTGATCAAGCTTTATCTCTGGACATTATACGATACCATCATTAAGTGTGAATTCCTCCAGAGGGATTTCGTTTATGTCTTTGCTGGAGCCCTTAGAATACATATCTACAATAATTTTAAGGCAATTTTTCATCTTGAATATCATGGACAAAATGTTTGTGTCCTGGCAAAATCCATCTATTGAAGCCTTGAGCCCCGATGTGGTTGTTCTTTGGAGTTGGGGCCTTTGGGAAGAAATTAGGTTTAGATAAAGTTGTGAGAGTAGGCCCCCATGATGGGATTAGTGTCCTTGTCAGGAGACAAAGAGAGCAGAAGTCACTCTTCCCTTACACAAGGAAAAAGGCATGCAAGCATATACTGAGATGGTGGCCTTCCACCAGTCCTCACCAAGAACTGAATCTGTGAGCCCCTTGACCTTGGACTTCCTGGACTCTCCTGGGTGCAGTCATGATGTAAATTTGAGTCTCAAGCACCCGTGGGGCCAGCCCGTGGTTATCATCTTTGGAGAAACACTGCCCCCCCCTTGCTTCCTCCCTAGTCTTCTGTCCTGGAGTGTAGGCAGAATCAGACAAGCTTTCTTTCCTTTGTTTGTTCCTTCCTTCCTTCTTCTCTTCCCTCCCTTCCCCTCCCCTCCCCTCCCCTCCCCTTCCCTCCTCTCCCCTCGCCCCTCCCCCCCTTCCTTTCCCTTTTGCCAGTGAATACTTTTTTCTTTTATCTTTTTACATCTTTTTAGACTGTGGGTATAGCCCTTCAGGGGAACCATATGAACGTGGGAGATTCAGTTCTAACTCTCCCAACTTGTACGGATCTGACACCTGTTTTCAGTGTCATGTCTTTACAGTTGAAACGAGAGTCTCCAGGGCATTGGTTCCCAAACTGGGATGGTACTGCTGTTGGGAAATGTGTGGGTGCATCTTTATTGGCACAGAGACCAGGGAGTGCTAATTGTATTTACTGCCCAGGAGCGAAGGAGACTCAAGTGTCCCTGCCAAGCGTGCGATTTTGCCCCCCCCCCCAAATTGTTCATCTCCTACCACCAATAGATCTCTCTCTCTCTTTGGGAAACACTGCATTAGGGTTTGGGGACTGATGGATTTACTCAGCATTGCCACAGCTTTCAGACTGGCCTACCAGCTCCTAATTTATTGTCTTCATTTTGGGCTCTGGGATTTCTTGGAGCTCAGTTCTTTGTTTAAAAGGATTTTGTTATGTTTTATTTAGCATTCCTAAGTGTTTTGTAGAAGTAGGATTTTCTTTTTTCTTCTCTTCTTTTCTTTTTTCTTTTCTATCCCCTCCCTTCCTTCGTTCCTTCCTTCCTTCCTCCGTTCCTTCCTTTCTCTCTCTCTCTCTCTTTCTCTCTCTCTCTCCCTCCCTCCAGGATACCTAGCCCCACACTATCATTAACAATGAAAATCCCTTCATTTGTTTTCCCCCTGTTTGGTGAGCATGAGCTGTACCCGGGCACTTTGTTACATGTGAGATACGTAGGCTCACAGCATCTGGCTGTGCCGTCTGGGGGTTGCCGTTCTGCAGACTACAGTAGGAATGGTGCCCCTGCATGGTGTGCAGCCTGGCTGCTCTGGGTGGTGCTGAGGGAGCTGTGGCTCCTGTGATCCAAGAGCCTAGTGCACTTAGCAAAGTGTCCCTAATGAGCTTATCTGCTCCTCCACATTGGGGATCAACTCTTGCCCTATTTTCCTGGCTCCAGCATCTGGGTTATTGCCCCCATGCAAAGTGTTCAATCACCTTTTTTCCCATGGGGGTAACAATATGACATAGTCGATAGCCACCAAGTTACCTGAGCTTCTTTCTTTGACCACTACCACCAAATGAGAGAGGGAGCAGGTAATCAGAAAATCCTAGAGCCAGGGGTGCTTGGGTGGCACAGTTGGTTGGGCGTCCGACTCTTGGTTTCCGCTCAGGTCATGATCTCAGGGTCGTGGGATCAGGCTCTGTGCTCAGCGTGGCAGTCTGCTTGGGATTCTCTCTCTCCCTCTCCCTTTGCCCCTCCCCACTGTGCATGCTCGCACTCTCTCTCTCTCTCTCTCTCAAGTAAATAAGTAAATCTTAAAAAAGAAAGAAAGAAAAGAAAAGAAAAGGAGGGAGGAAGGAAAGAAAGAGAAAGAAAAAGAAAATTCTTGAGCCAGAGCAAAAGGGAGGACACGGCCGGAAACTTCCATCTAGTTGTGTTCACTTGGTCGGTGCTTCACTGCAGAGGAGGACAGGGGACCAGAGGATGCAGCCTTGGAGCATAAGTGTTTGCTTAGAGGTCGGCTTCCTCCCTGTTTTGCGGCCAACTTTGAATTCGAACAGAAAGTGATGCCGAGCCAATGTTGAGTCTGGTGGCGTCACTGGATAGAGCAACCTCTTTGCAAACAGAGGCGTTCATCCAGAGTCAGAAAGTAGCTCCTTCACGCTCGTTTTCTATCTTGCCCATTTGTAGTCACAGTGCTGTCGTCCCTGATCCAGGTTTTTAAATGTCTTCGAACCCGGCTACCCCAGGTGTAGTCCAGGGACCACATGGATTGGTGTCATTTCGGGGCTTGTAAGAAATGCAGAAGTTTTGGTCCAACCCTACACCTGTTGAATCTGAATCTGCAAAGCAGGATCCCCTAGGGGTTCAGATATTCTTTAAATTTGAGAAGCCCGCCAGAGGACCGTGATTGTCATGTTCTTTTCCTTCATCTTTGCATAGGACATGTTGGGAAGTATGGAAGTATGGTGTTAGGTTTATAGATGGCCAGACTTTTGCAAAAACAGACATCACACATGTTATGGACTGAATGTTTATCGTCCTTGGGTCCACCTCCAAACACCACCACACGGGAGGTTAGGGCTTCAACATACGATACAATTATGTATTATAAAATTTAAAAAAGTATATATATATGTACGCATTATCATATAAAAATAATAGTAGTAACAATAAACACAACAGAACACACTTACTGAGCCGAGATAGTGGAGCTCCCACTTGGAGGGTCTGACAATGTATGTACATGTCGGGGGCCTGACCCTGTGCCCCCCTTGCAGAGGCCTGGCTTTTAGCAATTGCTCTCCATGCTGACCCACATTTTCGTCTGATTTCATCTCACAGGACACGGCCTCTGCAGCGAGCAGGGCAGTAGCGCCGAGACTGCTCTGGAGGAGACCGAAGGGCCGGACTTGGAATCCTCAGATGAAACTGATCACAGCAGCAAGGTGAGAGATTTTCATTTTCACGTCCCACGTGTCGAACCACCGAAGAATCACAGCTGACAGGTCACCTTTGCAGCTGTAGGTGGTTAGAAGGCCTCTCCACGGAACCGAGTGTTTTTACCTCTGAGATGTCACTAAGAAACCAAATCCCAATTACAGCCTCGATAACAAACCTATACGTGCAAATATAGGGCAGAAATCAGTTTTAATGAGTTCACATCTCATTTCACCTGGTTCCCTCTCACATTTCCATCTGTGTTTGAAGAAATAGCATCCAAAGTGTGCGTGGCTGAGCCAAATAGACTTTCTTGCCATGCATGGTTTCTGCAGCAAACTCTTTTTGCATGATCTGTGTTTGGCTCTTGTTAAACGTGAGTGGTTTTTACGTGAAAGAGAAAGAAACGATCTTTTTCTTTATTTATACAGCGTGCCCCTCAGTTGTTCGAGGCCTGTGAGAAAGCCCTTATTCTGAGTCTTTGGTGGAAGACCGTGAATCTGTTTTCCATAATTCATCATGCTTTTATCCCACTTCACAAAGGGTTCTGTGGGTCCGCCTATTCTCAGCGCACTCTCCAAAATACAGCAATTTAAAAACTTGGTGTTACCTCTGTCCAAAGGCCCTTCCCCAGCAAAAGTAATTGTACGTGATTCTGTTTCTTTTTCTTTCTTTTTTTTTTTTTTTTAAAGATTTTATGTATTTATTCGAGATAGAGACAGAGAGCATGAGCAGGGGCCAGTGGCAGAGGGAGAAGCAGGGAGCCCAACGTGGGGCTCCATCCCAGGACCCTGAGATCATGACCTGAGCCCAAGGCAGAGGCTTTACCGACTGAGCCACCCAGGCGTCTCACGTGATTCTGTTTCTGTGTTTATTCACCTTTTATAGTGTTGTTGACATATGTACGTGGATCCCTCCACCCACCTTTCTTTCTTTGGTTTGACATCTACCAGTCGCTTGCTCTGATCAAATCACGTAACTTTAAATTATACCTTTGTTTTCCCTTTTGCAACGTCAGGGTGATTCTTGCCTTTGCCCGGTGATTGGATGATGGGGGCAGGCGGGGGAGGGGGAGTGTCAAATAATATAACTTAGGAGAGCACGTTGGTCATGGAAATATGCTATTCAAATATGAACCATTATTTTAAAAACCTACATTTCTCTGCGTGTGGGTGCCTTTATCTTCAACATCACCCTTACCCCATGTGTGTCTCTTTGACCATCATAGATGGGATCACCGTTCTCCGCGTCCTAAGTTGAGCACAGTATAAAACTTAGTATTTGAAAGTAATTTTGATATTTATAAAAGGCTTTATGTTGTTGGTTATTAATTAAAACACAGGTGAATGAAAATAGACGTATTTCATTTAAAGCCAAAAAAGACAAACAAAAACTTGCTTATAGTTACCTTTTAGGTGTGTGGCCCTTACTTTACTTTTAGGCACTTGGGGGTGGGGGGAGGGACAGTAACCCTCCAGAAAAGTGGATTATTTCCAAATTGAGGTAAGATGTTTGGAAGGGTATTAATTACATCACTTTGTTACTGAACTTAAAAATGTTTATTCTCAGTTTCTAATTTGATTTAGGATTACAGCTATTTTTCCTATATCTAAAACATTTATTTCTGAATACTTTTTAACTTGGATCATTTTTACCTCACTGTAATAGGCCAATGTTCTCATTCCTTGTGGATTTTGAGATTGTTTTCATTTGAAATTTTGTGAGTCATGAGGTCCTAAACAGGGTCCTCTGTAATAGTCGGTTTGGCAGTGGAGAGGAAGGAAGGGACCCCAAGGTTTTGTTGAACTTCCCTGGCTGCCTGGCTGACTTCATGGTTCTTTCTCCAGAGAATAGGTCTAAAACTCACCTGGAACAGACAGGGTTGGATGTAGGAACAGGACACCCCGTCCCCGGATTTCACTGTAGAAATGCATGGTGGGCTCTCGTAAAAGAGAATGTCTTCAAAATTATCAATGGCGAGTTTGGGTGATGGTCGGTATTTTTAAAGCTAGTACAGTGACCTGTGCTAAAACCTTAAGTTCTTATTCCTTTTCACTAGGTTGGGGGTCACTGTGTGATTCTGTACCCAAAAATACTCCCTAGTTTTGGTTCGATTCACATTTTATCTTCTTTATTTGAACTGCTTTGTCATGCAACCCAAGTTAGTTAACTAAATTGAGGCCTTTAATGAGTTAATGTCTCACTTTGGATATTTGGGAACAAAAAACTTAAATTGAGCAAATGGTTCTTGGAGTCAGGGTCCTACTGTGTATTCTTTGGGGAGGAAGTGGGGGAGGGACGGAGGGAGAGGGAGAAACAGACTCCCCGCTGAGCTGAGCAGGAAGCCCAGTGGGGAGCTGGATCCCAGGACCATGGGATTAGGACCTGAGCTAAAGGCAGATGCTTAATGGACTGAGCCACCCAGGTGCCCCCCTACTGTGTATTCTTAACAATAAATGAGAGCTAACACTTATTTCCTATCTTGTATATATTGGGCACCATTCATATTAACTTATCTCATCCTCACAATACCTCTGAGAGAGAAATACTATTATTCCCTCTATTTCTTAGATAATGATATTAGAACAGAGAGGTTAGCAACTCAGTGAAGGTCACACAGCTCTGAGATGGCAAAACCAGGCCTTGTGTTGTTACCTGCTATGCTAAAACGACCTTCTGGCCAGATTGGTTAAAGTCTGGTGTTAAATACCAAGTTTCGGAAAAAGAAGGAATTAATTAATTAGTGCACTACGTCAGTCAATTAGATATGTACTCATGAACCACTTACATATTTTCTTAATGCATAACCTTTCTGGGTGTATTTTTTTTATGATTTAAAATAAGGGCAAGCACATATCTTGAGTTTCTTGATCAAGATTAAATATTCTTTTGACATGTCTCCTAGATCAGTAATTTTTCTTGAGAATAAACCGCACATTAATTTTTAAGTCGTAAGCTCCCTTTAGCCGTGGAAGGATGATTTAGCTTTACTTGGAGTGCGCCAGGCTAAATAAATAAGCAGACGAATCAAGGAGTGAAATGAAACAAGCAATCCTTTTTTTTTTTTTTTTTATTCCTGCTGCATCTGTGAGGGCTGTTGATTTTTTTATTCAATATTTTTGCTGTTCTTCCTGAATGAACTGCTTTATGAAATAATGGGCAGAATTTAGAGAATGCAGGTTGGAGTGTCATATGGTTTTCAAATTTTTTTTAAATAGCAGTTTTTGCTCCTCATGGCCTTTTGGGGTTCCGCAAGTAGATAATTGCAGGCTTGCCGCGAGAGCATTGGTGGCACTGGAAAGTGACATCCGCGGGGTGGGGGTGGGGCTCCCACACTGCAGGGGCAGTCTAGCGGCCTTTCTCTTTGTGAGCCACCTCCTTCCTCTTGTGACAGTGGGTGACAGCCTCCAGGGGCCGCCCCCCCCCGCCCCCCCCACTTGTTTCTCTGCTTCTAATCGAAAACTCTTACTCTTGTCTCTGGAAGTGAATGCTAATGAGCTCCCGGCTGTCCTGTTCTGCATTCCAGGCCCCCTGGCAGCTGTGATTTTGTTTTCCACTTAGCAAATGTATTAGAATAATTTTCAGAACATTTCCATTCCGAAAGCCATCTTTTTTTCCCTTTTAATCCAAATTGGGATTGTTCTCGGAAATGTCTGCTTTAGTAACAAAGCATTAGCGGAAAAGGGGAAAACATACACTGTTCCAAAAAAAAAAACCACCCAAAAACAGCGTGTTTTCATTTTATTTTTCTCAGTGCCTGCTCCCGACTCAGGGAGGGATGTCTTCAAAGTTGTTTGAGCCGGCCGGGGTAATATCCCTGTGCAGTGCATGACGCTGGCCAATCAGCTGATATTGGTCCGCAGAGCAGAGCCGCTCACATCCTGGGCAGGCTTTTTCTGCTTTGTGTTCTGGTCTCTTTTGGTTCTCCCTTTCTGGAACTTTTGTTGGTGAGCCAGGTGCAATCAAAGCATGAATTCCTGTCCGAGAGTTAGCCTTTGACACCATCCCAGAGGCCGCCGCCGGGCCGTGGGGCCGCGGGGCCACAGAGCTGCCGTCCTGTCTGCGTTGAGATGCGGCAGTAGGTTTCCTGGGCGAGCCGGCATGGGCTGTCTGTATGAGAGGGTGCTCCCTGGGGAACTGGAAGGCGTTGGGCGCTCTTGGGGTATTTTAAGAAACTTCTGTTCCTGTGCGGAACACGTCAGGTGGTAGAATTACCATGAGAATATATTCCTGATGATGTCTGCACTGTGGAAAATAAAGCGCAAGCCCAGGATCGAACACAATGACAAGTCCGGTGACTCTATGTATCGGACACTTCATCTGGTGAGCATGTTTGAATTCTCTCTTGCTAACCTTGTTTATGTGACGGCTTTCCAGCGAAATGCTTTGCAGTCCAAATGATGGTGATTCTGCTTGTCGCTTTTCCCCAGGATCGCATCCTTTTTTACCTTCCAGATCCCCTTGTTGATTAAGAATATATAGTTTAGCATGGGGGAGGGGTGGGCGTTGGTAGTTGGCACGAAGCTGAATTTGCCCAGAATCTTCACATTTGTCTATTTGTTCATTCTTAAGTGGCGTAAAGATGTATTATGTATTTTTGAAACTGGGTGTCGTTCGAATTCTTCTTTCTTTTGGTGGTTGAGATTGTGAGTGTGTTTGTACGAGGTGTATGGCAAATCTCCCCCATCCCTACCTCGGTCTGAGTCGTCTGAGTCCTCATCAAGCATTTCTGGAAAAAGGCTGTTCACCTTGGCCTCCTGTAAAGTTTTAAGTGTTTTTGACTTTATTTCTGCTTGCCTGACCAGAAGGCGATGGTGATAGAAGTGTTGGCTCAGGGGTCGTGACAGTGGTTTAATGTCCACTGACTTAGATTGTGCATGTCAGTCTCTGTAGTAAATGTCGAGTCCCTGGTAAGAAAAGCTAGTGGGTTAATGACAAGGAATAATTTAACCAAATCCGATTAAACTTTTTAGTCATTCAGTATTCATATTGGAGTCTGTCCACCATTCGATTTTATGTCATTTAACGAAACTTGAAATTTGGCCCTGAGTACGCCTGATGGACCCAACTAAGCCTTCGTCCTTCTCGGATGTTTCTTCTTCAACGTGTGTTCAAAAGGAGACAGAGAAGGTGATGGGAAATGACCACTGCAGATAGCGGTCTCTGAAATTACAGAGAACATGACTTTGGTGTTTGTCTCCAAAAAAGCTTAAGTAAAGGTTTTAGGAATTGAGGCCACTCTGGCCCCTTTTAAATCTGTGGGATGTGTTAAGTCGGTCAGACTTAAAGGACAGTTTTAGAACTCTGAACTCATCTACAGATAGAAATGCCTTTAGTGGTTGCATAACAGGAAAAGCTTAAACAGCTGGGTAGCTTGAGTCAATAGTGTGTACTTAAAAGCCTCCCCCCTCTTTTTGTACTTTCTTTTCATCTTCCACAGGAAGAAAGTGATATTATAAACATTGAGCTTCATGCTGGCCTCAGTAAAGTGGCCCATTTCCTCCTGCAATTGTGTACTCTTCTCTGCATGTTGGTTGGATAATTCTTAGGCCTGACAGTGGAACAGCTCCGCTACCTTGGACAGTTTTAAACTGGCAGCTCTGAAGTGCCCCGAAAGTGCTTTTCTGTTTCCAGGGTGACTGATTGCAGCCCTCCAGTGGGGAGAGGTTTGCGCTTCTCCCATGACAGAAACCTCGACTGTCTCCTTAGCAGTCTTTCGCGGTCTGTCCCAGTTCCAGGAAACTTGGCTTTGAGGAGTGTGTGGGGAACCTCCCACGGCAGCCACCTTTCTAGGCATCTCTGGCTGCAGAGCTCAGTGTAGGATAAAGAGGACAGTGCAGAACGCTCAGTGACCGAGCAGGGAGAGCCCTGCGCCCCTCGTACACCCTACATTGTGGCTAAGCTACCCAGAGAAGGTCTCCATGGATCTTGATGCAAAAAAGTCTGGCCACGGTATAGGACCGGGGGGACTTACAAGTTGGGCCACAACATATAAAATCTCTGCATTGGAGTTATTTTAGAAAAGACCTGCCTTTCATACTTCCTTCTATGGATGTTTTTTGGGGGAGGTAATATTTTAGTGAAGCAGAATTCTCAAAGTTGATGACATCATTTTAATGGTTTCCAAGTATAAATTTCATTAAGAGCCTTGCAAAACATCCTGTGACGGTATGCATTGCAACTTGGAATTCTGGTTTTTTTTTTTATTCTTTATTTAAATAACCTGTAGTTGAGAGTGAAGAGATTACGTCTGTTGAGATTCTGTGCATATTCCTTGTGAGAGTTCATACCTCGAATGCCTTGAACAGGGTTGCCCGTGTTGGGACCGCTTTGCCCCACCGCTATGTAAGAGAGCACCTGGTTAAATTTATCTTAAGTTCAGGATTGTGTCTAAAAAGGGAGGGATACCTAAGGCTTTGAACTCTCACAAGAGGAGTTCAGGGAATTTGGGGGTGTCCCTGGGATGCTCAATTATAGGATGCTTTTCCCTGCACTCCAGAACTTGGCTCAGAGGGGGAGAAAGATGAGCAGGCTGGATGTTTGGGAATGAGGTTGGGTAGGACAGGGCTTTAGGTTTATGGCATAGGTTTAGAGCACCAAAGCCCTAGCCCACAGCCCACTAACCTTTTGCTCTCCCCTTGGGCGTGCTTAACATACGGATGCCAGACCTTAGAAGTGGTGAACTTCACACAATGTCAGAAATTCTACTCACACTCTTAAAAATGGAAACCTCAGAGCATTGATGGTGAAACAGAAGGAAAGGAAACCTAGAAAATCCATCCCATGTCTTCTACTATTATATGCAGATACAGGTGAGAATGGCAACAGGTCAGTGTGATGAGAATTAGAAGCAAAAAGAGAAGCATCTTCTGGAATTTCCTGCCTTTGCTATTTGCCTGAGTCCCCAGGTTGTAACTTTGGCCCATCCTGGAAGTATGGGGCACCCTTTGTGTACCCTATGAGGACATTGGATTTCCCATGGCAACTTGTCGAAATGATAAAATTGTAGAAAGTCATATTGCGTCACTGATGGGAATGAAGCAATAGATTTATTTATCATGAGGAGTAGCTTTGATGTTAATCTGCATATACGTGACAGACGGCTTGGTTACTGTTGGGCCAATGAGAAAAGCACTGTGTGAGGGAAGGTGCCAGTTATACGTTTGTTGTGTTAGGTTCCTTTTGCAGGATGCTGAGTTGAAGCAATAAAGGACAATTGGGCAAAGCTGGAGGGCTCTTAGTTGCCACTCGTTCTCATCGGCTGTCCATGGGATTTTAATTCTGAAGGTTACCCCCCGCCATCATGTCTATGTTATAATGCAGTGACCTGCTATAGTTATCACTGGATCATTTAAAAGATGTGCAAGCATTTTTGTACGATGGGTCATGGGTCTTTCATTCCTGTGTAATTTGTAAGACAAAGTCATATTTAACTGGATGTTTAAGAACAAGCTAGTAAAATACTAATATAACTGAATAAAACTGTTTAGTTGATTTCTACAGAAACAAGCTTTGATGAAATTCTTTCTTTCTTCCTATTTCTTATTGAGATATAATTCACATAGCAAACAGTTCAGCCCATCTTGGTGAGTTTTTTGTTAGCCCCTGAAGGGAGAATTCTTTGTGGGGATGTACAATGCCTGAAACACTGAATCCATGGACAGCAGTGAACAGTGCCCCTGAGAGGTGACTAATACCTTCTGGCACCTAAGACTAGGGTTAGTGCTGGCAACAGATAAGCTGTGGTCATTGTAAGAGAATTGAAATAGGGGCGCCTGGGTGGTGCCATTGGTTGAGTGTCCGACTCTTGGTTTCGGCCCAGGTCGTGATCTCGGCATCCTGGGATTGAGCCCCGTGTCGGACTCCGTGCTACTTGAGACTCCCTGTCCCTCTCCCTGTCCCTCTCCCTCTCCCTCTGCCCCTCCCCCCCAAATAAAAAATCTTAAAAAAAAACAAAACCCAAAGCAATAATAATTATGTGGATTTGGGTCCTGGCTCTCCTCCTCACTGTCATGGCATTGTTGTGAGTGCATCCTTGTTCAGTTCTGATTTCCCATGTCCTTGTACTGCCTTTATTCTGGGCTCCCTTCCCTTTGGGATATGCCAGTGAGGGGAAGCCATGTTAATGCTGGCTGCCTGTTTCCTCTGTGTTTAAGGGATCGCCCCCATGGAATACCCTTGGTTTAGCTCCTCTGCCCTGCACCAAATGCCAGCCTTGACTTTCAGCTCTGGGCAGCAACTGCTGTTTTGGGGAGGATGTTCTTCTCATGTTCTTCCTGGGTGGGTGGGTGATAGAGGAATTCTTTATTTGCACCCGTGTTTGCTGGGAATACTGTGTGCCTAGGGGAGAAGGAGACGGGGGAAGCCAGGGAGAGGAGGGTGAGCAGGCAGCCTGTCTTCAAGGAGCTATCCAGTGAACATTTGTAGAATGGTACATTTGGGCAAATATTAATAAACTAGATCTTGTGCTACACAATAGTCTCCGGAGGCATTCCAGCAAGAGCTGTAAACAATACCCTGGCTCATTCCACCCCGGAGGTCCTGACTGAATTGCTCTGGAAGGTGCGCTGGGCATGCTCCCCAGGTGATTGCTATATGCCGCTCAAGTACTCAAGCTCAAGTACTAATTCGACCGGGTTTGCAGCTGCCCGCCTGCCACCCATGCTTTGGAGAACTCTTTTGCATAACTGGAAAAGTTGCAATTTTAGAATCCTAGAACCCGAAACTTCTACCTGAATCATCCTGGACGGAGATTAGGTGGGGGCTGAGCTCCCCCACTGAAGCCTTGTTCAGGGCCCAACAGCCTTTATTTCGAGAGAGAGGAGGTGTCTTTCTGCTTGGAGAAGCTGGAGAGACAGAAACTTTTTTTTTTTTTTCTTAAAATATATGGGTATCTATCATTATCTAGAAAGTTGCCTTAGGGCCAGTTTTTAACAGAGCCAGAAAGAATCTTAGCTTATAAAATCATCTTCTGGAAATGGCAGAGGAAGTATAGTTTACTTAAGTGGGGGCTGTGATAATTAGCCTTGTATTTGGGGCAAAATGCCTTTCATTTTTCTGTATCTCCCTCTCCTTATTTGTAAGCTTCTTGCAGAGTAGTTATGAACACAGGCTTTGATCCACACTGCCTGGTTCAAATCCCAGCTCTGCCATTTTCAAGCTGTGCCAAAGCTGTGCAATCTCAGATGAGTTACTTAACCTCTCTGGGCCTCTTTTGTCTGGGCTGTTTCATAGGAATGCTAATAGCCCTTACTTACCATGTGGGAGGATTAAATACATCAGACAAATGCCTGGCATGTGGGGAGCACTCAGAATATGTTAGCAATTGTCATTATGGGTGTTTTGAGCGTTCAGTGAGCTGTCATATGTGTAGAGCAGTCTGGGGGAAGGAGAGATGTAATTCACGTGTGACAGTTCATTAACCAAGAAGGACACCTTTAGGCGGAACAGATGTCAGACAGGTCTCTCTTGTGAGAGGTAACTTCATCTGCCTTGCCTTTTAAACTGTGCTCCGAAGAGCACAGAACAGGTGGCCGCGTTTTGCCGCAGTCTGCATGAGATGAACCCCTCTGACCCGAGCCCATCTCCTCAGGACACCACGGGGCCTCAGCTGGCCACCATGAGGCAGCTCACGGACGCCGACAAGCTGCGCAAGGTGATCTGCGAGCTCCTGGAGACGGAGCGCACCTACGTGAAAGTACGTCTTGCTGGTCTACCTTCCTTTCCTGCAGGGCCTGCCTTCCCTCCTCGTTTTGAATGAGGGACTTTGTGGGCTTACACTAGATTTGGTCTCCTGTGGAATCTGGCCTTTCTTCTGAACATCCAGATCTCCTGCATCTTAAGCAAGCACATCAATTCTTAGAGCAGTTCATCGACATTTGTAATTGATCAATCCAGAAAGGAGATGATGGTGAATATTCATTGAGCCTTCTGACCTTTCTAAATCTGTTGATGGGCTACTACTAAAATTGAATTTAGTTTTTGAAAGATTTAAAGGTATTATTTTCAGTATCTAATTTGAGTCTAGGCAGAGGGTGTCTGTTTTCTTTGTATTCTCATTTGTGTTCATATATTTAGTTATATTCCTGTAACTATATAATTTATTCCTATATAATTCATAATGTCTATATAATACATATAACTAATAATGCATACATTATGCATACATTACAATACACACATTGTAATACATTCCTATGACTATAATGGTTATCTATTCCTGTAACTATATAATTTAGTTATATGTCACAACAGTGTGATCTGTTTTTAATCTATTTAGTCTTTAACTCAGGGGTCAGCAAATTATGGCCCTTAGGCCCCAAACAGCACTCTGCCTGTTTTGACAAAGTTTTATTGGAACACGGCCACACACATTCATTTATGTGTTGTCTGTGCTGCCATGACAGTTGTGACAGAGGCCGCATGGCCTGCAGAGTCTAAAAATATTACTGAAAAGATTGGCTCACTCCTGCTTTAAGGGAACTTAATGACCTAAAGACTGTATGTAATGTTAGCATTTGGGACATAGCCAGTTTTTTTCTCCTTTAGATTCCTTCTAGGCTTTTAGACGTGCTAATGAGATATCCTTTCAACCCTTAGGACTTAAACTGTCTCATGGAGAGATACCTAAAACCTCTTCAAAAAGAAACTTTCCTCACCCAAGATGAGGTATGGTGGAAATCGTCTAAACTTTGTGAGGGTCCCACTGCAGCTTGACTTGGTGAAGAGGAGGGAGTGAGGCACACGCGCAGTACTGAAAACATTTGGAATTCGCTTAATTGTAATAAATAGATGAAATGATTGCGTGTTATGCTCTTGGCTTGCACCCAGGGAGTAAGGAGCGGCCCCACCCCCTGCCCCAATCCCCCCTCCCCCGGTGGTGGGCTCATGATCTTAATTTATAAGTAGTGATAGAAAAACTTTGAAATCAGAAGCAGATAAAGTTTCTGAACACCAGTGAAATATGGGGTGGCTTAAATTCTTTTCCGTTTTCCAGCTTGATGTGCTCTTTGGAAATCTAACCGAAATGGTAGAGTTTCAAGTAGAATTTCTGAAAACTCTAGAAGATGGAGTGAGACTGGTACCCGATTTGGAAAAGCTTGAGAAAGTCGATCAATTCAAGGTAAGTCGTCCAGTGATGTCAGGTGGCCTCCTCCTGTCGCGGGTGGGTTATTCTGTAGGTCAAGTGGAACCTCCTGAGAACACATGGCAAGAGGCGTAGGCTGTCTTTGGTGTTGAGTCTTCCTTGGACCTCCAGTGGGGTCAGTTGCTGAGGGGACTGATACTGAGAGGGGAACCTTGTCTGGCTAGGGTGACACTAGTGCCATCAACTTGTATGAAACTGCTGCTCCTGCTGGCTTCTACTCTGGAAGGTAGACCAACCTTGACCTTTTGTTCTGTTGACGGGGGGCCCTTTAACACTTGCTATTAGCAAATGTTTCCCAGGAAACAAGTTAATTTATCACGTTCTGGGAAACTTTGCTTAATGGAAACGCTTATCATGACCCAGGAGGAAGACAGTCTTCCAGCACACGGTGTCCTTCTTGCCTTAATGAGGATTTATGACTAGTACCTCGGCGAGGATGCTTACAGCTTATTTCCCCCTCCTTGGCTGGCTCTCCTTTCTTAAGGGTACTTCCTGTGCGGGCCTCCAACCGGCAGAGCTCCTCGATTCTTGCACAGTGGTGTTGGCTTCTCGTATAATTAAAAAAAAAAAAAGATTAATTCAGGTGTAATTGACACGTGATACGCCGCATCTATTCACATTGTACAATGTGCTGAGTCTTGCCATACGTATACACCTGTGAAACCATCACAATCAGGATAATGAGCATCGAATTCAGCCCTTGAAGGTGTTTCCCTGCTCTTTTGTGATTCCTCTCTCCCGCCTCTTACTAGCCTGTCAGCCACAGGCAACCAGGAGCTCTTTGTTTCAGATTCGTTTGCATTCTGGAATTTTATGCAAGGGGGATCAGGCAGCATATACTCTTTTTTTTTTAACGTGGCACACTTTACTTGGTATGATCATGTTGCCTTCCATCCACGTGGCTGCATATATCAATCTCTCGCTCCGTGGTGTCCCATCGTACGGGGGTAGTACGCTTTGTGGCCCTTTCACCTTTGCTGGGCATTTGGGCTGTTTCCAGTTTCAGGAAATTACAAGTAAAGCTGCTATGCAAATTTGTATATAAATGTTAGTATGGATATCTGCTTTCTTTTGGCCAAATACCTAGGAATTGAGATGGTTGGATCACATGGTTATACCAGTGCACATTCCCACCAGAGGCTCCTAATGAAGAGGTCATGGTCCCTTTTAATAATTTTAGCCATTCTAATAGGTGTATAGTGGCACCTCGTTGGAGCTTTCATTTTAATTTCCCTTATGACAGGACAATGAGCATCTTCTGATATGCTAATTTGCCTTTTATATATCCTCTTTGGTGAAGTGTCTGTTCAAATCATGTGCCCATTGACTCTGTTGTTTGGTTGTTTCCTTACTGTGAGTCTGGAGAGTTCTTTCTGTATTCTGAATATAATTCCTTTATCAGAACCCGGATTTGTAATATTTTCTTCTTGTACAGCATCTCTCAAAGATCCGAAATTTTAAATTTTGATGAAGTCCAGTTTTTCAAATCTTTTCTTTTTTTGGGTCATACTTTTGGTATCATGTCTGTGAAATTTTTGCCTAAACTTGGGTCCTAAGGATTTTCTCCTTTTTTCTCCCAGAAGCTTTGTAGGTTGGGTATACGCATTTCGGTCTCTAATCTGTTGTGAATTGATTTGTTAGGGTGTGATGTCGGAATCAAAGTCATCTTTTTTCCATACGAATGATCTTTCTAGTGCTATTTGCCGAAATGACTATCCTTCTATCCCCTTGGACTGTTTTACTTTTGCACTGGTGTTGGAGTCAGGTGCGATTGTCTATATATGCAGGGCCCCCATATACTTCGACCTCTTCTAGAGCTTGCAGAAATCTGGCTGAGTGCTGTTGGCATACACGTTTAGGGACTGGGGTGAAGGCTGTTCTTTCTATATATGTTTTTGTATGTCACTGCTTCTCTGCAACAGAAGCTATTCAGTATACACACCCACGTTCATACACTTAGCATAAGAATATATATTTATATATACTCAGATATTTTTATTTGGAGATAATTTGAGACTTATGGAAAGGTTGCAAGAATAGTCTGAAGAATTTCTGGATATCCTTTACCCAGATTTCCCAAACATGAACTTTTGACCACATTTGCTTTATTCTTTATCTTCCTATCACTGATGTGTGTGTGTGTGTGTGTGTGTGTGTGTGTGTGTGCGCTCACACGCGTAATATAATTTTTTTTCTTGAAGTACTGAACAGTTTAGTTGCAGGCATAATACCCCTTTAACCCTAATTACTGCTTACAGTTCATATTTTGTGTGTTCAAATGCTGCTTGGATGAGTTAATTTTCTCCCCTCTTCGTCTTCAAGGTGGTTATGCGGTCCATTTGAAATACAGCTTGGTTTGTTTGTGTTTGTAATGATAACATGTATTTTCTAAATTACATTGATTAGGACAGTTAGAACTCATGACAGGGGCCAGTAATTTGTTAGTTAATCAGAAAATTGCTTAGTGAGGATCATAATAAAAATGGATGTAGACATTCCTTAAAACACTTGGTTGTTTTTTTTTTTTTTAAGATTTTATTTGAGAGACAGAGAGAGGGAGAGTGCATGAGCAGGGGGAGGGGCAGAGGGAGAGGAAGAAGCAAACTCCCCGCTGAGCAGAGAGCCTGACATGGGGCTCGATCCCAGGACCCTGAGAACATGACCTGAGCTGAAGGCAGATGCTTAACTGACTGAGCCACCCAGGTGCCCCACAACACCTGGTTTTACTCTAAGACATCCAGCGTTGATTATAGTCACTTAGCAGTCTCTTGTTGTGAGGCCAGTTGTGTGGGGTTAGGTCTGGTTAATCGCTTGAGGAAAGTTAGATGGACAGAACTTGATGTGGACATGGCTGCATTGTAGAGCAGAGTTATTCTAGAAGGGACTGGTGCATGGATTCTTTCAGTGAGCTGTTTCTAAATTCCATTCGAGTGGGACTCTCTTCCTTCAGTGTCCTGGTTTATGGCAACACCTGACAATCTCCATTCTGTCACTAAGGCAAGACAGCTGATGCGTACTGAATATTCACGGCCCGGGGGCTTGTTTCTAGCACCTCTGAGTTGGCTTCTGGATTGTCAGCGTTTGCTCCCAAAACTATTGCTGTCAGTTACACCATTGCTACTTGGTTTAAATCCTGTTTGTATATTTGGCCCAAAATACAAAAACTCGTTAAAATATTCAAACTGCGTTGCCTAGAACACTGCGCTTGCTCTCTCTCTCTCTCTCTTAAATGAAAAAAAAAAAAAAAGAAATCTTTAAAAAAAAACCAGAATTAAAAAAAATTAAAAACCCGAGTTTAATATGCGTAAGGATACTCTGTATCCTCTATATTTTACACACATATATGTATATATACCCAAATACATATACAATAAGTCTCAGAAAAATATCCTCTGTATATTTCACATTGATCTAGTCTTGTTCGGAGAGGCTCAGTATTTGGAAAAAAAATCAGTTCTGAGGTCAAACAAGTTTTGATAAAATATCCCCTTGGGAATTTGCAATGTCCGTCAGCCAGTGAGAGGCTCTGTGACACCCTCCAGAAGGGCAGCTTTGGGGAAATGCAGTCTTTGTGTGTAAACCCCTCATACTTGTGTCCACGTTGTGCCCTGAGATCATTTTTTGAGGCCAGAAAAATAAATGAATACTTTATAATTAATGTTTTATCTGTGGCTGCCTGTATGGTGAACCCTAAGTAAGTAGTAAGTTAAACAGACAAATGACCTAATAGGGTTAATGCGAGGGGTTGCAGTTAAACCTTTTTCTTCCACATCTTTTCTTGTTTAATTATTGAGTGTTTCTCGAAGGATAACTGTATCAGCAGAGTCAGACTGTCCCTGCTGGGACCCTCTCAGCCAGGGTGGTGAGGCTGGGAGGGGGTGGGGCTTGAAAGGGAGAGGAGGAGGAGTGGAACGTGTAGGAAACTAATGTGGGTCTCTAGTTTCGCATTCTGGGTGGTTCCAAATAAACTTTTTGTTGTTAGTAGACAGTCTATCAGAATTCTGTGCATACGGGGGCGCCTGGGTGGCACAGCGGTTAAGTGTCTGCCTTCAGCTCAGGGCGTGATCCCGGCGTTCTGGGATCGAGCCCCACGTCAGGCTCCTCTGCTGTGAGCCTGCTTCTTCCTCTCCCACTCCCCCTGCTTGTGTTCCCTCTCTCGCTGGCTGTCTCTATCTCTGTTGAATAAATAAATAAAATCTTTAAAAAAAAAAAAAAAGAATTCTGTGCATTGTTCATTAGATAAATTACACATTGAAATCCAAAACTTTTTTTTTCCTGGAACCTCACTTTTAATTCTAAGCCTGAATTAATCAGTCGCACTCTCTCTCTGAACAAGACTAAATCAATGTGAAACATATCGAGGATATTTTTCTGAGACTTGTATATATATTTGGGTATATATACATAAATGTATTATGTAAAATGTAGAGGGTGCAGAGTATCCTTAGGCATATTAAATTCTGGGTTCTTTACTTTTTAAATTTTTTTTTTTAAAGATTTTATTTATTTATTCGACAGAGATAGAGACAGCCAGCGAGAGAGGGAACACAAGCAGGGGGAGTGGGAGAGGAAGAAGCAGGCTCATAGCGGAGGAGCCTGATGTGGGGCTCGATCCCATAACGCTGGGATCACGCCCTGAGCTGAAGGCAGACACCCAACCGCTGTGCCACCCAGGCGCCCCTACTTTTTTAATTTTTTTAATTCTGGGTTTTTTTTTAAGATTTATTTATTTTTTTTTATTTTAGAGAGAGAGAGAGCGAGTGCAAACAGGGGCAGGAGCAGAGGGAGAGGGAGAGAGAGAATCTCAAGCAGACTTTGCACTGAGCAGGGAGCCCATCTCGGGGCTGGATTCCATGACCCTGAAGTCATGACCTGAGCCGAAATCAAGTCAGCCGCTCAACTGACTGAGCCACCCAGGCATCCCAAGGCATATTAAATTCTAATGGAAGGCCTTCACTCCCAGGGTCAGGCCTGTTTCTCTCATCCTCACCTCCGCGCTAGGAGAGGGTGGAGTTAGTGACCGGGGACACGTGTCTTCTATTTTTGGGGCGTATGCATTTCCTGCCTCTACTTGGTGTGTCACTTCAAACTCCCAACTGGAGCTAATGAGAGGTCGTAGGAGCCTTCTGCCTTTTCCAAAATGCCATCGGTATTTTCTCATTAACATTCGCACATCCCAGCTGGGGCACTTAAAGACCCGAGGCCGGAAAAGCAGTATGACATCTCCAGTGTAATTAGCGAGAAGGCCAGCTCGGACCCCGAGCACGCAAATGTGTGAGCCCTCACGCATTCCAATAGGCAGTTTCAGGCCATTGGTGAGCAGAGAGAGGCTGTGACAGGTGTGAACGGTGCTGACTTTCGGGGAGGGTCAGGCAGATGTGAGCTCCCTCTGTGGCCTGCTGATATTTCCCGATGAGGGTGAGCGTGAGCTAACTGCGGTTTTTCTCATTAAATCCAGAAAGTGCTGTTCTCTCTGGGGGGATCCTTTCTGTATTACGCTGACCGCTTCAAGCTGTACAGTGCCTTCTGCGCCAGCCACACGAAGGTCCCCAAGGTCCTGGTGAAAGGTAGGCGGGTGAGGACTGGGGGGCAGGGGGGCTTATCCGTTGTAGATTCACATTGGGGTGGCTGGTGGCTGGTCAGGGGCGTTTGGACAGAAATCCAAGAATCGTTGATGTGCCAGATAGACGTTCCTCAAGTAAGGGTGAAATGCGTGACTGTCTTTTATTTTTGTTTTGAATTAAACTCTGTGCCCAACGTGGGGCTCACACTCACAATACTTGGGTCAAGAGTTGCACGCTCTACTGACTGGGCCAGCCAGGCACCCTGATATCTTGAATTAACTGTCTTGTCAGTTTTCTTATTTATTTCTTTTTAAAGTTTTATTTATTTATTTGAGAGAGAGAAAGAGAGAGCATAAGCAGGGGTAGGTGCAGAGGGAGAGGGAGAAGCAGACTCCCCACTGAGCAGGGAGCCTGATGCGGGGCTCGATCCCAGGACCCTGGGATCATGACCTGAGTGGAAGGCACATGCTTAACTGACTGAGCCACCCAGGCACCCCTTGTCACTTTTCTTATAATTCAAGTTTTGACTCAGCTATTTGGGGCCAGAATTACTGGGTCATTTTGCAATTATGTAAAAACAGGGTGATGGGGGGGCTTTAGAAATTCCCTGCTGTATTCCTAATTTTCACTCATTTCTTTATAGCTTCACACACTTCATACACCTTTTGGTTGCATTCCATCTTTCCCTCACCTGTTTTTGGTCCTAGGTGTGTGATAATAGCCACCCCCACCACTATGAAAGTTTCCGTTCATGAGAATCACTCGACTTGCAGTTATATTTTGCAGGGAACAGAGTGGAATTTTAAATGGCAGGCTCCTTGGGGCGCCTGGGTGGCTCAGCCGTTAAGCGTCTGCCTTCGGCTCAGGGCGTGATCCCAGCGTTCTGGGATCGAGCCCTGCATCAGGCTCCTCCGCTGGGAGCCTGCTTCTTCCTCTCCCACTCCCCCTGCTGTGTTCCCACTCTCGCTGGCTGTCTCTCTCTCCATCAAATAAATAAAATCTTTTAAAAAATAAATAAATAAATAAATAAATAAATAAATGGCAGGCTCCTTTTCCTCAGTGTTCTGGGAAGATGATGGCTCATTCTGAGAGTCTCCAGAAAGCTGTTTTGCTTCCCTAGTTCTGCATGTGATGTTGGTGATAGGTAAAGGGATTTAAAAAAAAAAAAAAAAGGCCCCGGGAAACAGTATAAGCAGTAGAAAGTTTGAATGCAGAGAATCTCTGGAAATCAGCCTGCTCAGTCTTCACACTCCCGTCTGGCTGTCATGTGCACAGCTGCTGATCTAGTCCCTGAATACGTAAATAATTGATACATGTTTTGCTTTCCTGCCAGAGAGAATGAGCTTGACTTAATTTAAAACCTATTAAGGAAATATTAGTACAATGCAGGTCTCTGGGTAACAGAAGAGCCTGGCCCAGATAATGACATACTTAATGGCTGGGACAGTTCACACGACAGAATCTGCGTGAGCACAGAAATGTAAAGGGCACCTGGGAATCTCCTAGTCCTGCTGTCTGGCCTGGACTCTGTCTTCACATGTGCTGTATTGGTCCTATCGTTCTGCCTTCGCATTTCTTTTTAAACCTTAACTGAATGCCGATTGTTACGAGATCATTAATGTAACAACTTTAGAGCCTTTTGCTCTGCCGGAAAAGTATATACACGTTACAGTCCTTAGAGTAAGTTGTGTTATTTCTAATCACTCAATTAGATTAAAGTCTGCCCCTGCAGGTTTTTCTTAATTCAATAACATCATTTTTTTGCACCTGAAAAATATTACTTGTCTTTCCAAACGATCCCTTAAAACCTGAGGTATGACCTACATTTTTCTAATGGCCAGATGTGCCAAGAGGGTGAAGAGAAAGAACTCTTTGAGAACAGAAAGTACCCGTCTCTGACTCTTAACAGGCTCACAGCGAGGCTGGATGGGAGGGACACTCCTTTAGTTCACGAGGAATTGAGAACCATGCCTTCTTTTGTTCTGACGTGAAATACAGCTGATGGGTTAAATGTCCCTGGTAGACGTGGACCGGTACTTGGGACGTCCCACGGAAGCCACAGCATCCTCGTGCATCGGCTCTGGGCTGAGCCTCGCTTCCCTGACACATAGGCCATTCATTCCCGGTGCCCTTTCTCTTCACAGATTTCTTCTTCGAAAGGAAGAGAAATGGTGGCTGAGCCCTTGGAGGCTGATTCCTCTGAATGGGGCTTAACGGGGATGAAAAGACTGTGGTCTTTATGAAGCCACCTTCCCATGATTGCTGTTTTAAAGATAGAATAATCATTTTACAATTCGTGCTGTCCTTTTACCACATGTTCTGGTCTTCACTCACACTGCTCATCCCCAGAGATGGAAATACATTTTTATCAGCTTTTTAAAACACGTGGGCCCACTGTTCAGTCTACTTTGATATATTGTCCTTCTTTTCCCCATTTTTTGCGCTCACTCCCTTCTTCCTGTCCACCATTTCTTTGCACCTGGAAGGCATTAATTAGCCTTGTCTTCCTAATTACCCAGTGGTGGGTACCTCTCTGCTTGTCTGGGGACCCACAACTCCCCAGGGCTGCTCTTCAGCCCAGCTGGGACACAGATAAAAAAACCAGGCTGGTGAGGGAAGAGCTCCCTGAGTTATATGAGGTCAGATGTAAGTTTCCCCGGGAGAGGACTCCGCAGTCCCGGGCAGGCAGGAGGGCCTGCCCTACGATGCTAATAGTGGGTAGCGCTGAATTAACATAGAACAGATCTGAAAAGGCATTCGCTGTGGGAGATCCAGCCCTGCCCCACTTCCCAGAGCTGCAGAGCACTGCCGCCTCAGTCTTGTACTGTTTTTTTTTCTCCTGTCTTTTCTCAGAAAAAAAGGCCCCACCCTCAATGGAAGGCTTAAAAGACTGGGAAAACCAGGGTAAAGAGTGTTTTAAAATGCAGGCTTTCTGATGATTCAGATGACAACAGATCAGAAGACAATTGCCATTGAAAAGATAGCTTGTTCCTCGCAGCTCCCAAGAGGAAGGGGCATGACGTGCCCCATGGGGCCCCACGGGGGAAGTGCCAGGGCCAGTCAGGAAGCAGAAGGAGCGAGGGGGAGATGTGGGCAACTTTATTGTGGTTGCTGCGAGAAAGATGGAGGAAGGCAGGGTAAGCAGATTTGGGATTGGGTCATTTCAGTGGATTCTGGGGTATTGGGCCTGGCCTGGGCTGTCTGGTACCTGGCCCTGAGGCTAGTAGGGCAGGGGAACAGTGGCCTAGAGTGAGAGAGCCCAATAGAAGAGTTAGAGGCATGGGGCGGGGGCCTCCAGGTTGGTTGGTTTGCCTATGAAAGGTGTGCTCCCAGGTGAGTCCTTGACCATCTCTAGGAATTGGCTAGCCCTGGGAGCGGCAGTCCCCAGGGTCTGTAAGGCTCCAGGTGTCAAAATATCAGAATACAAAGACGTTCTTAGTACAAGGAGGATGAACAGCAGCCCCTGAAAACCCCAGTGTGTAGAATTTACAAGGCCTATTATTGCTTTACTCAAACCCCGTTTTTGCCCCCAGATAAATAAGACAGGCCCTTCCAGTTGTCTCTCTAAGGCCCCCACCTTCCTTCTTCCTGCAGCCCACTTTCCACTCAGTCCTGGGGAAGGGCACCTTGGAGTAAGTGAGGGGGATGGTGAGAAGGGGGCATTAAGGGGTTCCACCCTGACAGCCCGTGTTTCTCTCTTCCAGCCAAGACGGACCCGGCTTTCAAGGCGTTCTTAGACGCCCAGAACCCGAAACAGCAGCACTCCGCCACTCTCGAGTCTTACCTCATCAAGCCCATCCAGAGGGTCCTCAAGTACCCGCTTCTGCTGAAGGAGCTCTTTGCCCTGACGGACGCAGAGAGCGAGGAGCACTACCATCTGGACGGTGAGCCCGGGCCCCGAAATCTATCCCCTCGCGCGTGTCCCCACGAGAGCCTCGAAATAGCCTTTCCGTTTCCCACCTCTTTTCTTCCAGTGGCCATCAAGACTATGAACAAGGTTGCAAGTCACATCAATGAAATGCAGAAAATTCATGAAGAATTTGGGGCTGTGTTTGACCAGCTCATTGCTGAGCAGACTGGTGAGAAAAAAGAGGTAAGGATACCCACTTCTCAGGACACGCGGCAGCGAAGCTGGGTTGGTTTCCTTGTCTTTTGAAGGGCTTACTTATCGGTAAAAGGGTTACGAAGCTGTTGTTTCTGTTGGTGGAACTTTCATCCTTCATCCAAGGGTGCACGTGCGTTTTCTTCCTCAGCTGAATTATTTCTTATCTAGGAGCCGTGTTTCTGAGTCTCAGCCCTTACCCCTCGGGACCTCTGGTTTTGTTCCGTTAAGCGTGAGCGTGAACTTCCAAACATAGCTTAGGCAGCTTCTGTAAGCATCATAGAAGGTCAACGCTACATCCCCGGAATTGGAATAACACTTAGCATGTAGTAGGTGCTTGGGTACCGTTTGCTGCATGAATGAAAGTTTCAAATGCCTCTAATAAATCTTTTTTTTTTTTAAGTCTACCTAAAAACCTACTTAGAAGAAACAGTGACAGAAACAGATACACCTGAGAAAAACTTTAGAGCAAACTCTGAGTAGTGCCCGAGTCATTGAGAAGAGCTTATGTGACTAAAAATTCTGATAATACGGAGATGAATCAGAGGGCTATGGTACGTGATAATATTCATCACTGCCTCTGGACATTCAACTGGAATATTCTCCTTGGTTTTGCTTTCTGCCTTAAAAAATAAATAAAGGAGAAAAGCCAGGAGGGAACCAGGCAGAAAATCACTCCTGCTGGGGTGAAGGGGAGAGTTAAAGGCAAGGGGGTGGGGGAAGCTTGGTTGTTTAGCTAGGAGAAAAATAGCCTCATCCTCGAGGTGTACAGGGTTCCCGTCCAGGTTCATTTTTATGTCCTCAGGGAAACAACACAAGTTTTCAGACTGCTAAAAGATCATTTCCAGAAAGAGCTAAAATCTTGGCATCTCCTATAGACATAAAAGCAAACACATATTAAGAAATTTATTTTACTCACGTGATAGGAGGGAGCCAGGCAGGTGTCGTAAGGGTTTGTTGGAAAGGTCGGAATAGCACAGGTGTGTCTATGAAGCGAAGAAGTATTGCGAGGATTTGCGAATGGAGGCGCACTGGTTTCCCCACAGCGGGAGGAAGTCCCCGTCGGGTCAGACGGGACATGCGCTGTCTGCACCTTCCAGATCAGAGGCCACGTGGAGGGCTGGAGTCTCACGGGCTGGGAGCGTGTGCTCTGGAGGAAGAGTTGTTTTCCACTGAAACATGATTTATTTTTCCTGCTGGGGTGGCAAGCAGAGCATGAGCATGCCCTCAATCCACCTGGCAGATAATCAGTCAAGAGCATAGGAAAGGTGGCACTGCGACTCTGGATTTAGTTCTCATTTTTTAATAAAGCTTTTGTAAGAAGGAAAACACGGTATACTTATGAAAAGGCAAAACAACAGAAAAAGGCAAGAAGGAAAGCCATTCACCATCTCAAAACAAAGAACGTACCCCTCTTAATGTTTGGGTATTTTTTTGGTTTTATTTATTTATTTATTTATTTTTATTATATTATGTTCGTCACCATACAGTACATCCCTGGCTTTTGATGTAAAGTTCGACAGTTCATTAGTTGCGTATAACATTGGGTGTTTATTTTGATTAAAAAAGTTATATATCTGCATATGCTTGAATAATTATATTTTGAAAGGTATATTATGCCTTTTTTAATGTTATTTTAAATTATTCAACAGAATCATTTAAATTATTGTGTAATATTTCATGTGTGGCTGAACAATGCTTTACTTAATTCCTATCATTGGACAATTCTCTTGGCTTCATTTATTGACTGCTGTGAGTAATACTGCAAACATTTTTTGTCATAACACTTCTCCCTCCTATATTTTAGTTTATTTCATTTTGACGGAAGTGAATTTTATTCAGTCTTGGAAATGAACGTTTTCATCACATTTCATTATATTGTTCGTTATCTGCCAAACTAGTTTCTGGATGTTAATGACCTTGGGAGCAAAGGACCATTATGCTAAAGGCTAGAAGATGACGTGCATGGTGGATTGCAAAGCATTTAGGAGAAAAAGATGAATATGATTCAAAAGTCAGGGACTGTACAGAGGGCCATGGCTTTGGTGAAACTGCCCGTCCTCTGAAATGAAATTCCGACAGTCAAGTGAGAAATCTTTCCAGCGAGGAACAAAGAGACAAAGTGCTGTACAAAATAGCCTCCTGTGAGCTGAGATTTTGTAAAAAGAAACGTGCAAAAGATGGAAGGGATGGAAGGAGGGACATTTGACTGTTCACCAGTGTTAAGGAGAAGGAAAATCCTATCTCAGTATTCCGATGTCCAAAGCCCAGAAAGATCAAGGCTTGGAAAAGACGGCAAAGACAGCAACAAGAGCTTGTGTTTTAACACTGTGAGACACATAGGAAAGAAGTAGGCTCCCAAAACGGGGCAGAGGTAGGGTGGCCAAAGATGATGGATCACTCAGGGAGAAGGACTCAGTTGCCATGCAGTCTCTCTTTGAGAATGGTCTTGCAACCGGAAGGGATAGAACGGTCTTGATTTCACAAACACAAACCCCGGGGCAGAATGGCTCCTGGGGAGATGGTGCCCAGCTCAGTTACAATTCTATTACACTGCTTACAACGTACGTTGGAATGTTTATGGAAACCCCGGGGCAGACGGTTGGAGGCACGCAAGTTATGTCCTGATTCTCACAGAGGTGATTCCTGGTCATTGTAGTTCCCTTTTAACGGCAGTATCCAGTAAAAACCTAGAATGGATTTATGAGCAGTTTGTAAGCAGTTATGAAGAGGAGCATTTGTCAGTATCTGTTGGGAAAGGTAGGCCGCTATTGAAATGGTAACATTCCAGGGACACGGGGTCCCTGATCCTGTCATCAGCCAGCTTTCCCAAAGGCAGATATGTTCACAGAGAGCAAAGCTGGTTAGGAAACACTGTATGATGAATCTGGGCCTTCAACCTCCTACTGCATGTTAAACCCAAGGAGCTGGGCTGGACCACATGGATCATTCCTTTTGCTCAGGTAGGAGGAAGAAAAGGCCAAAGAGGGCATTTCCCCTTAGAAGAAGAGCTCAAAGGACCCGGGGTGGCAGGACGTCCCAGACCTCTAAGCGGAACTTAGTCTTGCGGTTTGGGCAGAAGATTGAGAAGTCAACGAATAGAAGGCCAGAGGCACTGTTGGCCAGAGGGGCACTCCTGACCCCCTTATTCCATTTGCCTTGTGGAAACTTGAGGCAAACCATGTGGGCTGGGACTGGATCAGTCCAAACAACTCAGCATCTTAGTGCTCGCTACCACATTTATTTTCACACAGGGGTGTGTGGGCCGGCTGAGCTTTGGCCGCTCTTGGCGAGCTCCAGAGCGTAAGGGTCCGGTGTGTTCTAGTCGGACACAACTAGGCTTCTGCGTGCCCTTTCCGCAGCTGGAAGGGGGAGCTCAGGAGGGCTAGTGAAAACTTGTTATGCCGCATCCTTGGCCCAGGGCATGTGGCCAAGCCCAGAGTCATGAGGGACCTGCCTGGTCTAGTGGGAGGTGCTAGAAATATCACACGGCAGAGGGTGCAGACCCAGAATCGTGTTGGAAGGAGGAAGTAGAGTTTGGACAACCATCTGCCCTGGTGACCTTTTAATCACTTTTAAAGACATACCCCTAAGACGGGGGCCAGAATGCTAGCTGGGAGCTTGACCTCTGTGTGTAAGCCCCTTGTGTGGGTGCTTGGGGCCTGGGTGGTAGAGACTATATAGTTTCCTTGGCTGATACTGTCCTGGGAGGTTGGTTGGCTAGTTATTTCATATGTACAAACAATGTAATACGATGGGTGAATTTTTTTTTTTTACTCTTGGCTATACTAGCAATAATACAGGTCAATAATAGAGTAATTATGATAACGATCCCCCAGTCATGACAGCGGCAGCAACACTGCTGTATTTGGTACCATGGAGTCACATCACCAGCATCGTCATCTGGCTTGGTGACTCAGGAAGAGTAATGCCAAATGGCCCTGGGTTCAGCAGAGGGCTGCTCGGTCGCCGCTTTATCTAGAAACCCTGTCAGAGCATAAGCAGCAAAACAGACCGGACCCAGGTGTCTTTGAGAAGCTCAGCGTCAGATTTTGACGTATCTGAAATGCTGCCTTGAACTTGATTTCTGCGGCTGCAGAGCCTACCGGCAGCTGTTGGTATTTACCAGTGGGTGGACTGTGGTCTCTGATTGTTACGAAGCGTTGTTCTCTGATGTGGTTGCACCAAGGGCAGGTCAAGACACCAGACGATCCTCCCACCGGTGAGTGGGCTGCTGAGTTGGCAGGAGGAGGAGATGTGGGTGGGCTTGCACCTGGGCCCCGGACTCCGGTGAGAAAGGCAGACGTGGCTGTCGGGAGGCACAAGCGCTGATTACTGCAGAATCCCGTCTGGATGGCTTTCCAGAACAGCTCACCAGGACGGGCTGGCATTTGACCTCCTCAGCCGTGCACCTAGACCTCCTGCTTTCTGTGGATCCTGGAGCTCAGGCTGCACACATTTACAGAGCACTCCTCAAACTCCTCAGTTGGCTTTTCTCTCCCTCCTCCAAAGTGAAATGAAACCTTTAGAAGGAGCTGGAAGAAGAAAAAATAATTAATTCCATTGCTTCCTGGAAAACCGTGGCTGCAAGGGGATTTGAATTCGCAGGTGGAAAGGCCTAGTTTTCGGGAGTGGATCTCGGTGATGGATGCCCATTCGTCTCTCCTTGGGAAACTGTCTTCATTTGAACACAGACCTTTGCCAATTTTGGAGATCAGTTTTGACAGATTTACTGTGTGTGAATTTTGGGGGGGCCCTGGTTTCTACCTCTTGCCACTTTATTCTTGAAATTCTTATAGACAAACATGGGATAAAGGAAAAAAAAAAAGTGACCAGATGTTTTTAAAGACAATATTTTCATGAAGTAAGGTTGACATCAGCCTGCCAGATTTTAAAACATGAAAATCTTTATGTTTATAACACCACCCAGTAAGGTTTGCCCTGTCCCTGCTTTTCAGGTTGCAGATCTGAGCATGGGGGACCTGCTTTTGCACACCACGGTGATATGGCCAAACCCGCCGGCCTCACTGGGAAAGTGGAAAAAGGAGCCAGAATTGGCAGCCTTTGGTATGTATCAGAACAGAGTTGGGGCACCTGGGTGGCTCGTCAGTTAAGCATCTGACTCTTGATTTTGGCTGAAGTCATGATCTCAGGGTTGTGAGATCGAGCCCCACGTTGGGTATGGAGTCTGCTTAAGATTCTCTCTCCCCACTCCCTGCTCCCCGCCCCTCCCTGCTTGTTCTCTCTCTCTCTCTAAAAAAAAAAATAATAACAGGGTTGGTAGGGGGTAGCACAGAGAGGGAAGCTGGGCTTATTCTTCAAAATAAGAACATAAGAATAATATTTTTCAAAATATTTTTCAAGACCCAATTAATTAACGTTAAGTTCATTACAGTTATCTGAATTGGTCTCCCTGCCGCGGCCACCAACATGTCCCATATAGTAAATGAAACCTGCCAGGTCCGTATGGCCAGTGTGACCACCCCGCTACGTGGGAGAGAGGGAATGGCCTTACCAAGGCTGCCCCATGTATCAACACACAGGGAAAGATTTTGTTGTCGTCACTGCTCTGAATATCTTTTCAAAGTAACGGGTTAATAATAAGCCAAGGAAAACTCATGTGACAAATGAAGACAACACTGCGTTGTTCTGAAAATCAGAGCACTTTCCTGGCTCTCGGACTCCGCCGCTGGGATTCAGGACATCCTTTCGCAGCTGACCTGCTTGGGCAGTGGGGTGCCTTGATCAGTTGTGAGATGCTTCTCAACCGCCACGAATACTGGCTACCAAAAGTAGAGATGCTCGTGGATGATTTATGTTTTAATAAACTAGTTTCGACGGATGCAGTTGCTGCAGTCAGAACTCTCACGTGGTTGTGTTGGGATCAGCATTTTGAGAGAGAAAACTACGGAATTGCGTGTAATTCAGGAATTACGACTAGTGGTTGCAGGAAAATTCGTGTTCGGCATCCAGTGCTGTTGTGAACAGGCACGAGTTTGTTTTACGTTGTGTCTTCCGAGCCCCCACGGGAGATTTGTGGGTGAGCACACAACATAAAGAAAGTCTAGTATTTCCTATTCTCTTACCTTACCTTGTGTTTCTAGAGGAAAGGGGTGATTGCTTGTTGCTTCTTTAACTGAACGCTTTTTTCTTCTTTCCCCCATGATGTGAACAGAGTATCCCCATATGGAATATCCTAGTGATATTAAAATCCGAGTGTTGAGCATAAAGACTGCCGAACTTCCTGCTTAGATCACTCAGCCTTCACTGAACAACTGAGTGACGTTCCTGACATTTTCAAAGAGCCACTAGAACTGTTGATGCCATTTCCTTAAAAATAACAGAGATGGGTAGAAGCGTGCAGGGACAATGTGTGACCAAATAGGACACACGAGAAAGTATTGGGATATGGTAACATGTTGGTGGTTGTTGATGGGCTGCTGCTTTTGGCAGGGGTAGGGATAATTTTTTCTCTTCCCCTTCACCCCCCACATTACCATTTGTGTCTCTTATACTGTAATTTCTTCTTGGAAGGGCTGGGAGCTTTCTGATGCTTCTTGGTAGGTCGCTTCTGGGAAGTGGGATTCCGAAGTCAATGACCCAAACCGTCTGTCTACCTGTTTCTGATTCTGGGCTGCAGATGAACCGTTCCAGAGTTCCACGTTGGGATCTTTTCATGACTGTCTCCTGAATTGTACAGATTTCCTGTGGTTAGAAATAAACAGATTTAGGGGCACCTGGGTGGCTCATTCGGTTGAGCAACTGCCTTCGGCTCAGGTCATGATCCCAGGGTCCTGGGATCGAGCCCCTCGTCGGGCTCCGTGCCCAGTAGGGAGCCTGCTTCTCCTTCTGCCTCTGCCCTTCCCCCTGCCCCCCGCTCATGCTCTCTCTGTCTCTCTCTCTCAAATAAATAAATAAAATCTTTAAAAAAAAGAAACAGATTTAAAAGAAGAAAATAATTTGGGAACAAGGAGGGGTCAACCAACTTTCTCTGTAAAAGGCCACATAGTACATACTCCAGGGTTCAAGGGCCAAGAGGCCACATGTAGTCCAAGGCAGTCATAGACAATATGTAACCAAATGGCCATCTGTATTCACAATCTGCACTGAATGGGCAGCGGGCCCCAGTCTGCCAACCAGTGGTATAAAGGGTTCCAGCAAATGCTGGTTTTGAGGTTTGGGGCTTTACTTGCCCCTTGCTGCACAGGCTCAGATGGAGGGCAGTGTGTGTTTCACTCTTCATCACTCTGTTCCCTGCCCCGTGTGTTGCTTCCTGGGGTTGGGAGGGGGGTGGCTCCCCAGAAGGGAGCCCCCAAGCCCTGTGCTGGGTGTAAATGGACACTACGGCCCCCAGCCCATGATCGGTGATCACACTGCCAGTGGATCCCACAGTTGCCATAGTTAGCAAGGTGAGAAGCACTGGAGGCTCTAGGGGAGGCAGCCTTATTAAGAGTTGTCTCCATGGGGCGCCTGGGTGGCTCATTTGGTTAAGCATCTGCCTTTGGCTCAGGTCATGATCCCAGGGTCCTGGGATCAAGCCCTGTGTCGGGCTCCCTGCTCAGCTGGGAGCCTGCTTCTCTCTCAGCTCCTCCCCCCTGCTTGTGCGCTCTCTCAAATAAACATCTTTAATTAAAAAAAAAAAAAGTTATCTCCAGACTAATAGTAAAGAGAAGCTGGAAGGATTAAAGCGAGGATTGTGAGTAAAGGCAGACTGTCGTCACCATAATGAGATTATTTATGGATTCCCCGTCCGTAAAGGTGCCATGTTGGGCCATTTTGGTGGCACTAACAGCCTTGGAAGTGCCTTTCGAATTCAGGAGTTGTTATAAGGGAAGCAGAGTGATTACCACGGAACCGGCAGCTTTGGAGTTAAAACATGGTTGTCTCTTGCTTTGATTTAAATCTCTAATCTCAGGAAACAGTGCAGCTTTCCTCTGAAACTGAAATCGATGTACTGTTATCCTGGCACCTTGATGTTTTGCTCACAGGACAGCTAATCTGTACTGAATGTTGATGTTTGTCACCAAAAAAAAAGGAAACAGAGAGGGAGGGAGAGAGGAAGAGTGAGTTTGTCTAGGCTTCCACCTTGCTGGGTATCAGATGATCACCTTTGGGGTGTGGAGGGAGTGCTTGGGGCTGGCAGGGGTCGCTAGGAGTTGTGATTGAGGTCACGTCTAAGAGATTGGGCAACACTGCAGTCAGTTGAGTGAGACTAGCCCAGGGGATCAGGGAGAGCTTAAGGTGAAGGTGGTCATAGCCCCGGCTGAGGTCCACTCTGGCCCCACCACTGTGATCCAAGATGGTTGAGGTCAAGGTAAACTGAGGCAGGACAGTAGCCTTTGTAGAACCATGGCAACCACCCCATTGCGCTGTGATCCCAGGGACGTGGTGGGTCTTCTGAGACTTCAGGTCACTGGACACCCTCTCCTGGGGTGGAGCTCCCTGTGTTTTGAAGGAACCAGTTGTCCTGGCCACTGTGAGTTCTGGAGGCTTCACGGTGAGCACACAGGGCCTCTTCGGGTGCTAGTCTCAGCCTCTGTGCAGAGCTCCTTGGTCAGTGGGAACTTTGGAGAGGGAGCCTCTCAGTCGATCCTCTGGGATTCTGGAGGGGGGTCGGATGCTGTGAGTGTGAAGGGCCAGGGGCAGTGCAGACCCAGTGGCTAGGGTTGGTTTCTTTACACCTTCAGGCTCTTTTCTGCAAGGGAGGTGAGAGCCATCCTGCACAAAGGGGCGGTGCGGAGGCTGACCCATCCTAAATAGGGTGGAAAATGAACCAGGCCCTTTGGACTGGTCTCCAGAGGGGCTGGGAGCCTGCGCCCGCCCCCTTCCATCAATGGAGAATTTTCTGAACATTCATTCCTTTTGTAATTCTCTGTGTGGTACACCAGGCCTGTCCCCTCCAGCTGCCTGGGCCCTGGCTCTGCCTTGGGCCAGGGTATGAAGGGGATGTGGTCCCTGCACCCCAGAGCCGAGGATGGGCTCCTCCCCTTCCGGTCCTGTGGGAGGAGTCAGTCACTGAGTGGGCACTGTGCTTGGCATTGTTTAAGGAATTCTCTAGACTGTGCATAATAACTATTGTGTCTGCCCCACCCCTCAAGCCTGTAAGAATAAACCGGCCCACTCCCTGTTTCTCAATGCTTTGTGCGATTCAGCCCGTTTGGAGGAAGTGCTAATGCATTCTGCTTTGTAAACTCCTTTTCATTTCTTCAGGTCAGAGAGATGAATTCGGTTTCCCAAACTCTGGACACTGTGTGTGCGTATGTGTAATATTAGGTTGGTTGGCTTAAGTCTAAGTCACCGTAAGCAATGCTGTTCCGTTGACGTCTGTCTTGCTCCTCTCGCTGCTGACCTAGTGCACTTTTGTTAACCTGTGTATCGCTGGAATTTTAGACTTGTGATGACGCCATAGTTAAACGATGTTTAACCCGAAAGTTTCCACTGGGGTGGGAGGGTTTATTTCCATTTATTTGGGCTTTTTGTGTTTTTATGGACTCTGGAAAGTGTTGTCTCAGTAGGTTTGGTGACGGGCGGAAGGTGGAGTCGGCACTGGCTCACCTCGCTGCCTTCTTCCGAGCTGGAGTGTCGAAAACCCCAAGTTAGCGGGGTTCAGCCGAAAGCCCCACGCGTTACGTGCTGTAACCGTCTGTGCCTTATTTTTTTTTTTTTCCAGTCTTCAAAACTGCTGTGGTCCTTGTATATAAAGATGGCTCCAAACAGAAGAAGAAACTTGTAAGAATCTTATATCCCCCCCTCGATTGAAAGTATCTCCTTTTCTATGTGCTTCTCAGTTCTAGCTGCATAATTATCAATCCACCCCTTGGTCAGATACCAGCCTCTTAGGATTTCCTTGCCTTTTTTTTCTTTTTAAATACATTTGAAGGGTTGCTAAGGACTGGAGGAAATTGCCCATCCTGCCTTCTCTCTGGCAGGCTCACGTTGAGAGCATGAAAGCGAATAGCTATCGGGCCTGCCGTAGCCAGAACCTTCCTGACACTTACTTGTTTTCCTGTTCTCCTTCTGGGGGCCCTCTTCTTCTCCTTCCCATGTCTCTCTTTTACCTGGATCTGGTCAGCGACCTCGTTTGCACGCCCAATACCTGTTTATCGCACGGCCGGTCACTTTCTGCTGGATGACAAAGTGCCCATAGGGCTGATGTCCGTCCAGGAGCATTCTGTTCTCAGGCACCTGGTTTCTTCTCTTCCTGCAGGTAGGATCTCACAGGCTTTCCATTTATGAGGACTGGGACCCCTTCCGGTTTCGGCACATGATCCCTACCGAAGCTCTGCAGGTTCGAGCTTTGGCAAGTGCAGGTAAACCCGGAAATGCGCTGGGTGAACACGCCCGATGTGTGTGTGCATTGTTGGTCTGAACCCATGCTTTTGGTCGAACCTCCCTATTATCCTTTTTTTCTCCTGTATTTAACTCTTTTCCCCCAGCCTCTCCCCTGCCTTTGTTTACCCAGCCATTTATTAACTATTTGAATGAATGAATGGATGTGTGAATTGAATGAGTGAATGGATGTGATGTCTTCAGTATCGTTCCCAAGGAATTCTAGTCATTCTGTTGTGTATATTAGTATTACACTGACCGATGTCTGAGAAGCCATGAGTCTTGTACTTCTGGACAGAATCCTTGAGACCATGAGCGGATAAAGCCCATGTGAAATAACTCACTTGCTTTTTAACCAGGAGACTGAAAAAGACCACCAAAAGCCTAAAAAAGCCATTAAATACATATTTGTGTGTACGCACGTGAAGCATTACAAATCTTTTTATTCGTGTGGAGGCCTTTGAAACGTCAGACCTTTTTCTGTGATCCAAATAGCCGTGAAGCCAGTTGTCGGATAGCAAGGAATATATGTGTTAATATAAATTAGATGATGCTTTAAGCTCAAGAGAAGAGCCATGAATGCCAGCAGGGTATTGACCAAGCAAAGGAATATTTCTGTGACTTGGAGGCCCCATGCAGGGCCTAATTTGAGGCCATTCTAGGGAGGAGCTGTCAGCAGTGGCTCTCCTGAGTGCACCCCGGAGGGAGCACCTTGGGGGTCAGGTAGAAACTCTCAGGCCACACCTGTTCCCTGTCCCAGTTGGATAGCAGGTGCAGCCATCTGGCTGGACAGCGAGGCCATGGAAGGGACCTCCACACATACGCGATAGATCCATATTTCTATGTCCTTCTGGCATCCGACGTGTCCACTCTGCGTGGCTCATCTTTTCCTCATTTCTACTTGTCACCTCCATGAGCGATAAAATTGGCTCCGATCCTCATAAAACCACGTCCCCCTACTCCAATGTCATGTGGTCTTTAGGAAACGTTCGATGACTCACCCAAATTACACTTGATGTAGCTTCCTACGCTGTTGTGATCCCTTGCAGTAGAAAAAGCCAAACGCAAAACCCACATCGGACAAATATATTCAGTTTGATCATTTGCCTTAAGGAGGTTTCTTCCTGATCTTACAGCAAGGAGATTTACTCTGGTGTCTTTTTACTTAACGGTCTGATTTTCGAGACCTGGTCCGCTGCAGGTCTAACGCGGCTGTGATAGCATTCAGAGGGTTGGGCTCTTCAACGCTATCCTTGTCCTATTTCGCAATCTCGGGTTGCGGGTTATCTAGTTCGTGTTTCCTTGTGCCTGGTTTATAAGATGGAAAGCTTATGTTTATAGCAAACTGCAGGCTTCTCAGCCAGAAATTTTCCCTTCATTGAAGACTAAATACATAAAGAATTTAAATTTTGAAAACAAAGCCATCTTTGTGATATGCCATTCTATTCTCACTCTGCTTTTCGTTCAAATCAAGCTTAAAGCAATCAAGATAAAAGCTCGTTTTAACAGAGTTACAAAGACTAGCCAACATGTTTCTCATTAGGAGATACATTCCAGTGGATCTGAGAAATCAGAACGTGCAGTTGCATGATTTTTATCTTGACTTGGGAAGATTTGTGGAAATTTCAGCAGATGAGCCCTGGTTGGAGTTAAATAATGCGGGTACAATGAGGGTCTGTGACCAGGGCCCTGACCCACTGGGGAAGGCCGAGACCTCACCATGTGCAGTCTCAATGTTTGTAGCGATTGTTCCTTTCACAAACACTCTATTCAGGACCTAAAAGAATATGGTCATGCAGGCATTGTAAGGCTTAGAAATGAAAGCCAACTGTTCCTCACCTTCTCAGCATCCCATGTTTGCTTCTCTCAGAGTGGGTACCCTGGCGGTGCTGAGAAAGCAGAACCCCACTTGTTTCCAGGACCTGCTTGTCCAGGGCACTAGGCCTGGTCACTTGCAGAGAGGGCTCCTGCCACGGACACAAGGACCTGTCTCTCTAGCCCTGGCCTGATGGAGTCAGCCTTACAACTACTCACTCAGCTGAAATAGTTCAGCCAAACAGGTTGTGTATCCAAAGGGGGCAGTTCTGGAATCAGTATGATGGACTGCTGGCCCTTTTAGACCACCGAGCAGGAGATTTTTAGCAACTGGAGATTTTCCAAGTGTTCCTTTCCCTCACGCCCATCCCCATCAAGGCTTTCACTTTGTCTCTTTAAGATGACAAGGAGGTAGGGGCACCTGGGTGGCTCAGTCGTTAAGCGTCTGCCTTCGCCTCAGGGCGTGATCCCAGGGTCCTGGGATCCAGCCCCACATCGGGCTCCCTGCTCTGCTGGGAGCCTGCTTCTTCCTCTCCCACTCCCCCTGCTTGTGTTCCCTCTCTTGCTGACTGTCTCTCTCTCTCTTTCAAATAAATAAACAAAATCTTAAAAAAAAAAAGAAAAAGAAGATGACAAGCAGGTGGCACGGGACCTTTGGCCTCCGCAGGCTCTGCACTCTTGAATCTTATACACCAAGGTGTAGAAATGCTTTTGTAAGAATGCAGATAAATCTCTTTGACAGACGCCCTAACTCGTCCTTGTTGTAATTTGTTTAGATGCAGAAGCAAACACTGTGTGTGAAATTGTCCACGTCAAATCAGAGTCTGAAGGGAGGCCAGAGAGGGTCTTCCATCTGTGCTGCAGGTGAGCCTGGGGCCGGGAGGGGGTGATGGCACAGCCCAGGTGGGAGGGTTGTGATGGCTCCATGTCCCTCCCGCACTCCTGGGTCTGCATGTCAGCCTGTGTGTCCATAGATGACGCGGGCTTTTTCTTGTACATTTCAGAAGTGAGTTAACACGTATTAAATAACAGTAAGGGGGGGGCTGGGTGGCTCAGTTGGTTAGGAGTCTGCCTTCGGCTCAGATCATGATCTCGGGGTCCTGGGATCGAGCACCACGTTGGTCTGCCTGCTCGGCTGGGAGCCTGCTTCTCCTTCTGCCCCTCCCCCCACTCATGCTTGCTCTCTCTCTCTCTCTCTCAAATAAATAAATAAATAACACAAATTGGACAGGTTAAACTGATGTTATCAGAACACAGACAATAACCTCGTTAACTTCATATCTTTCTAAAAGGAAATAGGAATTTTCTTATGTATGCGATGTTCAAATGAGAGCTTTCTCCCCATAGTTACATTTGATTAGAAGTAGATTAGAAGGGCCGGGCTGCCTTGTACTTTTTTGTTTTGGTGTTGAGATGCATTGTTTTGACTGTGGCATCTCTGAGATGAGGCAGATGGAGAACCAGCTGGGACGAGGTAAGAGGTGGGCAGGCGCTACCTGGGCCCTGGCCCTGTCGGGAAGTTACAGATAGGGAGCCACAAGTTGCCCAGGTCCACCTACAGGTCTCAGAAGGAAGCCAAACTTAGAATGTGGGCCTCTGTTGATTTCTTCGTGTTCTTTTCCTTCCCCCCTTGTCCTTCCCTCTCCTCCTCCATGAGAATTTGAGACCTTTTTTCAAATGCAGCCAATTCTCCCTCTCTGTTTTTTTTTTTTTTTTTCCTAAAAAAATGTCAAAATGAATGGTCCTGACGGCCAGTGTTCTGGTGTATTTGGCTTGACAGACGATCTATACTCAGCTAGGCTTTAAGCTAATCATGGGTACTCGGTGACTCACTCAGTACTTCCCCAGTACCCCACAGCGCGGGTAGTAATATGCTATAGGTCGCCTACAAAGAAATCTGACAGAATCGGTGTTGTTATGATTTTTAGCAATATTTTATCATGTTTTTGCTAGCATCATAAGAAAGCACATTAACCAAGCATGAACTTAGCTAAGCCCCTTCTTTGCATTATTTCGTTTAGTCAGACTGAGGTACATTCTTCCATTTTACACTTGGGGAGCAAGGCTCATGGAGGGTACTTCGCCTAAAATATTATAGCAAATGAACACTGAGTTCAGACTCGGGTGGATTTGCTTTCCAAGCCCCTGTTTTGTGTCTCTGCCTCAGCTGTCTGTGTTGAGTGACAAATCAACAAAGGGCAGAACATGGGAAGCTGCTGGGACTAGAATTGACATTTTTTTTCAAATGAGCCACATGTGGTTTGAGCACCGTCTTTACCATTTGTGATTTTGTCGGTAAGGCCCAGGGGGTCTGGTGAGCCTGCTCCTAGACGTGCTAAATTCGTCATTAATAAGGAATACCAGGTGACACTTACCTGGGTACGAATACTGAGAACCTAATGAGAACCAGGACTCTGAACCAGGAAGTACTTTTCTATGGTGGGAATTAGGACTTGAGAAGATCGTTCGGTTCTCTACAACGTGGCGTTAATACGGGCTTGTTGAAATGTGTCATGGGAGCACTTGATGTTTAACAGAAAGCCAGCTCAAGAGGGAACTAAGGATGTTGGTTGGGACATCGGACTTCGGGTGCTCTGCAGAGCTGAGAATCCCGTGGTTCATTTGTCTGCAAAAGCATTTTAGAATGAAAGGCTTTGCTGTAAGTATCAAGAGCAGGATCTGGCACCGTCTGGGTGCGGAACCCGTCTGTTCATTAATGGGCTGCCTGTCCCACATTAGCCGCAGGGGACGGATCACAAAGCATCAAGGGAAAGAGGTACACGTTCTCCGTCACCGGCGATGAAAACATGGCTCAGCGTAGGAACTGGAGTTGTGGCCTCAGTCTTTATAACCTTTGGCCCTCAGGGATGTTTGTGGGGCTGCACCCGATAATATTAGAAGTTCCCCACGTGTTAGGTACTTTTCCCCTAACATGGATAAATCTTCTTTCTTTTCATAGCTCTCCAGAGAGCCGGGAAGATCTCCTGAAGGCTGTGCACTCCATCCTGCGTGATAAGCACAGAAGACAGCTCCTCAAAACTGAAAGCCTTCCCTCATCCCAGCAATATGTACCTTTCGGAGGAAAAAGATTGTGTGCGCTCAAAGGGGCCAGGCCAGCCATGAGCAGGGCAGGTACTGTGGGGATCCCGACGTTCAAGATCCCCGTCACCCCCACTCCACTGTAGAACTCCAGTGAGCTTGACGTTTTTGTTGAGCAAGAATTAGACGTGGCCTGGTGGGGGCGAATGTTGGAGTACAGCTCTTCCCTGGCCCCAGGTTCCTTGCCCTTGCCTCCTTCCCGGCAGCTCCCTGGGGATCCGCCCTTCATTTACTCCTCTCGCCCTCCTTCCCAGCTTCCCTTTGCCGCCCTCCTCCTTTTGGCTGGGGCCTCCTCTCTCATTCGCCGAGCCAGGAAGTGAGCATATTCTCTTTCTGGAGGGGCTCTCAGCCTGCTTGTGGAATGAGAGTCGCTGCTTTGCATGACAGCCAGCTTTGTCTAGCCAAAAGCAGTGTGTCATGTCTCAGCAAGGTCACGGCCCACCATTCTGATAACATGGTGGCCTTGTAATCTGGAAACACGGCAATGCCTGTTCTCAGTAGGGATTCCATGTTTGGTAGACCAGATGACACATCAGATTTTTACCCTTGCCTTAAGCCTGCAACTTTATTTTTAGCTTCAGTGTTAGTTTGGGGAAGCCTTGAGCTGCTATTGGTAAAGAGGAATGTAGTTTAAATGGTCCCAGAGTAAATGGTCTTTGAGGACTAGAATTGTCACCGTGGAACGGGGAGGAAGGAAGACCTATACTACCATCTATAAACAGCAGTAAAATATATCTAGGAAGAAAGATATTTTCATAATGTAGGTGTATTAATGACATCAAGATATTAACACTTTTATCACTCCTTTCTTAAGAGGCAGCCCCGAATTTTTCAGGGAAGATTCCAATAAAAGAGGCTTCCTTTGCATTTGCCAAGAAGGTTCTGACCTTTGTCTCAATGACCTTTCCGCCTGTTCTCAATTGTGTTGAAGAGGCATGGATAGAATCGTGAATGGTTGGAGGTTTTTGTAGACATAGCCTACAGAGTTTGACATGGGATATTACATTCTTTGAGCACTTAAGTTGAACTAATGTTGGGGGTTAGTTATCTTGAATCTTTTCTCCAATTAGTTGATAAATGTTTACTGAAAACCTAGTGCAGTGAATACCCGGTGTTCTCTTGGGTTCTCCAAGGTATCTTAAGAGTCTTACATACCTCTGTATCCACAATTTCTCATGGAGTCCTCATGTTAAGAAAGCTTTGCAGATCCCTATATAAGCTTACAGTAGAGCATTTCTCCTTAGAATTGTCTCACCTAATCCTTTTACTTGCTGGGGGATGCTTAAATTAGGATTGAGAATACATATCCCAACCTTAGGAAACCTGCCTGTCATTGACCAGGTTTCAGTTGTTATTCAAGGGACCTAAAGTCAGAGCTGCATTTACTTTGAAACTAAGCCATTTTACTCTGTAGGACCCTCAGAAGTTTTCCTGCTGAGACCCCCTTTGGAAAGAAAACAAAACCAACCCACACCTTACACTGTCATGAAAACCAAGAGAAACCGTCCATGTCAGCCTGTTGGCTTTGGCAGATTGGAAGATTTTCTGCCTGATGGCTCATTTTTGGCTGAAGAAAGTCTTTACTATTCTGCTTTTGAAACTCCTATCATCAAGATCTTCACGTTAGATGATTTAAAGATGGTGTTTGAGTGGGTCAGCTGGCACTGGTTTGTCAGTCTTAACAATGCACTGGAAATACTCAATTCAGAGATTGTGTCCCTGAATCCCAGAAGGCTGGCCTGGTTATTAAGTATCCTTTTAATAAAGGATCAATACTCATGCTTCATTATGCATTGTCATGAATACCCAGGTAGCTTATTTCTCTGTTCTTTTGGAAGAGGACAGTAAAGCCAGATATCCTACCTTGTTACTCAGTCCCAGAGTACTGTACGTCTGCCAGTAGCCCAATTAAACATTTTTTTTGTTCCAGCATTTTCTTATGAAAAATTTCAGATTCAATACAACAGCTAAAAGAATGCTACACATACAGAACCTACCATCTATTCTATAATGGATACTTTTCTGTATTTTCCTTATCATATATCTGTCCATCTACCATCCATCAACTCATCGTATTTTTGACCCATTTCAAAAATACAGACATCAACACATTTCACCCCTCAATACTTTAGCATGCAGATCTTTGGCGAATATTTCCAAGAGCCCAGTTTTGAATTGAGGGAGTTCTAATATAGTGATTGGAGAGAGCCAGTCTCTACTACGGTGGTGTTGGGATGAAACTGACCAGGAACTTTCTGCTTCTTCCCAGTGGAATAGAAACAGTGGGTTTTTTTCTTTTTTTCTTTTTTCCATTTTTTCTGGAAACCTTTTTCCAGTTCCCCTCCTTGATCTAGAGGCATATCCATTTGTTCCATATTGGAAGATGGTAAGAGGGCACCCCTGAACCATGATGGGAACACAGGGGTGTGAGGCAGAGGGCAGCTGGAATGGGAGCCCCCTCACCGCCCTGGGACCTGCCGTGTTTGAAGTCACGGCCTGGTTTGGTGGTCATCGAGAATAGTCATCTCACTTCTGACAGCAGTAAAGCAATTTAATGGTTTTTAGGGCTTAGGTTTTAGGAACACTGCTCCTAACTGGTGTCTAGGCTCCCCCCCTCCGTTGGAAACCCCATGTTGCATTTCACCTTCTCGGGCCTCACGCAGCAGCCACTTGACTAGTGAGGGAGAAGCAGCAGCGTTTCCCTGCGTGTGTGTCTTTTGTGTGTGTGTGTGTGTGTGTGTGTGTGTACGTGTACATTCATTTGCCTGACTGGTGAATCTTGTGTGTTTGTCTGGAATAATTCTGGCTTCCCAGAAGGCAGTAGGGTGAACGAACGGACTCTGAGATTTGTTTTTTCTTAATTGTTAGTCACTTCACATAGCACTTCGAGGTTCATGGTGTGGGTGTCATATCTTATTTATTTCTCATGCCACTCAGGCGCCGATATTTTAATGGCTCTGTAGGAGAGCAGTCGGTGAGACACAGAATGTACTCGGGGGGAAAGTTCCCATTGGCATAGCTTCACAGTGGATGTGGGGCTTTGGCAGAAAGAGGGCAGGGCAGTCGCTGGAGACTTGGTATCTCGAGAGCCACTCCGCCGTAGGCTGTGCGTGAGGGATGCCGCGCCCTTTGCTAACTGTAGGTCCTCCAGAAACGCTACTTTGGGTTTCCCAGAAAGCAGTAGAACTGCTGTCTCCTTGACACATCGTGGCGATGTCTGCCAAGACAGTGGAACTCGAGAAGCATCCCTCACCCTTACTAAAGACCCATTCCTGCCACGTGGCCCTGGGACAGCCCCTGGGGCTCCCCAGAGCACTGCGCCAAGGGACCTTGTCAGGGTTGAGGGCACTAACTAATCCCAAGGTCGGCGGTCTCCTTGAGTGCAGCACAGGGTGGAGAAATGGATAGTTTCAGAGGGAGGTGAATCCCCTTTCTCCCCCATAACCAGCACCCCTCCCCGACTCCCTCTGTCCCCCCCCCCCTCTGGTCAGTTGCCATGCCATCCTCCAAGTCCAGACACCCGTGTGAAGTAAAGACTGTAAGACAGACTGATGAAATCTGGACCGTAAGCCCCGAACGACATCAAGGCACGAAATAAATCCCACGTAGTTTTTCTTTTCTTTGCTGTCTGGATTGTCATCGCATGTAAAGCATGTGGGGGTTTTATTTTTATATTTTTGTGTGTGTGTGCAGTGTCCGCCCCAAGCAAGTCTCTTGGGAGAAGGAGGCGGCGACTGGCTCGAAACAGGTTTACCATTGACTCTGACGCCATCTCTGCCAGCAGCCCGGAGAAAGAGTCCCAGCAGCCCCCCGGTGGCGGGGACACTGACCGGTGGGTGGAGGAACAGTTCGATCTTGCTCAGTACGAGGAGCAGGATGACATCAAGGAGACGGACATCCTCAGTGACGATGATGAGTTCTGCGAGTCCGTGAAGGGTGCTGCAGTGGACACGGACCTCCGGGAGCAGCTCCAGGCTGCCTCCATCAGTCAGCGGGAGCGAGGCCGGAGAGCCCTGGATAGCCACGCGTCCCGCATGACGCAGCTCAAGAAGCAGGCCGCCCTCTCGGGCATCAACGGAGGCCTGGAGAGCCCGGCCGAGGAAGTCATTTGGGTCAGGCGGGAAGACTTCGCCCCGTCCCGCAAGCTGAACACTGAGATCTGACTGTCCTTCCCCCCGCAGAGAGTGTGTGTAGATACTTGGCCCTCACGCTGCCTCCCCTCCTGTCCCCCTCCTGTCCCCGAGAGGAGGAGAATGTTCCCTTAGGTCGCACTCTTGCACACACGGTCTTGGCGGCTGACTTTTGTTGCGAAGCCATGTAGCCACCCAACTTCGTCATTTCTAACGACATCGGAAAGGATTGTTCAGAATCCCCAATAAGCTCGAGTCCTATCTTCTGTATATTACTAAGGGCTTTTATTTATTCTCAACTAATCAGGGCCGGAAGAGTTTAAAAATTAAAAAAAAAAAAAAAAAAGATTCTACAGCACTGGAAAGCGAATGACCCCCAGGAGTTTAAAGTATGTACAATGGATTAGTTGAAGGGATAGCACAAAAAAAAAAAAAAATAAATAAATCATCAGCATCATAAAAAAGTCATTCTATCTGAAATCAGTCCAGGAGCCATCTCTAAGTTGGGGAACCACCTTCAAACACGAAATGCCGCAAAGCAACTGTACAGCTGAACAGTGTTCTTACTCCTTTCCCTCTTCAGTGTCTGAGAATATCTGTGTATTTTAAGAATGTGTGAGGAGATGGTGGACATGTATGTTTTGATGAGCCATTGTTTTTTGTGTTTTTTTCCTCTCTCTCTTCTGTTTTGGTCTATGGCTGGTCTTACTCGATGTCAGTGTCGGAAGTTCTAGTTTTGCATAGAATTGTAAAGATGCCAAACTCTTTGAGAAGAGATCCAAATTTATCACTTGAAAAAAAAAAACACTATTTTTTGTATTTTACCTGAGATGCAGGGGCACAAACAGATGAGAATTTTACAGTGTTAGTGTAACTGAGTCTAAAAAAAAAATGAGGATTTTACCTTTTACAGAGAGAGTGAGGCATGGTGATTTATATTTATATATGAAAGGCCAACGAGATGGTTAGGAGAAACTTTTTTTCCAAGAAGAAGATTTCTTTTTGTTTTTTTGTTTTGTTTTGTTTTTTAATGTTGGAATCTCTATCTGAGATGGGAGCTTGGCTGGATTAAACGTGACACCCGAATGGGCGTGTGTGTGTCTGTTGCACATGGCGGGGGAGGGGAGACTCCTTCTCAAGGGGTTGCCATGGTGATCATTGGTTTTCCCATCAAAGTTGCATCTTCATCCATAGATGACCTGTCCCTTCCCTGACCGTCCATACCAAACCTCTTATCAAAACAGCCTCTTCAGAAACATCCCTTGCATTTCACACTTTCTCCATGCCAACGAAACAGGGTAAACATGCTAAAAATCTAACGTTCTCAACAGATTTCCAAACAGGAAGAACAAAAACAAGTTAAAGCACTTTCGATTTTTTTTTTAAACGGTTTATAGCTTTTTTTTTTTCTTCCCATTTCACGATGTCCACTTCCTAAGAAGGGTTTAAATAATATGAAAACTTTCTTTTTGGGGAAAATATCTATTCGATGTTTGACACATCAGTAGGTACTTTAAAGACCTGAATTTTATAGTAGCTTTAGGAATTATATTTTATAAAAATCAGTTATGACTTTATATTTCCAGACGATAGAGAGTTCAGAATATCACGCTCTTCTGCCCCTGCTTGCTTTACCAGCTTTCCTCCCTGTATCCCTCTCCTTTTTTGGGTTTCCAGGGCTTTGAGCTTGATCTTTTGAAAGTTTTATTCTATTAAATTTTTGCTATATCTTCTGATTTTCTTAAAAAGCTTTAGAATGGTTTCTATACCCTTTGTACCACTGCATTGTTCCATATCACCTCCAGTTCGATTGTGTCCGGATGGAAAACTGAAGCAGAGACTTCTGATGAGTCACACTTACTGACCCCAGTGCAACAGTTCCGTCTGAAAAAATGCTGGAAAGTCTGGTGCTTGGAGAGGGTGCCATTGTCTCTTGTACATAAGGTCATGACGTGTCTATGTCAAAAGTTCTTATATATTTCTTTTATAAGCTGAAAGAAGGTCTATTTTTATGTTTTTAGGTCTACGAATGGAACGTTGTAAATGCCTGTCAAACAATAAAAATACTGAAAAGTATCTGCACGGTCCTGTGCCTTTTTGGACGGGAGGATGGATGTGGCCCGTTGGCGGGAAGGAGTTCTGTGAGAGGAAATTCTTGGGAATGCCTGTTCTTTTCTCTCTCCCTACGTAATTATGAGCATCAAGGGAAAGTTGACTTGGTTGAGGTTAAAGGTTTTTTGTGGGGTTTTTTTATTGATTTTTCTAAAATCGAGGTATAACTGACCTATGCTATGATATTAGTTTCAGGCAGACGACATAATGATTCGGAATTTGTATATGTTGCGAAAGGACCACCACGGTAGTGCACTGAACACCTGTCCCCACACAGAGTTATAAATGTTTCTTTCTTGTGATGAGAACCTTCAAAATCCACTCTGCTAGCTACTTTCAAGTATGCAGTATGACGTTTTCACTGTAGTCACCATGATGTAAAAGTCCCACCCTGGGACTTTTCGTTTTATAACTAGAAATTTGTACTTTTTGACCCCTTTGGCCCATATTGTCCCATTCCCAACCTCCACCCCCCCATCTCCCATCTCAGGCAAGCCCCAGTCTGTTCTCTGTGTCCACGAGCTTGGGTTTTGTTGGTTTGGGTTTGGGGGAGTTGTTTTTAGATTCCTGCTGTACGTGAGGTCATACGGTATTTATCTTTTTTTGCCCTAGATCTTGAATTTTTTCTCTCTCTAAAGATTTTATTTATTTGAGAGTGAGAGAGAGCAAAAGAGGGGGGAGGCAGAGGGAGAAGGAGAATCGGGCTGCCCACCAAGCAAGGAGCCCGATGTGGTGCTCGATACCAGGACCCTGAGATCATGACCTGAGTGGAAGCAGACACTCAACTGACTGAGCCACCCAGGTGTCCTGAGCTTGAAGTTTTAACCAAAAAAAAAAAAAAAAAAAAAAAAGCAATCGCTCAGCATTTTGGTCTTTTTTTAAAAATATTTATTTATTTTTTAGAGAGAGAGAGCAGGGGGAGGGGCAGAGGGAGAAGGAGAGAGAGAATCTGAACCAAACTCCCTGCTGAGTGTGGAGCCCAACATGGGGCTCAATCCCACAATCCCGAGCTCATGACCTGAGCCAAAATCAAGAGTTGGATACCTAACCGGCTGAGCCACCCAGACGCCTGAGCATCTTGTAGGAAATGACACAATTCTGTATCTATATCCACACTGAGCCCTTTTCCAGTCTCCCGCCCCCTCCTGGAGGAGCAGGCGGAGGGGTGCCCCGGGAAGCGTTGGGGTGGAGCTTAGACTGGCCTGGGTGGGTGAGCTCTTGAGCCCGTGATCTGCCACCACATTTTTGTCCCTGGGGGTCTTGCTGACTGGGTCTTCTACAGAATCACAAGAAAGATCAACACAGTCTTGGGATCCCGTTCCTCAGTCCCTTAGGAACCTACCCAGTCAAAGTGTATCCCACCGACCCCTGCCCTGCAGGTGAACTCGTTCTCTCCTGCCTGCCTGTGCAAACTAGAATACCTCCTTCCCACAACAGCAGGTGAACACCGCTGCTTAGCGCCTGATCCGCAGTGTGGTTGGGGACCGGCAGCATCGGGCTGAACCATGGGAGCTGGGAGAAGTACCAGAACTACCCCACCCAGACCTGCTGAACCAGAACTTGCATGGTAGCAAGATCCCCAGGGATCTTGTGCGTGTTCAAATTGGAGAAGTGTTGGTTTGGCTACATCCAAACGTTTTGATGTTGACAATGATTTGAAGCACATCTTACTTCTTAAAGCGTAGTTGGGCTCTGCTGTATCCCTCAGTTTTCGAAAGTTCGACTTACATCACATAGCCTTTTTTGTTTTTAAGATTTTATTTATTTGAGAGAGTGAGAGCGAGAGAGCACAAGCAGGGGGAAGAGGCAGGGGGAGAAGGAGAAGCAGGCTCCCTGCTGAGCAGGGAACCCGACTCGGGACTCGATCTCAGGACCCCGGGATCATGACCTGAGCCCAAGGCAGACGCTTCACCAACTGAGCCACCCAGGTGCCCCCACCACATGGCTTTCACAAAAGATGTACAGTGAACCCTTACAGAGGCAGGACACAGCCCCGGGCGCTGCCTCGCCCAGGATCCAGGCTCAACGTCTCTGCATCCAAGCTCCAGAGCTCTGAACTGTGTGAGCACTGTGCTTTATCTTGGTTTATCTTGTGCATCTGTTAGCAAGATGTGTCCTATGGTAAGCCGAGAGATGCAGACATTTTTCCCATGTAAATTAACGGTAAGTGCTTCTTTGCCTTCTGACATTTTGGTGAATGAAAGCTTTCCTAGGAAAGCTCTACTTTCAGATAGCAGGGGAAACCTGCATATATATTTTATATATATATATTTTAAGACACAGAAACTTTTTTTTAAGATTTGATATATTTATTAAAGAAAGAAAGAGCACGGGCAGGGGGAGAGAGAGGGACAAGCCGACTCCCCACTGAGCAGAGCGTCCAACGCGGGGCTCGATCCCAGGACCCTGAGACCGTGACCCTGAGACCATGACCCTGAGCCGAAGGCAGACGCTTCACCGGCTGAGCCACCCAGGCGCCCCAGAAACATTTCTCTCTGTACCTATTGTATTCCTTTTAGGGGATGCCTGAAGCCGGCGTGGCACTTGATGGAATTATTCTAACAGTTCGCACCTGTATTGGTGAGACTGGAGTTCGGGCTGCTTTCCTTTCCTATCTGAGGCTCTCAGTGTGGGGCAGTTGAGGCTCCGAGTCCAGTACACAGAAATTACCACGCCTTTATCGCCCTAACCTAGTTTCTGTCTCAGGCTCGTATCCCATCGGGCTGGGGGGAAACACCCTCAGTATCCCGCTCTCTCCAGTCTTTCAGCCGTGGAGGTGACAGTGGCCAGAGGTGACCGTGGCCATGACGACGGTCCTTACCCACAGGCTCCTTCACGTTTGGTGGCAGACTGGTGTTGCCGTTAGCCCGACTCTGGTTCCCCACCCAGGGCACCTCTGCAAGCAGCCCCCGCTCCCTGGGCATTTCATGTCCCCCTGGGATGTTGCCATGAGGCCTTGCCCAAGTTCTTCCCCGTTCCATCCCTCAGACCTCTCTCTCTCCTGCCCCCATCCCAAGGTAGTGGATGTGCCTTTCTGTGTGTGCGTGGGGTTATGAGGGGTTGAGGCTACGGGGGCGCTGCAGGGCTGGGGGGACTATGTGTGAGTGTGTGTGTGGGTGAGGCTATGTGTGCGTGGCAGGGGTGTGGGGCTGTGTGGGAGGTGGGGGTGGGTCTATGTCGGGGAGGGCTGTGTGTGGGGGGAGTGGGGACTGGAGGAGGCTGGGGATGTGGGGGTGGGGAAGCTGTGTGGAGGGGGCTGTGTGGGAGGTGGTGGAGGGGTGTGAGAGGAGTGGAGGATGTGTGGGAGGGGGTGAGGAGTGGAGGGTTATGTGCGTGGGGTGTGTTGGGGGCTGTGTCTGGGTGTGGGGTTGTGGGGGGTGCTGTGGGGGGGCTATATGTATGGCAGTGGGTGTGGGGGGTGGGGGGCTGTGTCTGTGGGACTGAGGATGGGGGCGTGGGAGGGGCTGTTGGGGGGGCTGTGCGTGTAGGTGGGGAGGCTGTGTAGATGGTTGTGGGCAAGGGCGGGGGGAGCAGTGTAGACAAGGCCTTAGTTTTTTTCCAGACTCTTTGTTGACACCCAGCTTTTACCTGAGTCTTACAGGCAGTTTCTGCTTTCCATCTTGACGCAAACCTGTCCTAGTGTAGGGGATCCCTGTAACAATCCCTCAGAAGAGACGGAACTAGGAACGTAGGGAAGAGGGAGAAATAAAAATATACAGGGAGAAAAAAATTTTAAAATACACAAAATATTCAGCCACTGATTCATAAAGTGGGATCAGAATCGTGGCATCATGGGCTTTTCTAAAAGATGTCCATGTTTGAAGAAAGAACAAAGAATATTCAAAACACAAATTATGACTGTGTAGGGTTCTGTGAACAGGCTGGTGCTGTTGGGAAGGGACTGTTTTTGCTTGACTGAAGCAGTGGTAGAGCCCCCCCCCCCAAACATATCCCTGGGATCACTTTGTTTCCGTTGTCCTCCCTGTTATCACCTCCCCCCGCCCCGCCAATATCCATAGAATGCATTGCATATTAGACCTCCTACATCAACAATAGATCATTCTGGTCTGTTCTGTACTTTCTACCGTACGAAGCAAACAAACTGTCCTCTTTCACTAAGGCAGTGTCTCGTCGCCCATGTCCACGCCTCAACCACGTGCTCGGTGTGAGGTGGTGAGACTGCCACGTCTGCAAACCCTTCCATCCCTGCGTTTAAGAGCAGACGCATTGGGGGCTGGTGGTTTCTAGCTTGGGCTGTGGTCTAGAGCCGGGAACTACGCCCATGCACACCTAGCACTGTCGAGAGAGCCCACCGCTCTTGGATTGGGGAGGCATGCTACTTTTTTAAAAACCTAAATCCAGGGTCCTTTATATTTTAAAAATCAGGATCCACTATGGAACATAATCCATTAGAAGAGAATTCCATTTTCCATGTTCTTTCAACACACTCCACATGCAGGTCAAAGCAAAGTGGGCCCCTCACAACGTTGCTGCCGTCTGTCTGAGCCCCAGTGCCATCGTCTTAGGCTTTGGGACTTAGTGCATTTTCCTGGAAGCCAGCTGGGGGCTTCCTGAGCTCTTCCCAAGAACTTGTTGGTCTCTGAGCTCCGAGGCTTCCTCTTCAGCAGGACGTCCTGTGTTCTGCTGTGCTCAGCTCCGTGCTGGTGTTCCGTGCCTGGTGTCGTTGCTGTGTGCTTTAGACATTAATGGTCGGTGGGTTATAAACCCCTTCACTTTATCAAAAAAAAGATTTATTTATTTGAGAAAGAGAGAGAATGTGAGCAGGGGAGGGGCACAGGGAGAGGGAGAGAGAGCATCTCAAGCAGACTCCCTGCTGAATGCAGAGCCAGACGTGGGGTTCGATCCTAGGACCCTAAGATCATGACCTGAGCTGGAACCAAGAGTCAGATGCTTAACCGACTGAGCCACCCAGGCGTCCCATAATCCCTTCACTTTCAATCAGGATGGTAACATTTTGGCTCATGTCCTTCCTGATCGTTCCTCAAATACATGCATGGGTGTGCATGTGTGCAAACACACACACAAAAAATGGGTTCATACTAATTTGTTGATACATACTTTTTTATTGACACATACTTTTTTATTAAACTGATTTTACCCTCAATGCTACAAATTGTGGCCATTTTCCTAAGACATGACATATATAGGTCTACATCACTCTGAGTCATTGTGACATAGTAATCCATTTATATTTTTATTTTTATGCAAATTCAATGTAATCCATTTTAATGGATGGACTGTGATTTACCATAATTTATATATTCCAATTCCCTGCTGATGGTCATTAGGGATTCTGGTTTTTATTATTTAAAAAATGCTGTGAATATCTGTATTGCATAATCTTTGAGCATGAGTCCACTTATTTCCTTAGAGTACAATCATAGAAATAGCTTTGAGTGTATTTATATGCATTTTTAAAGAATCTGATGTACATTTCTACCTTGTAGGGGGACATACTCCTGTTCTGTTTGGCTTTTGGTAAGTGGTCAAGATCCAATTTCCTGCATGGTGTCTTCACTCCTTTTTCTTTCCTTCACTTCTTTCTTTTTTTTCTCTCTCTTTTTTTAAAAACATGTATTTAGTTAGGAGAGAGAGAGCATGGTGGGGGGGGGTGGGCAGAGGGAGAGGGAGAGAATCTCAAGCAGATTCCCCACTGAGCACAGAGCCCGACGCAGGGCTTGATCTCACGACCCTGAGATCATGACCTGAGCCAAAACTGAGAGTCGGACACTTAACCAAGGGAGCCACCCAGACACCCCTTGGTGTCTTCACTTTGCCACAGAAATGCGTGTGGCCTTGCCATGGAGCCTGGCATTTTCACCTGCATTTGTATTTAGATTCTTGGGCCAGAAATGCCTAATGAGCCGGGCCTCGTCCCAGTCCTGTCCTCCACTCCAGCCTCAGTTTTACTGGAGCGTTTGGCCATTAGGCTCAGGATTCGGGTACTTACCATGCCACGAGCGGAACACCCTTGCACAGTCTCCGTCTCAGAACTCCGTACATGCTACTCCTGGTTTCACCCCCCAGATTTAACTGAGGGATGAGCTTTTACAGTAGTGATCAAGTCAATTTCAAATCACAGACATGTTTGGACAATCCACTTTTCTTCCCAATATCCTCTTACACCTAATGAATAAAACGGCCTTTTGAAACAAAAATAAGGGTTTATAGATTCTTTTATTTTTTTATTTTTTATTTTTTAAAGATTTTATTTATTTATTTGATAGAGAGAGAGACAGCCAGCGAGAGAGGGAACACAAGCAGGGGGAGTGGGAGAGGAAGAAGCAGGCTCCCAGCAGAGGAGCCTGATGTGGGGCTCGATCCCAGAACGCCGGGATCACGCCCTGAGCCGAAGACAGATGCTTAACGACTGAGCCACCCAGGCGCCCCTATAGATTCTTTTATTTTTATTTTTATTTTTTCGCAAAAATATCAGAGAAAGTCAAGGTGGGAATAAATGATTGGGATGAAATTTATGTCTGAAACAAATCTTGATGTCTTTTACTTAAAAGCCGTTATGGGAAAAGAAAGGTTTTTGTAGAGCAGAGAAAGGGACAATGACTGGTGGATTTTCAGTAAAGTCCGAAAGTCTCAGGGAGTTTCTCACCAGTAGTGAAAGGAAGAGGAGCCAGACTGCACAGACAAAGGACCCTTGAGCCAAAACGTGACTTTGCAGGAGGCTCAAGAGGCAGGTGGTATAAGGGGAACCATCTCCCAATTTCTTTCCTCACCTTCGTCTGCCCGGGAAGGCGCTTGTGAGGGAAATGTAGGTTTTCTCTCATCCTTCGCAGAATGCTCTCCCTTTCTATGGAAGAGACAGACTGTTCTCATCCACTGCAGGGCACGCTCGGGAGCATGAACCCCTGGGACCTCAAACAGACACAGAAAAATAGTGTCCTGAGAAAGCAAATGACTCTACCGACCGAAGCTAATCCTTCTGCAAGTCCAGAGGTTTCAAATGAGCTTTCCATCACTTTGAAGGAGGACGGAATCAAGTTGTCCGGTGATAAATCATTGCAAATAATTATCGAGGCTATCGCTGAATTTTGGCATATAATTCAAGAGGTCAAGGAGTTGCGAGACACCATGCTAATACAACTATGCTCTCTCGCATCCAGTCTGCAAACCAGGCTTCCCTGTGCTTGCATCTGGAAAAATGACAAATAGAATTGGTTCTGAAGTCTATATGCAGCTAAAAGAAGGATCCTTTCTGGATACTAATTGAGAAAAGCACCCAAACACTTCCATGTCATTAGGAGATCATTTCTAGTGAAACGTTACTTTTTACATATAATAATTTTTTATCTATGTATTTTTTCATATTGATTAATTGTACCAATAACAATTGTAATCCTAACTCAATCCAAAAGTGATTTTTAAGTAAATAGTTGGAGCCTTATGATCATAGGAAATGCCAAAACTTTTTTTAAAAGATTTTATTTATTTATTTGAGAGAGAGCAAGAGAGCGAGCCCACGAGCAGGGAGGAGGCGTAGAGGCAGAGGGAGAAGCAGCCTCCCCACTGAGCAGGGAGCCCGACGTGGGGCTCCATCCCAGGACACTGGGATCGTGACCTGAGCCGAAGGCAGACCCTTAACCCAATGAGTCACCCAGGCACCGCAGAAATGCCAAAACTTTTTTATATAGATGAGATGGCTTATTTTTTTAGGTGGTTTAAACAAGAGAAATTTTTGTTTGTTTTTACATTGTTTTAATGGATGAAGAAGATTAAAAGGAGAATATCTCCTGACATGTGAAAATGATATAAAATTCTTCTTTCCTTAGCTTTATTGGTATATAATTGTCATATAACATTGTTTTAGTTTAGGTGTGCAATATAGTGATTTGCTACGTGTATATTTCATGGATTACTACAATAAGTTTAGTCAATATCCATCCTCCACACGGTTCCCATTTTTCTCTCAGCATCTTTCAAATATACAATACAGTTTCATTAACTATAGCCACGACACAAAATATAGAAATATATTTGTTTATTACTTCTCACAGTTCTGGAGGCTAGGAAGCCCGAGATTAAGGTGACCGATCGGTGCCTGGCAAAAGCCCCCTTCCTGGTTTTCTTTTTTTCTTTTTTTAAAGATTTTATTTATTTATTTGACAGAGAGAGACACAGAGAGGGAGGGAACACAAGCAGGGGGAGCGGGAGAGGGAGAAGCAGGCTTCCCGCTGAGCAGGGAGCCTGATGTGAGGCTCGATCCCAGGACCCCAGGATCATGACCTGAGCCGAAGGCTGACGCTCAACTGACTGAGCCACCCAGGTGTCCCATGTATATATATGTTATACCTCAATTTTAAAAGTCATTTTTAAAACACCCCTCTCTCTTCCTGAGCCTCACCCTGCCCCCCAAAGTCAGGAGACGTCTGCCTAAAGCTCCACGGGGAGCACGTTCTCAAGAGCCTTCTTCCTGCTTTCTTAGATGCAGACCGAAAAGGAGCGCAGCTCGAAAAGGAGCTGGAGTTGCCATCAGCCCTGGCAGCTGGATCAAGGGGGGAGTTTGCTCTGTTCCGAGCGCAGACAAGGTTAGCCCCCGGGGCAGGAACTGGAGGGAATTCCCAGGATCGCATCAGATAGAGTCACAGGTCAGACCGATGCAAAGGTCCAAACAGACTCAGACAGGGGTTTGAAAATCAGGCTTCATGTTTGTTTGCTTTTTTTTAACCTCCCTTATTTGTTATTTTTATTTTCTGTTTCCTCATAGAAATTTCAACAACAACAACAACAACAACAACAACAGCAAAAGCTCATTTGCACTTGATTTCTGGAGCAGCAAGAAAGCAAGGAATAGTTTCACAGATACTCAGCCTCTCACGGCTAACACCTGAGAGCTGAACGTGGGACGGGGCCGCTGTGACGAGGAGGGTCAGGTGGGCAGAATTCCTGGGTCCTTGGGAGGAAGGAGCCCGTGCTGATGCCCAGAGAGTGACAGGACT